>NW_024740238.1:20000-186912 GCF_018991925.1 Homarus americanus | reverse complement strand
TAGAAGCCATGTATTGCTTTGAAAGCACACTTGACTGAGTTGCTAATACCAGCCACAGCCACCACCACCACAGTCCACCACCACCCCAGTCCACAACAACTACCACCACCACAGTCCACCACACACACCATCAAAATCCACCACACCTACCATCAAAATCCACCACACCCACCACCACCACAGAAAACCACACCCACCACCACCACAGTGCCTGTAATTAGTGGCGGCGTCAGAGTGATGCATGGCTAAAGGCACAACCACCTCCCTCCCCTGGCACGACACACACACACACACACACACACACACACACACACACACACACACACACACACACACACACACACACACACACACACACACACACACACACACACACTCTCTCTACCCCTCGCTGTTCTAATTCGAGGTTTTAATATCTTAACGAACTGCATACACAATGGTTTAGTAATAACGACTGTTACTTCTGAAGCGACGAGGAGGGACTCTTTGCTAAGGAGGTGGGAGGTGAGGGGGAGGAGGTGCAGTAGCGGGTAGTAACAGTTGAGATGATCAGTAGCCATGCAGGAGGAGGAGGAGGAGGTGGTGAGGGTGAATGGTGCCTGAGAATGGAAGTCGAGAAAGAGGCGAGGGGGAAAGGTAAAGAAAATGGAAGAGGAGGAAGTGAAGGAGGACAAGGATGAAGTGAGGGAGAGAGGTTGGGAGAAATGGAGGAGGAGGAGGAAGAAGTGAGAGAAGAAATGCAGGATAATGAGGGAGAAGGGGAAGGGGGGGAGCTGAAATATATTAGGGTGAAAGTGAGAAAGATAGACAGGAAGAATTGAGGAGGGGGAGTGGAATGAGAAGAAAGAAAAAGAAAAAAAATATAAAAGAGAGACAAAAGATGACAAGGGAGGCCAGGAAGGAAGAAAATGAAGAGGAAAGGAAATACTGTTCCGTTTGTTCCTCTCCCCTTCCACCCCATCCCTCTTCCTATATTTCCTTCCACCACCCTCTCCCCTTCCATCCCATACCTCCCATCCCCACCCACCCCTCTCCTTCCACCCAATCCCTCTGCCCCTTCCACCAACCCTCTCCCTTCCCCCTCCTCCTCCGCTCCCTTTCCACCCCATCCCACTTATCTCCCTTCCCACCATTCTATATCTGTCCTACCTCCCTCTATTTAATACACTCCCAAACTCTCCTCTGTTCCTACTCCTCTCCCCACCCCCTTCAACGAGTTCTCCTCCCCGGATCTCTGCTGTCAATCAATCTCGACTGGATTTTTGTGCTGGACGAGTCAACACGACAATAACGCTGGAGTAGACAACTGTGTTGGCTAGGCTCTCCCTGTCTCCTCCTCCTCCCCCCCTTGCCTCACCTGTTTCCCCCCTCCCCATACCTCCTCCTCCTCCCCCCCCATCCCCAACCTGTCGCCTCCTCCTCCTCTTCCTTCACCTATCCTCACCTCCCTCACATAACTCATATAACTAAATGAATGAAGAAGATGAAACAAAAATAGAGTAATGTTAGAATAAAATATATGATAAATAACAATATGTAAATAATCTCACAGAATTATTTAATAGGAAATGATAAAAATACAATTAAATAATATGTATAATGAAGATAAATTATGAAAGTTAAGTAAAAACGAAAAAAAAATACAAATAATATAGAACATTAAATTAATAGAAATAAGGAATTAAAACATCATGATCGGTCAAATGTGATATTACGAATACAGTAAGAAAAAAAAATTATACCTGTACTTCTATGAATATGAAAAAGTTAAATAAATAAATATATAAATAATCATAATAATAAACATAATAAAAATTAAATAAAAAAGTCAAGTACAACAAACAACAATAAAAACAAACCCTCCCTCCTCTTCCTCTTGTCTCAACCCATTCCTCCTCCTCCTCTTATCCCCTTGTCCCTCCTCTCTTCCTCTTGTCTCAACCTCCCTCCTCCTCCCCTTGTCCCTCCCTCCTCTTCCCTCTTGTCTCAGCCCCTCCCTCCTCCTCCCCTTGTCCCCTCCCTCCTCTTCCTCTTGTCTCAACCCATTCCACCTCCTCCTTATCTTACCCCAACCCCTCCCTCCTCCTTCCCTTGCCCCACCCCTTTCCTCCTCCCTCATCATCAGGTATACAGTACTACCTGGCCGTCAACCCTCGGTGTAAGGTGAGCTACACCTGGTTCTAATTGTCTACTGTGTTTCTCCTCCTGTGTTCTCTCATCAATTATTAGTTCCTCATCTGTTTCCGCTTTCGTCTCTCTCTCTCTCTCTCTCTCTCTCTCTCTCTCTTTCTCTCTCTCTCTCTCTCTCAATGCTCTATTTATTGAAAAACATGATAAGTGTCCATTACAAAAGATACATTAAAGTATTCTGAACATTTTTGATGACGTTTGGCATCTATGGGAGTTCATTATTATCTTAATAAGTTACACCTGAAATAGGAACATGGGTAACACTGCCTAATAATACTGACCATGATGCAGGAAATTTATACTTTTGCTTAATTTTTCCCCAGATCCAGGTAGTAACTGAGTTAGTCTTCTAGAGAGGTGAGGTGAAGTGAGGTATTTTCCCCACCTGAACCCTAACTTAGGTAGGTGACAAGTTCCTCGCAACACACCTGCAAATTAATTCACGAATTTATGGTCTCGAGCAAAAATCCGAGACCAAAGACGACTGAGAAAGAGACCGAGATCACTGCCTCTTACACAAACCCTTGACCTCCCACACTGCCCTTTGACCTCCCACACAAACCCCTGACTTTCCAAACTTCCTCTCGACTCCAATTCTTCCCCCAGCCCTCCACCCTTCCTTCAACACCACCCTATTCTTTCCCCCGACTCCCCCTTGCCCTCCTCCTCAACCTCTCCCCCTCGACCCCCCTTACCCTTCCCCTCGACCCCCTGCTAGGCCCATAAAGGGTAGTTCCGCTCTCACTGCGCCGCCAACTGTTTCCAGCAGTTACCGAGTCATTAGTGGAACCTCCTGCCTCCTGCCTCCTTTCCTTCCTTCCTTCCTTCCTTCCTTCCTCCTTCACACACCATTCCCTCCCTCTCTCCCTCCCTCCTTTTTTCCTTCCTTCCTCCTTCACACATCCTTCCTCCTCCCTCCTCCTTTCCTTCCTCCTTCCCTTCCTCCCTCTTCATACACTCTTCCCTCCCTCTCCTATATTCCCTCCTCTGCTCCCTCCTTCACACACCCTTCCCTCCCTCTCACATATTCTCTACTATCTCTCTACCTGCTTCATACACTCTTCCCTCCCTCCTTCATATTCCTCCCTCTCTCATTCTCCCCCTTTATTCACACACTCCTCCTCTCCCCCCTTTCTCCGTATTACTCACCCCTTGCCCGTAATCACTTATATCTATCTTCCTCTTTATTCACTTCCGAGAGAGAGAGAGAGAGAGATGATCAAAAGAAGGAATAACAGCTAAATGGCGCAATAGAGAAGGAAAGGAAATGAAGGAAGGAGAGAAAGGAAGGAAGAAACAAAAGGAAAAAATTAATAAAGGAAGGAAGGATAGTAATAAAGGAAGGAAGGGCAGGAATAAAGGAAGGAAGGAAAGGAACTGATATTATCGTGGAGGAGGAAGAGGAAGGAGATAAAGAGGAGGTAATCGGCTCTATTACCCCCTCGCCCTCCTCTCCTCCCCCCTCCCTCCCTCCTCTCCCTCCCTCCCTCCCTCCTCTCCCTCCCCCTTAAAGATCTCGAGTAATAGGAAGACTTGTTGAGGTGATTAACAGGACCAGAGGACAAGACTTGGGCCTCCTGCAATCCTACTCTACCGCGTCAAACACTCCCACCACCCATCCACTTCCTCTACCACCCGTCCATTTCACTCTACCGCCAGTCCACTTCCTCTACCGCCCGTCCACTTCTCTACCACCATCCGCTTCCTCTACCGCCCGTCCACTTCCTCTACCACTCGTCCATTTCCTCTACCACCCGTCCACTTCCTCTTACTAGTGCTGGGTCTCTTAATGCAGAGTTAATGGTACTAATGTGCAGAATGTTTTGTATGGAAATTCTGAAAGTAACGTGATGGTACCTAGACGTTCATGACACACACACACACACACACACACACACACACACACACACACACACATTAACATCGCCTGGAGACACTCATGGAAGCTTCGACACGATCGTTCGCCCGAAAGAGGAATAAGAGAAAGGGGGTATTAAAATGGAGGGGGGTAGAAGAGATAAGGGAAAAGGGTAAAAAAAAGTTAAGGAGTAGAAAAAGGGGTCAAGGGAAGGAGGAGTTGACAGGGGAGAAGAGGTAGAGAGGAATTAATGTAAGAATGTATAAGACTCCGGGACCAGCTGCCTCCTAACCTTCTCTTAGTGAGAGGAGGAGGAAAAAGTGAAAGTAGGATTTTGGCCATTAGTGAGAGCAGGAGGAGGAGGAGGAGGAAACGAAGGGTAATTAAAAATGAAAGGGTGCGAGGAGGGAAGAAAGGGAATAAAAGAGGAGAATGAAGAAGAGATATCACACAATGTAAGAATATTCGGGAGAAACACTGAAACGGAAGACAAGAGAGAGAGAGAGAGAGAGAGAGAGAGAGAGAGAGAGAGAGAGAGAGCCTGCCTGGCACTTCACTAGTACTATGAGGGTGCCAGCGGCGCCGACCAGTGAGCGGGAAACAATGGCACTGCCGCCCGTGGTGCCTAAATGACGGCGCCACCAGTCCTTGGCACCCACTGATTTACCCGACACCCCGGTGCTCCCAGTTCTCTCAGACGGGGTTCCAGTTCTCCTAGACGGGGTTCCAGTTCTAGATGGGATTCCAGATCCCCTAGACTGGGTTCCACGTCTTCTAGACGGGGTTCCAGTTCTCCTACCGGTATAGTGATTAATTATTTCCACTAATAGAAATAACATTCACTCACCAAACAGGCACAACAGAAGCAGTAGGAGTGAGGGCAGCGAGTGTTAACAACAGCAGCAACCGCAAGAGTGAAGGTCGCAGGAACCAGCTATAACAGCAGGAATAGAGGCCGTCACTAAAAGCAACAATAACAGCAGGAGTGCAGGTCGCCGGTAACAGCAATAGCAGCAGGAGGAGGAGGGTAGCAGCCGCCGGACCGTCTGCCACAAAACAATCACAGCGTCATGGTCTTCTTCCTGTTCTTTATCTCAGCTGGAGACGTTATTACCCTCACTCACACTGGCCACACTCAGTTAGTGGCCTTGGCTCCGGTCATGGTGCATCGTGGGGTAGTGGCACAGGGGTAGTGGCACGGGGTAGTGGTAGCGCTGGTAGTGGCACGGGGTAGTGGTGGCGCTGGTAGTGGCACGGGGTAGTGGTAGCGCTGGTAGTGGCACGGGGTAGTGGTGGCGCTGGTAGTGGAACAGTGGTTGTGGTGGCGGTGCAGGTAGCGACACGTGGGATAATAATGGTGGTGGTTGTGGTAGAAGGTATACGGTAGTAGCTGATAACAGTGGTAGTGGTGACGGATGAGGTAGTAGTAGTGGTAGCAGTAGTAAGGGTCATGGAGGGTGGAGCATCAGACGTAGGAGATACCAAATAATACCTGGGAGACCATTATTTCTCACCCTTTCATTTCCACCATCAATCTCTCACCATCTATCTATCTATCTCCCATCTATTTCCCCATCATCACTATCTCCCACCACCTGTCACCCACGCCCAGCTAGTCACCAGTAACGCCCATGTAACCATCACTAGCTAAGACAGAGACGGTGAAGACATCTAGACATACACCATTGACCATCAGACACCCTTGATTTCCGCCAAGACCAATAACAAGGTGTCAGTTTTTCAGACTTTTTGAAGGAAATTTTTACTAAAGGCGGAAGAGAATGTTAAATTATTATTACTCACCCTGTGGACTTCATTGGGTGAATACATGACTCGAGTCTGATTACAATACAAACATACACAACACACACAGGTAAAAGCTCCCCAATTTACAAAAAAGGATTGAGAAATGTCTGAAATCCTCTCACGGCCTTTCTGTTGGCCAAGGAGCTGAGAGAACTGACTAAAATCTTATAAACTGCAACAACAACAGCAGCACCAGAAGCCGTCAGCCACACCTGCAACATGAGTCTGACTACTGACATGTCTGACCCGCCAGTTTTCCTCGCGTTCTTGATCCAGAGTCTTGTTGTAAAGGGATTTTTATATCTCGCTTCGCTGTATACGTCACTGTGATAACGTTTGGTCTCAGCTGTTATGTGTATGATCTCAGATAACGTTTGATTTTATCTTTATCTAGAAACATCACAACATCGTCATATTTCATTAAATGCTGCATTTTATTATATCTTAGTAATAATTGCAATAATAATCTACATAATACACCAACATATACAACCGTTCAATGTTATCTCGCTTTATATTGAAGTATTGAATGATTTATAAAAAACGCTTTAAAAAATATCCCTTCCTATAATATAATTCATAGGATCGTATTTTCCTGTCAAGATGTTTACCTGCACCGTATTGTAGTAACTCGTTCAAGGACACAAGGACAGTGCTAGGTAAACAGGGTGTGTGTGTTCATGAGCGCTTCTCTTTACTATCCGGGGTAAGACAATAACACACCACATAAGAGAGACGTATGAATAGACAGAAAGACAAGATACACACACAAAATTCTGTGTAAGAAAGCAAATAAGAGATGATGAGAAAAATACAATTAAAGCGACGACCTCACACAACGAACCGGAGACGGAAATAGTGAGCTGTTCTAATTTATTCACCCTACGAAACACAAGCCAGAACCTTCCTACCTTCCTTCCTTTCCACCTACCTTCCTTCCTTCCTTCCTTTATCTTCCTTCCTTCCTTCCTTCCTTCCTACCTCAAGTTATTGCTGCCGTTGCTCGTCGGGTCATAATGGCGGACAATAACACCGTGCCACTAACAACAAGTATGTTTATATCAGCGAGGTCGTGTACCCCCCCATTAATTTTACTGCACTGACTAGGCAACCCAACCACCACAACAGACACAACCAACCTATCTACCATACTAGCTCCAACCACAAAACCACACCACCGCCACCACCACCACCACCATTTCTCACCATAATGACCTGGGGCAGTAGGTGATAATGAACCAAATAAAAACAAGAATTAGTTTTCCTGGGCGAGTATAAATGTGGTGACGGTGTGGTTATCTGCTGGGCTAACTGCCGCTCATATGTCTACCACACACCGGCTCATTTGCATACCAGTTCCGGACGATGTTACGTATCTGGGGGTAGCGGTGTTACGTATCTGGAGGTAGTGGTGTTACGTATCTGGGGGTAGCGGTGTTGCGTATCTGGGGGCAGTGGTTTGCGTATCTGGGGGTAGTGGTGTCGTTGCGTATCCGGGGGCAGTGGTGGTGTTGCTTATCTCGGGGCAGTAGTTTGCGTATCTAGGAGTAGTGGTTTTGTTGCGTATCAGGGGGCAGTGGTGTAGCATATCTGGGTGAAGTGGTATTGCGTATCTGGGGGTGAGTGGTGTTGTTGCGTACCCAGTAATCCATGAATCCTATTAGCGATGATGAGAACCTGATGGCGGTAGAAGAGTGGCACACACACACACACACACACACACACACACACACCAATAGCCACAATGATAGGAGCAAACTTTGTCAACACTTCCGCTACATTGACTTCCAGTTATGTCCAGCCTTCACGACCTCCCCACCCCTCCCCCCCAACCTCCCTACCCCACCCGTGCCCTCCCTCTCCCTCCCCCCTCCTGCGTTCTTGTTCCCTCCCTGCGTCCTCCAACCTCCCTCTCTCCTCCTTCAGTTTCCTCACGCTTTCCTCCCCCCGCCTCTTGCTTCCTTCTATTGTCCCCCTTTCCTCACCACCTTCTTAAACCACCTAGATCCTCTTCTTTCCCTCATTCCATTCTAGTTATTCATCCCCTTCCCTCCCACCCTCCCTTCTCCTCTGGGCCTTCTTCCTCCCTTCCTGTACTACATCTTCCCCTACCATTCCTTCTTTTCCATATATCGACACTCCCACTCCTTACTACTCCTGATGCTTCCACCTCCCTCCCAATCACTGTCACCATAATCCCCACATCCTTCCTTCTTCCTTATCCTCTTCCTCCTACTATTTTTTTCCGATATGACCTCCGACCTCCCCTTATAGCTATACCTTCTCCACACATTTCATTACCTAACTACCTCCTCCTCCTCCGACTACTACTACTACTACTACTACTACTACTACTACTACTACTCTGTGCGTGCTGGCTGTGAGTGGCGACGACTGGAGGCCACCCAAAGTGACCTCCAGCTTAAACGTAAATAAGTTCTAAGCCATTACCCTCCCGTCTCCCTGGTGTGGTGGCCTCCTCCTACCACCTTGTGCCTGGTATGACTTCAGTGTTCCTAAAGTGTCCGTAGCGTGACCTTAGTGTCCCTAAATGTCCGTAACGTGACCTAAGGTTAGGTTAACATATACAAAATCCCAGCATAGCATACACCGCCATTACAATCAAGCGTCCAGCACTCACATAAGTCCTGAGTATACAGACCATCAAATCCAAGACGTTATTGTACATACAAGACACCCACGTCCCCAGCTGGTGATCCTCCTCCTGACACACATCAACTGGCAGGAAAGACTCGGAAATCAATCGGGGAAATGGAGAGTCTTATTCAAGTGTATTTTTAACTCTGGTCTCCCCCTTTCCCCCTCCACGCCCCATCCCAGGACTCATATTCTCAAAGTTTAGCGAGATAATATACCCTCCTCCCCCGACCTGTGGATACCAGAACACATTTCATTATTATACTACAGTCTTAGTAAAACTTCGACGCCATATTGAGTGATAAGTTTTCATATGTTGTTTATCTTTTATGATCTACATCTAAAGAGGTGTCTGTCTGTCCGTCTGTAAGTTGCTGGTTGATGTAAAGAATTGAAAAGAGACGAAGTTCCAAAGTTGATTTACTGAGTCAAGTTCTTTAAGAGAGCATCGGTACATTAAAATGGAATGTGATCTGTAACACCATCTAATATTCGCCGTGGTTCTGGGTGGCCCTTCCTAAGTGCGAGTCCTTAAATTATGATACAGGAGGAAACAGTTTATCATAGTAATGGCCCCCAGTTATGACGCAGTGATACACCCAAGATGATGATTATTATTATTATTATCATCATTATTACTATTTAGAGGTGAACTGACTCCGGCACCAGCATCTTAATCAAAACACCTCCAATAAAGAGACTCGCTAATAGAATTCCTCAGGTCGGTAGGTCATTAAGTTCATCCTACAGGTATTCACAAACCATTCTTACTTTACGGGGCTGTCTTAAGGTGTCACAATAGCAATACAAAATAGAATAATACCTCGGACGAATATACGAGTGTTAGGACATACTGAGGCTAGCGGGTAAACCTCGTGAGTATATCTAGTGAGAATTTCAGATATATCCAGTTATATCCGTGTGGTATAGTCATGTTAATGGGCTCCCCTCACCCCCTCCCATACATCTCTCTTACAGTGCTGCCATCACCATAATAATTCACCACGTTAGGCGTAGAATACTTACACTGTGTGTGTGTGTGTGTGTGTGTGTGTGTGTTCAGCATCTCGTACTACTACCAGCACCACCTCCACCAGGACTCTTCCTCCTCCACTCTAAACTTACTACTTCAGCATTCATCACAATCCACTCTCTCTCTCTCTCTCTCTCTCTCTCTCTCTCTCTCTCTCTCTCTCTCTCTCTGCGGTACATCAACCCCCTCACATCAACTCACTCCATCCTAAATTAACCTGAAAAACTTAATCAACTCGACGTAGGTAATAAAACCGCACAAGTATTAATAAAGCCATCTTCAACATGGCCTCTGGCAAGTGGAAAATAAATTCCCTAGGAGTGTGGTGGAGCAATATGGCGGCTTCATCCAGTCATTCACTTCGACGTGGTGTACCAATATGGCGGACTCCAACAACCTCTCCTTCTTCCTTTCGTTCCTCGTTTGAGTGGAGCAATATGGCAGATGACTTGATGAAGCGTTAGTCACCTACCTTCCTACCTGGATGGATGTGTGTTTGTAGTAATATGGCAGCTAATTTAACTCTCTCTCTCTCTCTCTCTCTCTCTCTCTCTCTCGTGTAGCAATATGGCTACCTGGAAAAGGCTGATAATGAGTAGCAATAAGGTACATTCTCTTAGCTTTATAGTGTACCAATATATCACTATAGCGCCCCCCCTCTTAACTTTATAGTGCACCAATATGTCACTATAGCGCCCCCTCTCTTAGCTTTATAGTACACCAAAATGTCACTATGGCGCCCCCTCTCTTAGCTTTATAGTGCACCAATATGTCACTATAGCGCCCCCTCTCTTAGCTTTATAGTGCACCAAAATGTCACTATGGCGCCCCCTCTTAGCTTTATAGTGCACCAATATGTCACTATAGCGCCCCCTCTCTTAGCTTTATTGTGCACCAATATGGCTACGTGGTCAGTCCCTTTCCGCCTCTTTCCCTTCCAGTAATTAATTGTCCATGTCGGAGTTGTTCCACACTTCTGACTGTGGCGGCCATTATCAGTGTGTGTGTGTGTGTGTGTGTGTGGAGGTCCTTCCTACCTTCCTCCTTCTCTCTTTCATTTCTTCCTTCCTCCTTCTCTCTTTCATTTCTTCCTTCCTGCTTCCGTCTTTACCTTACCTGCTGTCCATCCTCCCTTCCGCAATCCTTCCTTCTTTGTCTCTACCATCCTTATCCCTTCCTTCTCTGTTCCCTTCCGTTCCTCATTCCCTACCTTATTCCTTCCTTTCCTGTTTGTCTCCCTTTCTTTCTTTCTTCCTTCCCTCCTACCTTCCCTTTCTCCTTTACCTCCCTTACTCCCTGGGAAAGAACCAAACCCGGCATGAACACGTTTCGAACTAGAGGATAACACGACATAATTTGACAAGTGTCCTCTGATATTTAACACAAGTCAACCCAGATGTTCAAGGGTTTCGACCTCTTTATTAACACGATTTCAACCTTTAATGTTAAAACGCTTTCTTCGACATCAACAGATTTCGGCCTATAATTGAACGCGACTCGACCCACGGTATCAACACATATTCGACTCACAATACCAACGCGACTCGACCCACGGTATCAACACATATTCGACTCACAATACCAACGCGACTCGACCCACGGTATCAACACATATTCGACTCTCAATACCAACGCGACTCGACCCACGGTATCAACACATATTCGACTCTCAATACCAACGCGACTCGACCCACGGTATCAACGCATATTCGACTCACAATACCAACGCGACTCGACCCACGGTATCAACACATATTCGACTCACAATACCAACGCGTTTCGACCCTCGGCGTTGCCTGCGTGGATCGATAAGTCGTCGTTGGGAGTAGCAATCATACAGCCCAGCCGCCTCCCCATTAATTACAGTACCACCCTTCCTCATTGTGACGGATTCATCAATAAAAACAACTATTGTCATTATTTTTTTTTCGCTGTGGTGTGAGTGTAACGATTCCTGTAACCATTCGCACGATACAGTGAGTCAATGTAACCCTTTTATAGATGGGATTTAAGGTTGATTTTCCTCTCTCTCTCTCTCTCTCTCTCTCTCTCTCTCTCTCTCTCTCTCTCTCTCTCTCTCTCCTCGTGCCTCGGTCTTCCCTACCCTCCTCCCTCTTACCCTCCCCTCTCTTAACCCTCACCCTTCCCTTCGTCTCCACTTCCCTCCAAGTCCCAATTCTCCCATCTTCCCCCTCTCCTTCATCTCACCCTTCCTCCTCCCTACCCTTCCCTCCGTCTCTCTCTTCCATCCCTCCGTCTCTCCTTTCCATCCGTCCCCTTCCCTGTCTCCCCTCCCTTTCCATCCGTCCCCTTCCCTGTCTCCCCTCCCTTTCCCTCCGTCTCCCCTGCCTTTCCCTCCTTCTCCCCTTCCATCAACAGGACAATTATATACACACACACTTAGGTTCCCAACTGCTCATTGGTACCGCCTGCTATTATCATCGTGTCTGTACTATCTACCGTATTCTCTATCTTGTCGTTTATTACCATTATTATCATTATTCTTCTTCGCACTATCTTTCATACCTCTTCCTTTCTTCCTTCGTTTCTTCCTTTTGCCTGCCTTCATGACATCCTCTTTCTCTCTTCAATCTTTCTCATTCGTTTTTCTCTGTCTCCTTTTCCATTCGCTTTCTTCTATTAGTAAAGTTTATCTCTCTCTCTCTCTCTCTCTTCGTCACTTTATTCTCTCTTCTTCATCTCCTCTCCGTTTGCCCCCTTCTCCTTCCCTTCCACCCTTCCCCTTTCCTCTCACCCTTACCCTTCCCCAACCCTTCCTCTCGCCCCACTTTTCCCCTTAGCTTCTAATCCTTCCTATTCCCTTCCCCTTCCCTCTCATTCTTCCTCTCACTTCTCACCATATCTCCGCCCTCCCACCTTCCTTAGTTTCCCATTCCCTCCTACCCTTCCTCTCCCCTCCACTCCCACCTTTCCCCTTCCCTCTCATCCTTCCTATTCCCTTCCACCCTTCCTTTCTACTCTTCCCTCCCAGCTTTCCTCCCTCTTCCCACCCTTCCTCCGCCCTCCCACCCTTCCCAGCCCAGCAGGGAGTCGCCAATCACCAACAATTGTCACTTCACTGCTGCCTCACTGCTCGACTTCCTCTTGTAAACAATAACAGCTGATTACTGCTGCAGTGTGTGTGTGTGTGTGTGTGTGTGTGTGTGTGTGTATGTATGTATGTGTGTATGTGTGTGTGTGTGTATGTATGTGTGTGTGTGTGTATGTATGTATGTATGTATGTATGTATGTATGTATGTATGTATGTATGTATGTAAATAATAATAATAATAGTAATTAACGGTTTATTGAAAGAGCTTGGCAGCCAGAAGGCTGAAAATATACAGTTACATATTTGGTTACATACATATGTATGTATGTATGTATGTGTGCTCAGCAGCTTAAACTACACCCAGATAAACGGTAAGGAAGAAGATAATAACAACAATATGTACAGAGTTCCCTAACCTTGACCTCTGACTCCCCCACCAACACCTAAAAAATTAGGAAGTCCATGTAGGTCTCAGAGTGGCAGTGTTGTCATCAATCCAAAGTTTTCATGTCGTGCCATCCATCCAGACAGACAGACAGAGAGACAGACAGACAGACAGAGAGACTTGAGATTGAAATAATGTCTGAATTTCAGTTTTATTAAATCGGGGACCTTAATCCTTCCTGAATCCCTGCCTCCCTCCCTCCCTCCCTCCCTCCCTCCCTCCTTCCCTCTCTCTCTCCTTCCCTCCCTCCCTTTCTCCTCCCCCCTCCCCTTACCCTCGGTTCCTCCTCCGCCATCAACCATCACTCTATTTCCCCTTTATTTCCTTTATATTTTTTGTCTCCCCTCTTTTCTCCGTCAGTTCCCACTTCTCTCCCTCCCATAACCCACTCTGTTGTCCTCCCACCCACCACCACCATCACCCCTTTGTCTCCCCTCTGCCTTCCATTGTTAGCTTCCCCCCACCCCCCGCTGATCCTATTCTCTCTCTCTCTCTCTCTCTCTCTCTCTCTCTCTCATTCCTTTTCCATTTTATATGATAACTACTATGCCTCCTCTTCCTCATCATCACTCATTTACCCTTATTCCTCTCGCTTCTTCCCCCTCCTCCTTCTTCTTCTTCTTCCCCATTTCCCATTCTTCATGTCCCTCCATCACCCTTATCCCTCCCACATCCCTCCTCCCCTTTCTTCTCCCCTCTCATACCTTCCCTTCCCTCACCCCTCACCACATCCTCTTCCTTCTCTCTCACACAACCCCTCTTCCTCTTTCTTCTCTCCTCTCACCCCTTTCCTCCCCACATCAAGTCCCTCCTTCCCTCCCCTCACCCCTTCCCTCCCCTCCCTCAGAACAAGCGGGCAGTTAGTTATGCCAGCAGTGTCGCCACAACCATTTATCATCATAATAATAATACTACCGGGGACCTCAACAGCCAGGGAGACTTCATAAATAAAAGCCATGTTACGTCAAGATACGCTAAGTTACGTCAAAGTACGCTAAGTTACGCCAAGGTACGCTAGGTTACGCCAAGGTACGCAAAGTTACGCCAAGGTACGCCATGTTACGCCAAGGTACGCTGCTAAATTACACCAACGTACGCCATGTCATACCTAGGTACAGTAACTAAAAAAAAGTATTTGACAGGGTGGATCCGAAGACTTCCGAAATTACACGTACAACTGGTGATGTCTCGGGAGGGTTGGTATGCGTGTCTTCACCACCCCCCCCCACCCCGCCATTCAGTATCCAACACAGGGGGTGAGTTGACATATAGGAATAAAATAAACGGTTAGGTGATTACTGTCACATATTATAAGGAGACAACACGCATATATCTGTCGTCCGTCGTCTCATAATGTTTCACCCATGTAAGATACTTATTTTAGCTACTGTACGTCAAGCGATGCCAAATTACGCAATTACGCCAACTTAATACATATAGGTTACACTAAAATCATTATATGCGAAGATACGTTAAATTTTGCCAAATCATGACAAGATACGATAAGTTACGTCTAAGTTTTATGGAAAGTTACGCAAAGTTACGCAAAATCATTAGGGCAAGAAACGCCGAGTTATTTGGAAGAGTATTATGCCAAAGATACAACCTTCACCCACGCCCACACTCACACCCACACTCATAATCACGCTCTCTCACAATCACGCCCACAACCACACTCACGCCCATCACACATCCACGCCGAAAATACACCCATACCCAACCCACAACTACGCCCACAATACACTCACACTCAACCCACAACTACTCCCACAATACACCCACGGCCAACACACGCCCACAAGACTTACCTAAGGACTTCATAAATACTGCCCTCTCATCACAAGCCAACACTCACCTGGGGAAAAGAAACAGGTTAATTACATAAAGTGGACAGGTGAACGAACTAATGGTGAAGTAAATTAATGGGTGAAGAGAGGTAACACATGGGAGGAGGATGGCAAATAATAATAATAATAATAATAATAATAATAATAATAATAATAATAATAATAATAATAATAATAAATAATAATAATAAATAATAATAATAAATAATAATAATAAATAATAATAATAACAATACTACAACTGGGAACTTAATAACAGATGATAAAAGTATCTTACACTTCTCGCCTTCTCTCTGTGGTCATTAGCTTCCCATCACTTTCGTCTCTCGCCACGTATTTCCTCTTCATCTCTCTCTCACTTCTTTGCTTCATATTTGTCCGTTATTCGTCTCCATTTTTTTTTTCGTTCTTGTTATCTCTTTCTTTCATATTTTTCGCTCATCTCTTATCTCTCTATTTCCATATTTTCTCTTTGTCTCTATTTTTTCTCCTCTTTATCACTCTATTATCTCTTGGCTCTATATATTGGTCATTAGTCTCTCCACCAGTTATTGTATGTTCTCTCTCTCTCTCTCTCTCTCTCTCTCTCAGGGTCTCCGGGGTGGGGTGGGGTAGTGTGAGAGACAGCGTGAGTGAGGTGGGCGGTGTCCGGCAGTGCTCGGGTATTGACACGCTGTCATAGATACTACGTTATTGCTCCTGCATGTCCGGGGCCCAACCACCCGCCCACTCTGCCACCCATCCAGCCAGCCAGCCACCCATCCTGCCACTCTGTCAGCAAGTCAGTCAGAGAGCAATTCATCCAGTCAGTTACCAGTCTACCCTGTCATATATTCAACCAGTTATCTCTTTGTTGTTGATGGTAAGATTATTAATACCTTAAGAATGTATCTACAGTATATTCTGCACCTGGAAGATATGTCAACACCAGGTAGATACGTCGACACCAGGTAGATACGTCAACGTCAGGTAGATACGTCAACACCAGGTAGATACGTTGACACCAGGTAGATACGTTGACACCAGGTAGATACGTCAACGCCAGGTAGATACGTCGACACCAGGTAGATACGTCAACACCACGGACACCAGGTAGATACGTCGACACCAGCAGGTAGATACGTCGACACCAGGTAGATGCGTCGACCAGGTAGATACGTCGACACCAGGTAGATACGTCACGCACAGGTAGATACGTCAACACCAGGTAAATACGTCAATCATAATATAAAAGTGCTGCTATAATTATTCTCTACGACTTAATGTATGAGTATGGGGTGCACAATAAACTAGCACCTACTAGTCAGCCATTTTATCAGTTAGCCAACCAGCCAGCATGCCACCTAACACCCTGCAGCCTCCCACCCACCCATCAGGCCATCTACTCATAGCAATCAAGCAGGGAGGCATGAGTGTGGGCAGCAGGGGCGAAGAGATAAATGGGAGAAATGGAAATATCGTAAGAAGAATAAAAGGAGGAAGAGAAATAGAAGAAGAAAAAAGGAAGAGATGAGAACGGTGGAAGACACTAAAAGGAGAGGAAGGAAGGAGGGGAGCCTATTGTGCACCCCCAGGCACTAGACACACATCTATAAGCACGGCACCGATCACTTTACACGGACAAATGTGGTGTTGGGGTCCTGGTGCCGGAGATCGATAATACATGACTTAAAACGAAATGGCCAGGACCACAACAGACTGTTGCTACCGGCAGAAGGTCTGGGGGTGGAGCAGGCAAGTTAGGATTCTCAAAGGCTCTTCTGATACTTGATTCCATTAAATTTTCACATGGACTCTCTGAATGGTACGTAAGGTAAATTTTCCCCTCATTAACCTGAGATCAGAGAACATATCTAATTAGCACACTTAAGCTGCAGCACAAAGATATATGCTGAAAGGTTAGTGTGTTATATTTCTCCACCAACTGAGGGTCTGAAAGCGTGTTAATCAGCTTACTTTATGTGCAGCGCTAAGTTGGAGCCACAAAACATCATCATTAATAATAATAATAATAATAATAATAATAATAATAATAATAATATAATACAGAGGACAACGTGATATTCATACAGAAAAAACGCACAAATAAACTCAGCTTGTAGCTTACGCCTATGGGAGAGTGTACAAGTGGCTCATGAAATAAACAACGGCACGCACACACACACACACACACACACACACACACAGTAAATCATTATTAAGGTTTAAGCGGTAATAATTTTCCCCCCACACTCGGGAGATTCAATAACACATCTCATTAGTTCACTCATCTAACGCAAAAAAGTTAATTCTCAATTGTTCGTCACCTACCAGGGGGTGAGAGAACACACCTGCCCCCCACCACCTACCATCTACAGGTGTTTAATATGACTTCAAAACTACGCTGAGACTCTACCTTTGCTGTCTGGAGGCTTTGTGTGATATACAGTGGGAGGAAATACAGAAAGAGTTCAAGTTTGAGTGTTTGAATGGTGACTGTTCTCTTGGTGGTAATTCAGGGTGATGTTGGTGAGAATTCCGGGTTGTTGTTGGTGAGAATTCCGGGTGATGTTGGTGATAATTCCAGGTGAGGTGATAATTAGGGGTGATGTTGGTGATAATTCGTGGTGATTTTAATTATAATCCTGCGTAATGTTGGTGATAATTCCATGTAATTTTGGTGATAACTCGAGGTGATGGTGATAATTCCGGGTGATTTTAATGATAACTTTCTTCTACATACATACATACGCCATCATTTTTCACATAATAATATAAATAATTTCATCTTCACTCTCATAATAATGTTCTGTTTTTCTCGTAAATCAATTCGCTATTAATCATTTTAATTTTCTCTACAACATTCCAGCTATATAAATTTTTTCACTAAATATTTTCATATATAAAAAATCAAGCGGTTTCTAATTTTTTTTCTGCATGATTTTTTTTTCTGAATAAATGAATGACCTCGTCCTTCTCAGCCTTCATTTTTAACTATACATTTAAATTATCACTGTATATTTTCACTGTTGGCACTGACAGACCCAGCCACAATGCCTCACAGCTCGCAATGGTCGCAACTACAGTGCCACAGTTGAGTCAAACCTGGCACTACCCTCTAAAACAGTGCCACAAATAGGTCAAGAAGGGCACTACCCCCTAAAACAGTGTCGCAAATAGGTCAAGACTGGCACTACCCCCAAAACAGTGCCAAACAGTGAGTCTTGGCTGACACTACCCCCTAAAACAGTGCCAGACAGACAGTGAGAGTCACAGTTGTCAGTCCCTCTAACAACAACAGTGCCAGCCATTAATGCCTCCGTCATCACCCCGCATAAAGTGACCCCAATTAGCACCATAACAGCCCAGTAATCACCTCCAACACACAAACACTCGCCCGACTGCTGTACTAATGGCCTCAACACTAAAATTTTCAATATAAATTAACAAAAACTTGCCTTAATATATGAGGTGGTGGTGTATGTATGTATGTATGTATGTATGTATGTATGTATGTATGCATGTATGTATGTATGTATGTATGTATGTGGATGGTACCGTCCTCCCCTCCGGCCTTCCATCTTCCTCTCCCGTATTTCTAAGTCCAATTCTTTTCCTTTTTCTAATTTTCCTTCATTAATGCGTCACCGTCTCCCTCCCTCTGCCCCTCCTCCCTCAAATACCATCACAGGAGGGAGAGGTAGGAAAAGAACAGTAGAGGGAGGGTGGGGGTGGTAGGGAGGGGGTAGGAGGTTGGTTGGTTGGTCGATGATTCGTCTTATATATATTAATGACATATTCACTGCAGTGGGGGAAGGAGGAAGGAGGAGGAGGAGGGAAGGGGGGGAGGAGGGGGAGGAAGGAAAGGGGAGGAAGGGACGAACTTATAATTTTAGTTGTGATTTATTTTTAATATAAATTTTTATTATTATTTTTACCGGATGTTAAAATTATCATTACTGTCATTATCATTATTATATCTATTATTACAGCAGCATTATTGACATTATTACCAACATTAAATAAGAAAATGTATTTTTTTAATATAGTAAAATTTTACCCCCTCTCTCTTTTTGTCACACACACACACACACACACACACACACACACACACACACACACACACACACACACACACCACTAACACACACACACACCACTAACACACACACACACCACAATCTTGGCTGTGATGTTGAGATGAGGAAAAACATCAAAATTCGGGGAAGGCGAGACTCACCCCACAAAACGTGTCATAAGGCCCGAGACCTGACCTGGTGTGTGACCCTAATTACCTGTCGTGTGACCTGGGGGCTGAACCGAGCGGAGTGAGAAAGTAAGAGACAACGAGAGAGAGAGAGAGAGAGAGAGAGAGAGAGAGAGGCATTAATACTAGAGGTAATAATAATAATACCCTCCTTGTCTTCCTTGCTATTTCTCCTTCACTCACCCCGACCTTCTCTCTCCCTCCCTCCACCACCACCACCACTCCCTGTCCTCTCATCCCTCCACCACTCCCTCCCTGTCCTCTCCACCCTCCATCACTCCTTCACTCTCCCTCTCTACACCATCTTTCCTTTCTCTTCTCCTTCCCACACTATCCACTTCCATCTCTGTATCTCTATCCATCTCCCCCTCCTCCACCAACTAATCCCCTCTCCCCCTCCCCCTCCCCCCTCCTTCTCTCTCCCCACTACTACACCGTAATAACACATCACTAAGTACACCCACGACTTCTTCTGCCTCTAAGGGGGAAAGTCCCAACACAGAGGGACCAACAATCAAGGGATGGTTTTAAGAGCTGGACCAACCTCGGGAAAAACAAGGAATTAGGCAGCACAAACAACGTTACCAGAGAGGAACCTTAAAACATTACCACACAGGAGGACTGGACACAGGAGGTTAGACACGGGAGACTGGACATGTGGTTGAGACATGGGGAATGGACAGGGAGGTTGAGACATGGGGGGGACTGGACATGGAGGTTAAGACATGGGGGTACTAGACACGGAGGTTAAGACATGGGGGGACTGGACATGGTGGTTGAGACATGGGGACTGGACACGGAGGTTAAGACACGTGGGAATGGACACGGAGGTTGGGGGACACACACACACACGTCAGTGAAGTTGTCAAATCCTCCAGTTTCCGCCTCCATCTCCTCCGCCGACTCAAGTCCCTTGGAGTTCCTGTCTCCGAGCTCCTCAGTGTTTACTCAACATTCATACTTCCCAAGCTCACCTATGCCTCCCCTACCTGGTCTTCCTCCCTAAATGCCACACAACGTAAACACCTAGAAAAAGTGCAAAAGAGGGCATGCAAGATTATTCTCTCCCCTTCCTACTCCACATATCAAGAAGCAACACACTGACCCCCTCGGCTCTCATTGACCATCACCACGACCTCATCTGCAAATTTGGTGAGAAGCTTCTGCACCATCCTCGACACCGGCTCCTACTACCACCTGAGATCCCTCGTCCGAAAATTACTGTTCGACACCACAACCACATCCAGCCCATACGAGCACGAACTGATCGCTATAAGAACAGCCCAGTCCCAACCAATGTAAAAATTATCAATAACTTGTAATCAACCAGTGTATTCACTCCCAGCCAATCTTACTTTATACACTATCATTATGTTGAAATGCCCTGTAGTTTGAGCTTCTCCCCACCTAGTTATTATATATCATATTTGTATTACTTACGTTACTTGTATATTATTTGTAAATCAAGAGACCCATTCCCCAATTATATAACTGTATATTTTCAGCCTTCCGGCTGCCATGCTCTTTCAATAAACCGTTAATTATTATTATTATTACACACACACACACACACACACACACACACACGAAGCTTCAGGACAAACATCTCGGAGACACACTAATGAGACAGTGAACAACATCTGACTCGAATCATCTCATACAGTGGCCTCCAGACGACCACCACCACCACTCTCCACAACAAGGTGTGTTAACTATACTGCACGTGGGCAAAGTATCCCCTCCACGCTACAGTCCGGGAGAGGAGAAGTCAAGACAATAACAAGCAACATTATCATAAATTTTACCTGAAGGGGTGTATTTCCCTCTTCCCCCTCGGCACAGATAAATACCAGTACTCATTCCTCGTGACGTGCGCAATGTTGTCCCATCCACAAGGGAGGCAGTACCACTGAAATTACCTCCTCCTCTCTCTCGCCGCCCCCCACCCTCCTCCGCTCCCCTATCAAATGAAAATTACAGTGCCTGCCCTCCCCTCCTCCCCCCACACACACGCTACAATGATATATTTTTTACCCAATATAATGAACTAAGACGACACAGGAATAAAAACCAAACATGTTACTTCAGCAGTTAATAATTACTTAGTAGGAAAAATACAATAGGATTCCACTATGGAGACAATAATATAAATTAACCAACGTCTAAAATTAACTTGAATTATTCGATAGAATTTACTGAGGATTACATGTCGAGAGTTATGGAGGATTAGTTGGTAATATGTACTGGGATTACTTGAGAAAATACACAGAGACAAGGCGAGAAAATACACGGGGGATTATATACTTCACCAAAGTCACACGGGATTACTCGACACATCACACGGTTGGGATTCCTCGACAAAAATTCAATGAAATCCATAAATCAAGTATACTTCATTTTATCGAGACTCCGTGTTAAGTTAAAAAATATATATTGTCGGGATTACAAAACGCTTCAACGTAAAAGGGATTTATGAGGTATTTCCTGGTAGCTGGTCATAACGTGGAGTTGGTTCCTGGAATCCCTGTCTCTCCGTCCCACTATCTCCCTACTCCCTGTCTCTCCGTCCCACGATCTCCCTACTCCCTGTCTCTCCGTCCCACGATCTCCCTACTCCCTGTCTCTCCGTCCCACGATCTCCCTACTCCCTGTCTCTCCGTCCCACGATCTCCCTACTCCCTGTCTCTCCCACTCCCATGACCTGGGCTCCTACTTTTGGGGAAAAAACTCCTAAATCGGGAAATTTTAGTAGATTTGGGGAAAATCTAGGGAAATGGCAATTTTGGGGGAAATTGCGGGAAATATGATTATTATGAAAAGGAATACGCTGATTTCAACGGTTAACAGTGATGAAAGGACCTGTGCTTATTATTCCAAAGACTACAATTCCATTAAGTTTAACAGTGGTTAGTGAATTATATACCTATTACAAAAGAATGTATTTTTCATAATAAAGGTTTAAGACTTCATTTGAGCCATTTTTTTCTAAAACAGAACAGTTCTCCATTACAAGTAATTTACTAATTTACTGCCTGGTAGTGCGTGTATCAGAGAGAGAGAGCGAGAGTTTTTATGCATAAAGGTTTATATAAAAAACTAATATAATGCCAGATAATAATTAAAATCAGAGAATTTTTTGAGGGGAAAATATTATTCATTCTCGGGAAATTTTCACGTTAGTTTGGGGAATTCAAGGTTTTGCTTTGTGAGAGCCCTGCTGACAACCCTCCCAGTCCCCGTCTCTTCCTCCCACGACCTCCCTTCTTCCCCAATTCCAGTCCCTCCCTCCCTCCCACGACCTCCCCAATCCCTGTCTCTCCCTCCCACGACCTCCCCAATCCCTGTCTCTCCCTCCCACGACCTCCCCAATCCCTGTCTCTCCTTCCCACGACCTCCCCAATCCCCGTCTCTCCCTCCCATGATCCCCCCTAATCACTATCTCTCCCTCCCACGACCTCCCCTCCCCTCCCGTGACCATCTGTTCCATTAGAGCTGCTAGTGATGGCAGGGGGGCGAGTCTTCGAGCAAGTAATAATCCTGAATATATTGATATGTGCACTAAAAATCACCAAGGAGACGTGATTCATACAATATGTAGTTAACACACAGACACACACACACACTCGAAAAGATTCAAGCGCTTTCGTTATTATTCACATCTTCAGGGAGTACAGCAAAAATGAACATATGAATAATCACGAAAGCGCCTGAATCTTTTCGAGTGTGTGTGTGTGTGTGTGTGTGTGTGTGTGTAGATATTTTTGTTTAATTTGTATGTTTCACAGAGACGTTATTGTGTCTTCATGAATATGTTACCAGTATAATTATCATTATCCTTTGGTCTCAGTTTAGTATTTATGTGCCGTTGTGTTTACCTTGATGTATACAAAGGTAAAGTAGATACGTAACTCTGCATATTAGTGAATCTTCAGTGTTACCAACATCCATATTAATGAACTTCTGAACCACTTCACACCGTCCATCACTTTGATCTGGTGAAGGAGTGTTGGCAGTGCTGTTACTACAAATACACTTAATTAAGTATAATCCCCTACCATATGCACTTTACAGAATCCCCTCCTCCCCCCCCAAGCACAAGCTGATTACCACTGCTATTGTAGTATAATATATGCAGTACGTCCCAACCTGTCATAACTAAGAGCATTGACTGTTTACAATATCGTCCTCCGCATGGAAAGTATCGTCTGGAGGTGACTAAACTGAATATCAACTCACGATGCAAATTAATGAATCTTCATGTACTCTTCCTTTAATACAGTAGATTATTAGTAAATATTGATCCATGATGCTTAAATCCAAGTCATATACAGTGTAGGTCTTATGAGAAGTAAACTGGGTGGTCGAACAAACTCCACACTTTTCTAGACTGTTTATACAAGACCTTATCAGACCCTGTTGACGTAAGTGATCCTACATATAAATTATTCTCTCAATATCCAGGGAAACGATCATATGAGGAACACAACCAGTCATTTGTATAGTATATCTAACTGAAAATTTTACGCGTCAACAACACCTCAAGTACCTTCCCTTAGTACTGATTTATAGCTGTTCTTCCTACGTAATGCTAATAACAAGAGGGAAACTCAAGGTTCATACAACATAGAACTGAGATAATGAAGCTACAGTTGCGTATCTGGCGTCGACCTGATAAGACGTCGATTCTGTACCTAAAGTATATATAGTCATCAAGCTTTCTGGACGACAAACTGATCAACTTAACTGTTATGACTTGTAAACCCGAAGGCAAGCGTTACCTAACCGCTCGTAAACTATAAACCTCTCCGAAGCTTCGAACTCATGAACATACCCCGTGTCCAAAACTATGCCCTACCCCCTTATAAATCACAGAACATGTCTAAAACTACCCACCCCCCACATCCCCCACTCCCTCTCATACACTCATAACGTGTCAAAAAGCTTTTCACTTCATGAACTGCGGCCGTGGCCAAAAAAAAAATTCCATACTCATATCCTGTACCCAGTCCGAAGATTCGAACCCGCAAATCCAGGAAACCGGCTCTTCCCTTGAACCATCCCCGAAGTCTTCTGGAGAAACAAAATAGGATTCCAGAGGCAGATGCTACACTTCCCCGAGCTATCGATTCCTGTATGCCTGTACCTTCATTCCCGTCCCATTCCCAGTGAGAAGTGCGGCTGTGTCGTTCCTATTCCCGAGAGAGGGCAAGGAGGAGGAGGAGGAGGAGGAGGAGGAGGAGGAGTGAAGGCAGGCGGGAAACTGTAAGAGGGCGCTGGATGGAGGGACAAGAGAGAGAGAGAGAGAGAGAGAGAGATGTAGGGTAAGGGGAGATAACAACTTGAGGTAAGAGGAGGCAGCCAAAGTGGAGGGGAGAAAGAGGGGAGACGTGTGTAGGGAGCACGAACTGACAGAGGGGAGGTGAGGGGAAGAGGAGGTGGAGGAGGGGAAGAGGAGGTGGAGGAGGAGAAGATGGAGAGGAGGAAAAGAGGGAGAGAAGGATAGAGAAAAAAGGAAGGAATTACAGAATGAATATGATATATGTACAGTATGTATTAATGAGAGAGAGAGAGAGAGAGAGATATTCATAACGTCATCTCTATACTCATCCCTAGTGTGACTATTATTATCATCATAACTTAACCTATACCAGTAAACTCAACTTAACTTAACCTAATATCGAATAAGTTAACCTTCTCTAATTCAGACTTAAACTAAACCCAGTTGTAACTGGACTTAACATAATTTAACCTAAAGCCAAGTCCACTTAACCTGACGTATTGGTGGTAAACTCTATCCAGTGGGATTTTGGTATCATTTTGTCCAGAGGAAAAATACCTAGAGGGAGTATAGTGGAATTTTGTCCTAAGTGAAAGTATCTAGTTGAGATTTTGTGCACACACACACACACACACACACACACAACAAAAACAACATTCCAATGATGGAAAAGAATTGTTATTTGGCAACCGAGGCTCAGGTAACACAAGCCTCGAGCAAATTATGCACACTCAGCGGTAATTACCTCTCTCTCTCTCTCTCCCACCACTCCCTCTCTCTCTCTCTCTCCCACCACTCCCTCTCTCTCTCCCTCCTTCTCTCCCTCTCTCCTCCTCTCCCACCCTCCCTCCCTCCTTCTCTCTCTCTCTCTCCCCCCTCCCCTCCCTCCTTCTCTCCCTCTCTCTCCCTGCACTCCCTCCCTCCTCTCTCTCACCACTCCCTCCCTCCCTCCTCTCTCTCTCTTTCTCTCTCCCTCACGTGGGCGTCTTGATGACTCGGTTAACTCGTGCGATAAATTAGCCCTGTATGGCCACCTAACTCCACCTCCCGGCAACAAGGGCATCAAAGACAAGACTCCTAGATTACTGTGACAACTTGTTGGTGAGGGCTGAGGAGGGCTGGTGAGGGGTGAGGGGGGCTGGTGAGGGGTGAGGGGGGCTGGTGAGGGCTGAGGGAGGGTGGTGAGGGCTGAGGCTGAGGGTCTGCGTCACACACACACACACACACACACATACATTGCTCTCTTCCAGCCCCCACAACTTTTCTCAATCTGGGTCGCTTCTGTTATCCAGTCTTCTCTATCCACTCCTCCACCCTTTCTGTCTCTTTCCATTTTGTCTATTCTCACTGATCTCTCCTAAAGACAGTAAAGAAAATGGAACAGTGAAAGACAAGTCAGACGCAGGCAAAGCGACACAAACTAACATACAAACAAGCAGAGAGACAGACACACGGACAGACAGACAGGCAGACAGACAGACAGACAGACAGACAGACAGACAGACAGACAGACAGACAGACAGACAGACAGACCGGTTATAATTACACTTTCCCACCTTAACATGTGTTTTCATTCCCTTTTTATTAATTCGGAAACACCAGCCCAGGTAAAGGTATGGATACATGTACAGCTATATATACAGGTACGATTATAAACGTAATTAAATATACAGGAAGAAGTACAGGTGCGGGTATAAATACAAGTACAGGTACGAATAAAATCACAGGTACCTGCATGTATACCGAGATTTTAAAGGCATAACAGTACATAAACACCCCGTCAAGACCTCACCACCGCCATTTCCCTGCTACTGAAGGAGGTGCCGACGAAGGTAACCAGGTAGAGCGATGTTCCTGCCACTCTCAGGGTATTAAGATATTGTCAGAGATACATAAGTTAATTCTTCCTCCTGTGATGGAAATATGGGAACGTATCCAAGAATGAAGGAGTCTTAACGATTCGTATAACTTCACGTAACTTGAAGATACGAGGAGGATCTGACTCACTGAAGAAAGAGAAGGATCTGACTCACTGACAATACGAGAAGGATCTGACTCACTGAAGAAAGGAGAAGGATCTGACTCACTGACAATACGAGAAGGATCTGACTCACTGAAGATATCTATCACTAGCAAGTCTACGGACTTGGCGCACCCACATTCAACCACAAATCAAAGATACGAGAAGGATCTGACTCACCGAAGATACGAGAAGGATCTGACTCACCGAAGATACGAGAAGGATCTGACTCACTGAAGAAACGAGAAGGATATGACTCACTGAAAATACGACTCACTGAAGATACGAGAAGGTCCTGACTCACTGACAATACGAGAAGGATCTGACTCACTGACAATACGAGCAGGGTTCTGACTCACTGAAGATACGAGAAGGTCCTGACTCACTGACAATACGAGAAGGATCTGACTCACTGACAATACGAGCAGGGTTCTGACTCACTGACAATACGAGCAGGGTTCTGACTCACTGACAATACGAGAAGGTTCTGACTCACTAAGATACAGGACAAAAGACGGATTCTCAAAGGTTCTTAAGTTCATTTTCCTTTACTTATGGTATAGTCTCAGTGCAATTTCCACGTCCATCTTGGCTGCCATCTTTGTGTGTAGTGGAATCTTTTAGCCAATTAGATTAATTCCCACAAATCCACTTTTTTGGCGAGAAACTTTAACGTACGAAACTTTAGGAATCCACATTTGTGTCGTAACTTTAGTGAACTAGTTATTATAGCCATTCTCTCTCCTCCAGTTACGAAAAAAAAATAACGTAAGAATCGTATAATCTAATCTTTGTATCGTAGCGTAAGTGAGCCATTTACTAGGGAAAAATTTAACGTAGGAATCTCTGAAAATCCGGGGAAGGAGGAGGGTCGAGGGGGAGGAGGAGCCACATGGGAGGCCTCGGAGGCAATGAATAGGCTGTCTGAGGTAACTGTCTGAGGTAACGGTGCCAGACGAGGTAATAGAGGCGAACGAGAGGCCACGAGGCTGAGGAAGAGGAAGGGGGAGGAGGTAATAGACAGAGGAAGTAGAGATAAAGATGAGGAGGAGCAAGAGCAGGAGGAACAGGAACAGAAGCAAAAAGGAAGAGGAGGAGCAAAAATAAAAGGAAGAGGAAAGTGAGTCCCATGAGCCTGATTAGAACAGTACAAATACATCATCACCCTCAACACTAAACCTTCCAGTACACAAGGACACTGCACTCGACAGCCTTCATTCCCTCAACTGTAAGATTAAGTCCCTATTTACAGCTGGGTGGACTAAGAGCGGGACAAAACCAGTGACCTTCAGGGTTGGAATCGAGCGTTGTTATCCACTCGGCCGCAGCCTCCTTATGCTCCTGTACCTCTACCACATGACTTAAATCCGTGCCTATAGTGATGTTTACGTGTGGACTCTGATTCTATTGATAAAAAGTAGAGTTTGTGGTTTGTAATCTCTGTATCTAAGCTTATATTTGTATTGTAACTATTATTATCTCTAACTGTACTGTTGTTTTTTAATTCATGAAATATAATACAATAAATATTTCAATAGAAGCAATAGAGGCAACGGGCGGTGCACTTAATTTACAAACAAAATTAAAGTTTATTCATTAAGTAGATTGTCGGACTATGAGAGAGAGAGAGAGAGAGAGAGAGAGAGAGAGAGAGAGAGAGAGTACCATTATGCCGCACCCAGGAAAAAAACATCTCCTAGGGCCTCTCCTCAGCTGTTTAATGAGCTCAGCCGGTAGTTGGGACCTGATACTCAACTCCTACTGACGAGTGTTGTGGTGTGTGTGTGTGTGTGTGTGTGTGTGTGTTAATCTCTCTCTCTCACTAACGAGTCTCTGTCGTGATCTTCACAACAATTACTCCCTGTAGGTTCATTTACCTGCTTGGAGGCGTCGCCGTAAATACCCAGTAATTGTTCTCTTCATCACCCCAAATTTTGGCCCATGTTCATCTCCTTAATTATCAACCTTCCTCCATCCCCTTCCTTCTATTGCCACTCCTGCTGTGCCTTTCCCATCACCCCCACCCACTACTCTCCCACCACTGTAATGCCACCCACTACCACCACGCTACTGTCGCCCACCACCACCTCCACGCTACTGCTCACACACACACTACGCTACTGTCACGCCCACCACCACCTCCCACACCACGCTACTGTCGCCCACCACCACCACCACCCACGCTTTCTGTCGCCCTACCACCACCACACCACGCTGTCATACCACCACCACCACGCTACTGTCGCCCACACCACCACGCTACTGTCGCCCACCCTGCCACCACGCTACTGTCTTCCTTTACACTGCTGTCTGCCACCACCACATACTGTCGCCCACCACCACCACACGCTACTGCGCCCACCACCACCACCACTCTGTCGCCCACCACTACCACCACGCTACTGTCGCCCCACCACCACCACGCTACTGTCGCCACCACCCCTGCTGTCGCCCACACCACCCACCACCACCCACCACTACACTTCGCCCCACACCACCACACACCACACTGTCGCCCACACCACCACCACCACACTTCTGTCGCCCACCACCACCACCACGCCACTGTCGCCCCACCACACACCACCACGCTACTGTCGCCCACCACACACACCCACACTACACAATAAAAGCCCACCACACCACACCACTACTGTCTGCCCAACAACAATCAATTACCCAATATTACCACAATCAACATCTAACTCCCCATCATCCACTAGCCTACTAAACCCACAACCACCATTCTGCAATATTTCCACTACCCCATCACCCCTACCCACCACCCACACAGCAACTACATCCAACCCCTCACTACAATTATCTACCAACCTACAGCTACACCACCAACAGTCATCCCTATACCACCCCACCGTCCTCCACCCATTACTCTCCCCTCTACACTAACTCTCTCCCCCCCCCTACTAAGTAGCGTTCATTAAGTGTGTTCGTCTCTTCCCATCAATATCGTATCACCACAACACAGCCTCTCCCCCGTCCCTCCTTCCCTCCCTCTCTCTCATTGCGCTGTTTACCTCTCCCAGCTGACACATCGCACCGTAACCCGCCAATGGCAGCGTCAGTCCACCTAACATCCAGCACATTCCACCAATGGCAGTGTCCATCCGGCTGACAAACCACATCGTAACCCACCAATGGAAGCGTCTGTCACCAGCTCCAATGATAATGACCAATGAGGAGACGTTTTGTATGTATTTGATGCAAACAGCTATCAATCAGGACGCGATTTACAGGATGGTTGGTCCGTAAATTGGCCAAACAGGAGACGCTTCCCGCCGCCGGTGCTGGATACATGGGACAACAGCGACACTTTTTAAGAGAACGACTCTGCACAACGACCAATAATCTATACGAGACGACAGGCGTATATATGCGACATGTACTAGCCAATTACGACACACTTGACATATCCTGACCAATGGGGAGATGCTCTAGACATTCCTGACCAATCAGATGATATAAACAGACCACTAACAACCACGCATGAAGTGACCTATGACAAGACACCATACATGACACACCAATGAAAACGCGTTGAAATATAATCATTACAGACTCATTATCTAAGAATATCCATTAATGACGTCTTAACTAACCACTGGTGAGATCTTATATATATTTTCCACCAATTACAAAGTCGTTTTTTATATATTTTTATAGTATAACATTTTCATATACAGTACATCCACCTGTTAATAGCCAACCCCTTGAGTACGATATCAACCTAAGTTATAAAAAAAAACCCCATTGTATTCACAGGCTTAAGACATCGTACTCAAGGGATTAAGTTATCATAATTATGGGGTTGGTTAAGATATTTTACAAAATGTCTCCTTCCATCTCTTCACACCTCTACTTCCCCCCCCCCCTTCCTTCCCTTTAACCCTCCCTCCCCCTCTCTCTCTCTCTCTCTCTCTTTTCCTTCTCCCGTCCCACAAACTAGCCATAATGGAAAGGGGAGACCAAACAAGCGTGTCGCCATCCCCCCTCCCTCCCTCCCTCCCTCAAGTACACATCCCCATGACACCCAATTTCCTGCCTAATCGCAGACGTCATTAAGGGCGATTAATGATTACCATTTGCCAATCACTCGGGCTAAGGCGATTAGGGGCATAATCTCACACACGTCGATGGAACAGCTAATGAACGTTAAATTTATATGAGAGCAACAACGGCGTTTAATGTCGTTTTGTTTTTTCTCTCTTCGGGGCAGCAACAGCCACTTACCTCAACGACCCGTGTTTACAATCACTGAAAATAGGATATTAATTGTATAAGCGTTGTTCTTTTCACCATACTGAGGATGATGAACACATGTAAAGTTACGTAAAAGGTATAGTGTTGGTTTCAATCTCAAAAGGTTCTTAGGATCAATAGTCCTCGTCACTGATGGAGCAATATTGATCGTGAGGACCTTTTGAGGATTTGAACCCCGGGTTATAAAATGTATCTATAAAATGGTTAAAGATCCCGACCGACAATATGATCCTGAAGGTCCATTTATTGTGAGAGAGAAATGGTCAGCTCAAACGTACGGCCAGGGGAAAAAATAAAGAAATGAAATACAACGAAAAAAGATCCAAGTTATCGTAAGTGTGTGTGTGTGTGTGTGTGTGTGTGTGTGTGTGTGTGTGTGTGTGTATAGGACTGTCTGATTGCTCTAAATATACATGAAATTTCCTATCGCTCCCTCCCTCCACTACCTCCCGATTTAGCCATATCCTCTCTGGCTGCAAAAGTCCTCCCCTCTACTACTCCTCTACTACTCTTCCCTCCCCCCTTCCTCTCGTCTCCCTGGATTGCCACTTGATCACTGCCTGAGGGGATGAGCTTCAGTGATTACCTCATTAGAAACGTGACTTATTTGTCCTGACACACTGCCAGTGATGACCTGATATGACCCGAGTTGAGAGAGAGAGAGAGAGAGACCAACAACGCTACTGCCAGACTCGTCCCTCCCCTGCAAGCACACAACCAACTTACTGTCCAACTGGTATCAACTCCGGTGAACTATGTTGGTTGCTCAGTCACTCTAGCAAGCACACACAATGGCTCAGAAGGTCGCCTGTCCTTCATGGCACACCAAACAGCTCGGGCAGGGAGGGAGAGAAGGAGGTATGTCAGCACTTCAGAGTAACACAAATGTCACATATCGAGGCATTATGTCAACACTGAACTTCAACAACACGTGCGCTCTTGGATATTTTCGTGTCTTCCCGCGCCAACCTGAGTAAAACGAAAACTCATGTAGAAACACCTATGAATGTTTACATAACTATCTACATTGACTCTTTCTTCACGTAGAAACTCTGATAATGCTTACCAATGTCTCACCTTAATACATAGAGAAATACTACAATTACTTTCAATAAATCCCAAGAAATCTGGGTCAGAATTATTGTATCTCGTACAACAGTCACGGCACCTGCCTAGATCAGCTGAGAGCTGGTCCCTGTAAAGCGACCTGACTGAACTCCCATCTCCCTGCTGGCCAATCACAACTAAGACCGGGGCGCTTAACTACCTTGCGGACTATGATAATTGCCTTGTTCAAGTGATGTGTCTCGTGACTGGATGAGACACGTCACATCACCCCCGACAGTGTCTAAATAACAGAGGGAGCCGGTCGGGTGGCCTCTTCACTCTTCTGTACGGTAGGAAGAGAAGAACTATGACACGGGGAGATAACGATAGACGTAATGCCCGAGTGTGAGTGAGTGAGTGTGTGTGTGTGTGTGTAAACATAGGTCACGGTGTTCAAGAACCAATCAGTGTATGTTTTCTTCAGCCAGTAGTCTCAAGTGAATGTTGTTGCCTTGGTGTGAGCATCCGTGTTGGACAGGATGGCAAACGTTTCTACCATGATGCAAGACAAAGCACAAACGTTTAACAATAATAAAGATTTCTGCCTTGGCCAGAGGATTAATGTCTGACAAGATGGTAAAGGTTGTTGCCTTGGCACGAGAGAGGAAGAGAGGAGCATGAACGTTTGACGAGATTGTGCCTGGAGCCACTGAGTATTCATGGAACAATTCACCCGTGAACCTGCCGGGATAAACAACACGGGCAGAATAGCCTTGAAAACAGGAGGTATACAGATCCCAATATTGACCTTGACTATAGAAGAGCCTCCCACACGCCTGGTTGGTCACTCACTTCTGCGTCGTCGCTTGCAGGTACTGACGGAGACACTTGGCAAACAGATTAATATTGACGTGAACACAGGCGCCGTGCTGACCTGGCCTCGTCTCGATTCTCAAACATCTATAGGGTGGTGATGATGATGATGATGATGATGATGATGATGATGATGATAATAATAATAGTAATAAAAACAATAATAAATCATAGTAACAATAATAATAATAACAATAGCCGCAATAACAAAAAAAAAATACTAACCCCAAATATAGGAATTCATAACCTGGATGTAGAGAAAACACACCCACAGTATACAGTATATATACAGTCTGTGGAACTCAATCACTATTTTGTAAAAGTAGGCCGAGAGACTGACAGATACATTCTCACACCAGCAGCTATACGGGGGAGATATTTCACAGTACGAGTTTGAGGGAATATCTGTGTGTCAGCGATGAGAGAGATAATTATTAAGAGGGCTGGTGGGAGCCCAGATACAGGTAAAAAAAGAGAGAGTGGTGGTGGTGGTGGTGGTGGGTGGTGGTGGTGGCTGGTGGTGCTTGGTGGTGGTGGTGGCAGGTGGTGGTGGTGGCAGGTGGTGGTGAGGTGGCGGGTGGTGGTGGTGGCGGCTGGTGGTGAGGTGGCGGCTGGTGGGAGGTGGTGGCGGCTGGTGGTGGGGTGGCTGGTAGTGGCAGTGGTGGTGGCTGGTGAGTGGCGGTGGTGGTGGTGGCAGTGGTGGTGGCGGCGGTGGTGGTGGTGGCGGCGGTGAACAGGTGGTGGTGGCTGGTGGTGGTGGTGGCTGGTGGTGGTGGCGGTGGTGGTGGTGATGGTGGCAGCGACAGTAACCTGCCACCACCTACCTGCCACCACACACCACCACCCTACTCATGACATTCTCTACTATCACTGTATCTCCCCACCACCACTCTTAACAACCATCTACCACCACCACTCTTAACAACCATCTACCACCACCACTCTTAACAACCATCTACCACCACCACTCTTAACAACCATCTACCACCACCACTCTTAACAACCATCTACCACCACCACTCTTAACAACCATCTACCACCACCACTCTTAACAACCATCTACCACCACCACTCTTAACAACCATCTACCACCACCACTCTTAACAACCATCTACCACCACCACTCTTAACAACCATCTACCAGCATCAACAGGGACCAAGACAGATGGTTGGTCGGGGTCGGTGTTGGGAAAATGTCTCAGGGGAGCGACAATTTGTCTCGAGAACCCAGACGCTGAGACGGTACCCAAGTCAACATGGAAATCGCAGCGTGTGTGTGTGTGTGACCTTCCTTGGTGGGGGGGGAGGACCAAGGGAGAGGGGGGAGGGTATGGGGGAGGAAGGGGAGCGAAGGGGAGGATATGAAGGAGAGTCGACTAAAAGAAGGAAGGAGGGTAAGGTTGAAGGGAGGGATGGAATCTAGTTTGAATTTTTATTGGAAAAATTCAATTTTCTGAAGACGCCATTTGTGTCTTGCTTGAACTCGAATCGTGTCTTTTTTGTTGTTGTCTTGAAGGAGGGCTGTCACAGAGGGTCGCCACCGCCCTATGTCAAGAGAGAGAGGGGGGAGGGGGGGAGGGAAGTTAACATGGGGCCGGGCGGTGAGGGGAAGGGGGGGGAGGTGACAAAGTCCATAGGAGGTGGGGAGAGAAGGAAGAACGTGGGACTGGATAGGAGAGGATAGATGGGTCCTCTTCCTCCCTCCTTGGATGGTCCACTCGCCTTACCGAAATTGGATAGTTTTCTGGAACGTTGTCCATAACTTACCTCCAGTATTTTGTGTGTGTGTGTGTGTGTGTGTGTGTGTGTGTGTGTGTACAGTGTCATTTCTCCCCCCAATAAATAAAACACTAACATACTCAAATATCCCTGTAACTAAGAAGCGGTGAGTCTGCGTCGTGCACTAATCACCTTAATACACACATTCATTATTAAAATACACTCCGGAATGAGTTCATTATGAGGTACAAGTTTAAAACATTATAATTCCCGACCGCCATTAATGTTGAAGCGCTAAATCTAATGAAGGAACACAGCAATTAGGAGCTTTGTGCAGGAACAGGTGGACCCCCTCCCCCTTGTATCTTATCATGGTGTGGGAGTCGTCCTTCTCTCTCTCTCTTCTCCACCTTTCTCCCTCTCTTCCCCATCTCTCTCCCCCTCCTCATCTCCTCCATCCACCTTCTTTCTCTTCCTTCCCCATCTCCTCCCCCTCTCAACAGATCCATCACCTCCACTGCCACTCCTCGATAAGAAAACTTTGCCTCGTGAACAATTGAACTTTGGAGCCAACTGTAAGGAGGAGGAGTGAAAAACACACACCAGAATGGGTCCTGGGAAACTCTCATTACAGATACAATAATTACAAACTCGAGTCACTGGCGTCACTATCATCATCTTCCACCATCATCACTATCTTCTGTCTCCATCATCATCATCATCACCATCATTATTATTTTCTTCATCCCTCACCATCATTATCTTTCTCTCTCGCCATCATCATCTTTCTCCCTCACCATCATCTTCTTTCTCTCTCTCACCATCATCTTTTTTCTCCCTCATCATCATCTTCCTCCTTCACTATCATCCTCCATTCTCCTTCACCTCCTACACATCGATTCTCTTCTTTTCCTTATCCATCTCCTCCGCCTCCATCAACTCCTTCCCATCCTTTTCCCTCTCCTCCTCTACCTCCCTCACCAACTCTCCTCCACACCCCCCATCCCATCTCCATCTCGACCTCTTCCCGTCTCTCTCTTCTTGCTCCCTCGTGAATAACATCGCCAAATGAACTCAATCGTCTCTTCCTCCCATCAAAAGAATAACTACAAGTATCCTCCTCCTCCCGTCTCCTCCTCCTCCCGTCTCCTCCTCCTCCCGTCTCCTCCTCCTCCCGTCTCCTACTCCTACTCCATCCGCTAAGTCCTCGTAAATAAAATTGAAAAGCGCCAATAGGATTACAATCATTACTACTATTGACGTATCGTTCTCTATGAGGTGAGGGGAGGTGAGGGGGGAGGGGAGGAAACCAGTGAGGGAAAGGAGAAGTGGTATCTCGAAGAAAGAGTAAGGGAGGGGAGTGGGGTAATCTGAAAGAGAGAGGGAGTGAGAGAAGGAGGGAGTAACTGAAGGGGAATGAGGCTACACGCTACGAGAGAGAGAGAGAGAGAGAGCAATGGATAGTTGAAAAGACGAAAAAAATTCTGACAGTATGGAACAAAAATAATAGATGGAACAAACAACAACAACAACAACAACAACAACAACAACAACAACAACAACAACAACAACAACACAGCTCTTGAATTGGATGTTCTGGATGAGTCAATGAACCTGGATGGCGTGAGAGATAGATGGAGACCTTAGAAGAGACGAAGAGCCTGGAAGAGACGTTGAGACTGGGAGAGACGATGAGACTGGGAGAGACGATGAGACTGGAAGAGACGATGAGACTGGGAGACACGAAGAGATTGGAAGAGACGAAGAGATTGGAAGAGACGAAGAGACTGGGAGAGACGAAGAGACTGGAAGAGACGATGAGACTGGGAGACACGAAGAGATTGGAAGAGACGAAGAGATTGGAAGAGACGAAGAGACTGGGAGAGACGAAGAGACTGGAAGAGACGAAGAGACTGGAAGAGACGATGAGACTGGAAGAGACGATGAGACTGGAAGAGACGATGAGACTGGGAGACACGAAGAGATTGGAAGAGACGAAGAGATTGGAAGAGACGAAGAGACTGGAAGAGACGAAGAGACTGGAAGAGACGAAGAGACTGGAAGAGACGAAGAGACTGGAAGAGACGATGAGACTGGAAGAGACGAAGGACCTTGAAGGCATCACTTAACCTCTTGAAGACATGAAAGGGGCTAACAGTGCCAAGGGTTGCTGGAATAAGTACAAGGAAACATCATTTCCTTGAAGGTAAGGTAAAGGTAAGATAAGGTAAGGGTAAGGTAAGGGTAAGGTAAGGGTAAGGTAAAGGTAAGGTAAGGGTAAGGTAAGGGTAAGGGTAAGGTAAGGGTAAGGAGTAGGTAGATGAGTAAGGTAAAAGGTAAAGAGACAGATGGGGTGATGAGAATAAGATAAGAGGTAAGGTAAAAAGATAAGGTAAGGGTAAGGTAAGGGTAAGGTAAAGGTAAGGTAAGGGTAAGGTAAGGGTAGGGTAAGGTAAGGGTAAGGTAAAGTAAGGTAAGCCAGCACCCACTTCAAGGAGTCCCCAGCAGCCCCAATCAGTCCCCAGCAGCCCCAATCAGTCCCCAACAGCACCCAGCAGTCCCCAGCAGCCCCCATATTAACATCCGCTGACAAAGAAGCCTCCCTCCCTCCCCCTGTCACGTCACCTCTACTTAAATCCTAAATTGATCCCAACGTCTCCCCCCCATCACCATCTTTCATCGTATTTCTGCTTTTTATTTATTGACTCTCTCTCTCTCTCTCTCTCTCTCTCTCTCTCTCTCTCTCTCATATTCTTGCACTATTACTCCATATAACTTATCTTTCCTCATCAATATTCACCTCTCCTCACCATCCTCCTCATCATCATCATCATTATACACTTCTCATCACCATCATCATCCTCCTCCCTCCTCCTCCTCCTCCTCCTCATGCACCTCCCTTCTTCCCTCTTCCTCCTCATCCTGCACCTCATCATCATCATCACCACCATACACCTCCGCCCTCCCTACTCTACATACACCTTATCCTTCTCTCTCCTGTCCATCTGAATCTCCTCCTCCTCCAACCTCTTCGTCCCCTCTATCCCCCTTACGCCACCCCCCCTCTATCCCCCCGCCGTCCCCCCACTCAGTTCAGGTTGAGTAGCATCAATATTCGACGTTTATAGGGTGAGTTGTTCATGTGGGACCAGATGGCGAGGTAAATGACTCTCTCTGGTTATACGTGACGGTGATGGGGAGAGAGGAGGGACGAAACTAGAGAGGAGGAACTGGGGAGGTGAGGAGAGAAATGGGAAGGTGCTGGGGAGGTGGGGAGAGAGACGGGAAGGAACTGGGGAGGTGAGGAGAGAAATGGGAAGGTGCTGGGGAGGTGGGGAGAGAGACGGGAAGGAACTGGGGAGGTGAGGAGAGAAATGGGAAGGTGCTGGGGTGAGATGGGAAAGAGCTGGGGAGAAAGATGGGTAGGAGGTAGAAGACGGGAAAAAGTTGTCGGGGAGAGAGGTGGGAAGGGGCTGGGGAGAGAGGTGGGAAAGAGCTGGGGCGGCGGTGGGAGATTCTGGGGAGAAAGATGAGTAGGAGATGAAAGACGGGGAGGAGTTATGGGAAAAGAAGTGGGAAGGAGCTGGTGGAGGCGGGGAGAGAAATGGGGAGGAAGTGGGAAGAAATGTGGGAGGGGCGGGAATGAGGTAGGGAAGAGTTGGTTGGAAGAAAGGAAGGGATGAGGTGGGGAGAAATGTGGGGAGGAAGGTGGGCAGGAGGTAGGGGGGGAGCTGGGGACAGAGGTGGAGGAAGGAGTTAGTGGGAGGAGTTAGTGGGGAGAGAAGCAGGGAGAAAGGAAAGGAAATAGGTAGGGGAAGACGAGGAGGGCGTGGTAGAGGATGAAGAAGAAGAAGGAGAAGTCGTGGTAGATGGGTAGGAGGAGGCGTGGTAGAGGGGTAGGAGGAGGCGTGGTAGAGGGGTAGGAGGAGGCGTGGTAGAGGGATAGGAGGAGGCGTGGTAGGGGAAGAGGAGGAGGAAACACACCATTATACCTCAAGTGTAGAGAAGAGTGATCTATACGTCACGGCCGCTGTATAAATGGTGTGAAGAGGGACAACTTTACTACTGGATGGTGGTGTGAGCAGATGGTGATTGAGAGTCGTGGTAGTAGTGGTGGTTGTGGTTAGTGATGGCAGTAGAGGTGTTCGAGAGTGGTGATCGTGGTAGTGGTGGCGGTTGCTGAGTGGTGACTGTGGTGGTTGAGAGTGATGATGGTGGTAGCAGTGGATGAGAGTGGTGTTTGTAGTAGTGATGGTGGTTAAGAATGGTGATGGCTAATTAAAACAAAAATAAATATATACCGTTATATTAACACTTCCCAACAGACGAGTGATAAGCAATTGCCAACTTCTAGATTCCCCCTTTTTAAGATTCGACTCCCTCAGAATTTCTCACCATTTCCTATCGTGTAGCTGTTAACAACTTTATGGTATATGCGGAGTGACAATATATTGGTCTCTGTTTTCTCTGGAGTGACATCATACAAATCTCCGTTTTCTAAGAGTGGCTGCATAGATCTCCCCGTTTTCTAAGAGTGGCTGCATAGACCTCCCAGTTTTCTAAGAGTGGCTGCATAGGCCTCCCCGTTTTCTAAGAGTGGCTACATAGACCTCCCCGTTTTCTAAGAGTGGCTGCATAGACCTCTACGTTTTCTGAGAGGGGCGACTGCACTAGACTGCCCTGAGTGGCGCACATCCTCGAGAAAAGGACACTTCCCTATTCCATTTCCGGCGTGTGGTGGGCTATTGTTCAGGGCCGTCCAGGGGAAGTGGATTAAGAAGAGGGAAGAAGAGGGAGAGGAGCAGGATCAAAGGGCGGAAGGTAGAGAGAGAGAGAGAGAGAGAGAGAGAGAGAGAGAGAGAGAAGTAGTTTGAAGGGCGGAAGGTAAGGAAGCCGAGAGGGAGAGGAGGCTTAGAGGTAAATGCAGGGTGGGAGAGAGGGGAAGGGAGGGAGAAGAAAAGGTTTTGCAGGGCAGAAGGTAGGGAGGTAGAAGAGGAGAAGGAGGAAAAGATAGATAAAGAAGGAGGATGAAAGGAAAGGAGAAGATGAGGGGGGGGGGTTGAAGGGAGGAAAGTCGGGAAAGAGAAGAAGGAAGAGGAGGCGGAAAAAGTGCCGACAACCACCATCCCAATTACAATTCAACAACTATCTAACTACCACTATCCCAATTACGAACCAAGAAGCATCCTTATTACCATACAACAAATACCATCCCAATTAGGAAACAATAACAATCGAACCACCACCATCCAATTGGCTCAACAAGCACGAGAACCACAATCAAATAATGCGTAACAACAACAACAACAACAATTAGCGTTATAACATCAATTACCAAGTGACTACAATGATCTGTTTCACCATAAGAGACGTGATTAAATTCATTCCAAGTTCGATAAATATGTCAATCTATTTCATATGACAAAATTATGTTTCAGTCAAATTTTATATCACAAAAATATGAGTCAATCTATTTTACATCACAAAGTAATTTTTCATTTTTTTTTTTAATTCCAAAAATATATGTTTGTTTATTTCAAATCTGTAAATTACGCTTTAACCTCTCTATTTTTATTCTACATTATGATACAATAATATATCTAGCCATCTGGTTGCTAATTTACGTTTCCATATATTATCCTAAATTACGCTTAATATATATTTCGATAAACGCCTAATAAATATCAATTGATCAACATCCCAAAACACGCTTTAACACCTTTCTATAATATTTAAATGACACCTAAAACATATTTCCACTTATATATTCTGGATAACAATGCATTCTAATATACTGTACATAAGCTGGTAACAATTAATAAAGTATACTAGTGTTATCCAATGACTTTGTTTCATATAATATTTCACATGAATCACACAATATAGTTTCAATTTATCTATAAACTAAAATATATATTAGTGTATATTTATATAATTTAATCCATCAATATCTTATACTCTGGTTCCCTCATAAAATAACTCCACGATACACTTAATAACTCCACGATGTACTTAATAACTTCACAATACACTTAACAACTCCACAATAAACTTAATAACTCAACTAATTAAACACGACCAACAAACACCTACGTCTTTCATCATCCAACAAATATATTGAAACAAGCGTTAAAAATCTTGTTAATTGACTACTTAAAACTTGTAGGGAAAAGTTGTGTCAAAGTTGTATGAAGTTGTCGAAGAAACTTTTTAATTTTCGTAGTGAAGTGTACTTAAAAGTTTCGATGGGAAGAAGCGTTTCAAAAGTTGATTTAAATTACAGTGTCTATTAGTCCAGGTTTATTTTTTGTATTTATTATTTTTTTTAAAGGTCTTTATTGGTTCAATTTTCTCTCTGACTTTTTTTTTTCTTCTTTTATTTCACAGTCGAGAGTCACTTGAACATCTGGGAGCAATTTTATATTTAAATTTACCGATAACGTGAAGGTTAGGTTAGGTAAGATAGGCGTATGGTTAGGTTAGGTTAGGTAAGATAGGCGTATGGTTAGGTTAGGTTAATCTTCAGGTGAAATAAACTGAGGTGCTTAATCTTAATGTCATCCGAAATTGCTCATATACATTAACTCAGGAACACAAGACACACATTATATAGAGTATGGGTAAATCTCTCAGTCATACAGTTTTGAGTCCTCCTCCTTACAGATGGATAGAACTTCTTGCTACACCCTTTAACTAACTATAACAGTATATGATTAAAGTAGAATATTTATGACAATCAACCGTTACTATCTGGTCATCACACTCACTATCGTAATGTCACCATCAGTTTCAAGTGATTTTCAACATAAATATATCGTCCGAGCATCAAAATTCTCTGCCGCCAACATCATCACCTGTCTTCACTTTCCTATCAATATCTTCTGTTCTCGCTTCTCCATTATTATCACCTTTCCTATCATCAACACTTGTCTTTATCTTTCCATTATCATCACCTGTCCTCACTTTCCCTTCAACATCACTCCATTTTGTTCTCACCTTACCCTTAGCCTCACCTGCCCTCATCTTTCCTCTCACCTCACCTCCACCTTCAAGGAGCCACCTGTCTGGTAATTAAACCCCCACCTGGCCACTTGATAATCTGCACAGGTACCGTAAAGCGTGAAATTAGTCGTGGAAGGAAGCGGGCCGGGTGTACCCCCACCACCGGCTGAGCAGACACACACGTTGGCTTTGGTCATCAACAACAGGTAGCCGTACACACTCACCTGTACTATAACACACGAGAGGGTTATATTCAATCATGTGGTGCCAAATAATCGACATTACCTAGAAATTATGTACTGGCTGGGTAGTTACGACGCCAAGCTGTCTGAAACTTCTACCACAAACAGAACAAGCGAAAAACAGCAACAACTTGTGATCTGGAAGTTTTAGAGTGTAAAGACTTGTGGATGTTGTGGTAGATAATTTGGACTTCCTACAACGACCCGCTTCACGATGTAGTGTCCTCACATTTTAACATTAATTCTGGATTTCGCCACAAAACCAAACCTCACGCCGGAAACTGACCCCAGGAGCACCACATACTGCGGCGAATATAATAATTATAATAATAATAATAATAATAATAATAATAATAATAATAATAATAATAATAATAATAATAATAATAATAATAATAATAATAATAATAATAAATTATCTTCAAAATAAAACCCTTACCTTCCCCTCCTCTTATCTTCTCCCTCCACTATCCAGAAGTCATCTTCCTAGTCCATCTTCCTCCACCTCCCCGAGTTAGCAACCACCATCCTCTCCCATTTTCCTTCTCCCCCTCGTCACTTCCCACTCTCCCCTACCATTTCCTTTTTTTTCTAATATATCCACCCCATCCTCCTCTCCCCCATTACTCTTCCTTCTCACCTCCAGACCTCCATATCTTCCCGCATCCTCCACATCACCCTATCCTCCTTCCCTCCCTTACCATCCCATCCTCACCTATCCCCCCACCACCCCACCCTGCCCCCTCCACCACTATATCTCCTCCCCATCACTGCCGTCCTCCTACCCCCTCTCCCTAGCAAACAGACAGCAATAACAACAATATTACAGCTCTCAGCAGTACCATAACAGAATTCCTCCACTAATAGCGCACAATAACACACCTCCCCCTCCTCCCCGCTGCTCTAATTTTCCGATGAATATTAAGTGACAAATGCGGTCAATGATAAATCTGTGGCGGGTTTTTTTCATAGCGGTTTGTGATTGTCTATTTCCACCAGTAATATTATGCTTTATTGTGTTTTTATGCTGGGATTAACTTGATGTATCTATGATTTTTTTTACCCATCAACTTTTCCATCTATCTATCTGTATTTTATGTCTCTTAACAATATATATCTACACTCAACAATGAACAGGTCTCAAGATAATATAACACTGTACACATCTGCCTTAAATAATATATATATATATATATATATATATATATATATATATATATATATATATATATATATATATATATATATATATATATATATATATATATCAAATCTTATACAACCAAACGTATACAATAATAATTATATTAAAAAAAAAAAAATAAATAAAATAATAATAATAATAATAATAATAATAACTCACAAGTATTGTTGTGGACAAAAAGAATTCGACAGAGAGGGAGGCATAGGTGGAGACTTGGCACAGTCGCATAGAGATGGCAGTTAAAAGTTTGCGATTTCCTTTTCACACCATAAATTGATTTTTTTGGTGTATTGAGTTATTTACAGCACATTGTTACTGTAAGCTGCTTACAGTAACAATGTGCTGTAAATAACTCAGTACACCAAAACAACAATAACAATGTTTTAAAAGTTTGAAGAGACTTTTCCCACCACCAGATGCGAACCTGCCAAGTCTCTCTCTCTCTCTCTCTCTCTCTCTCTCTCTCTCTCTCTCTCTCTCTCTCTCTCTCTCTCTCTCTCTCTCTCTCCCCGGATTATTTTTTATACACAACTGGACATATATCTTCTCCAATGATATAAACACCTAAGGCTGACACAACCTATATATCACAGCCAAATCCTTAACACCTGAGAGGAGAGACAGCTGTGTGTTTTAACTCTAGTACACACAATAAGATGAAACATGTCTATCAATAATTTTTGACATACAAGACTCACAAACTGTATATTATGTAAAATAAATAATAATAATAATAATAATGATGATGATGATGATGATGACGATCCGTAAGTTGCATTTTTTATATAATTTGTTAAAAGTGAACCGTAAAAATATAATTAATTAACAATTCTGCCTCATTTGCATATTCTATTTTTTTTCTCCACGAGTATTTTTCGAATTCATTTTTTGCATATATTGAAAATTTACATAAAATAACACCATTGTCAAATTTAGCGTAAAATTCCAGGATCAGCAAGTGAAAATACTGCTTCAATATGAGCCTAATTATTTTTAATTATCATTACTAATTATAATTCGTACTCTTTTATTTTCATTTAGACAGTAATAAGAGGGAGTAGATTATTGTAATTATTGCATCGTTGGAATATTATTTATTTTGGATTATATAAACAAGTTAGTATTATTATTTTGAGCTTTATCTATCTATCAAATCTTATATTCCTCCTATTTTTCCACACTCACGAAGAAGAAGAAGAAGAATAAGTTAAAGCTGCACCACCAAACGAATCAGAATAAGGAAGAAAAGAAGAAAAGAAGAAAATAAAAAGAACAACGAAAATACTTCCCTCACAGTTTTAAAAGATTGTACAAAAATAGCATTTTTAAAGGTGGGTTAAGACTCATGTTAAAGGTGGGCTAGGAGGTGGGTTAAAGGTGGGCTGACACTCTTGTTAAAGGTGGGCTAGGAGGTGGGTTAAAGGTGGGATGACACTCTTGTTAAAGGTGGGCTAGGAAGTGGGTTAAGATGGGCTGACACTCGTGTTAAAGGTGGGCTAAGATGGTTAAAGTTGACCTTACTCAAGGCATAGGTAAACTAACTCCAGGTACAGGTAAACTAACTCCAGGTACAGGTAAACTAACTCCAGGTACAGGTAAACTAACTCCAGGTACAGGTAAACTAACTCCAGGTACAGGTAAACTAACTCCAGGTATAGGTAAACTAACTCAAGGTACAGGTAAACTAACTCAAGGCATATGTAAACTAACTCCAGGTACAGGTAAACTAACTCAAGGTACAGGTAAACTAACTCAAGGTACAGGTAAACTAACCCCAGGTACAGGTAAACTAAATCCAGGTACAGGTAAACTAACTCAAGGTACAGGTAAACTAACTCAAGGTACAGGTAAACTAACTCCAGGTACAGGTAAAGCTAACTCAGTTACAGGTGAGCTAACTCAGGGTGCAGATGAAGCTAACCCCAGGGGTACAGGTAAACTAACCCCCAGGTACAGGTAAAACTAACTCCAGGTACAGGTAGAAGCTAACTCCAGGTACAGGTAAAACTAACTCAAGGTACAGGTAAACTAACTCCAGGTACAGGTAAACTAACTCAAGGTACAGGTAAACTAACTCAAGGTACAGGTAAACTAACCCCAGGTACAGGTAAACTAACTCCAGGTACAGGTAAACTAACTACAGGTACAGGTAAACTAACTCCAGGTACAGGTAAACTAACTCCAGGTACAGGTAAACTAACTCCAGGTACAGGTAAACTAACTCCAGGTACAGGTAAACTAACCCCAGGTACAGGTAAACTAACCCCAGGTACAGGTAAACTAACCCCAGGTACAGGTAAACTAACTCCAGGTACAGGTAAACTAACCCCAGGTACAGGTAAACTAACTCCAGGTACAGGTAAACTAACTCAAGGTACAGGTAAACTAACTCCAGGTACAGGTAAACTAACTCCAGGTACAGGTAAACTAACTCCAGGAAATTTAACTCAAGGTACAGTAAACTAACCCCAGGCACAGGTGTAAACTAACTCCAGTACAGGCAAACCAACCCAGTACAGTAAACTAACTCAAGGACAGTAACCAACTTAAGGCACAGGTAAACCAATCCCAAAGGTACAGGTAAACTAACTCATGCACACAGGTAAACTAACCCCAGGTACAGGTAAACTAACCTCAAAGCACAGGTAAACCAACTCAGGTACAGGTAAACTAACCCAAGGTACAGGTAAACTAACTCCAGGTACAGGTAAGTTAACCCCAGGTACAGGTAACCAACTCAAGGTACAGGTAAACTAACTCAAGGCACAGGTAAACTAACCTCAAGGTACAGATAAACTAACTCTCAAAGCAATGTTGCAGGTAAACTAACCCCAGGTACAGGTAAACTAACTCAAGGTACAGGTAAACTAACTCAAGGTACAGGTAAACTAACTCAAGGTACAGGTAAACTAACTCAAGGTACAGGTAAACTAACTCAAAGTACAGGTAAACTAACTACAGGTACAGGTAAACTAACTCCAGGTACAGGTAAACTAACTCAAGGTACAGGTAAACTAACTCAAGGTACAGGTAAACTAACTCAAGGTACAGGTAAACTAACTCAAGGTACAGGTAAACTAACTCAAGGTACAGGTAAACTAACTGAAAGTACAGGTAAACTAACCCCAGGTACAGGTAACCTTACTCCAGATTTAATGCAGGTAAACTATCTCAGGGAGGTCTTAAAGGTGAGGGTGTGTGAGGAGGTCAAGGGCTGGTGGTCACATGGTCGCCATCAGCTGTTCATGACAACAAACTTCCGCCAGGTAACTCAGACAAGTTTCATGTGAGCTGGAGGTGGTGGTGGTGGTGGTAAAGACTGAGTGAGTGGGGTGGTGGTGGTAAGGACTGAGTGAGTGGGGTGGTGGTGGTAAGGACTGAGTGAGTGGGGTGGTGGTGGTAAGGACTGAGTGAGTGGGGTGGTGGTGGTAAGGACTGAGTGAGTGGGGTGGTGGTGGTAAGGACTGAGTGAGTGGGGTGGTGGTGGTAAGGACTGAGTGAGTGGGGTGGTGGTGGTACAGGTGGTGTCTGCCTCTAGGCCTCTCTGTCATCTCTCTGCCTGCCTGCCTGTTTGCCATCTGCCGTCATTAAGGAGTTACTAACACCCATCTACAACACTTGTACCACCTGAAACATTACCTTAATTAATGACCTATGAATTACGGCTTCATAACTCACCCTGGACCCTGCACGAGGCTGACCCTTAACAGCTGTCTCCCTCCCTCCTTGCAGCTGTCTACCCTTCCTCCCTCCATGCAGCTGTCTACCTTCACTCCCTCCATACAGCTGTCTACCTTCACTCCCTCCATACAGCTGTCTACCGCCACTCCCTCCATGCAGCTGTCTACCTTCACTCCCTCCATACAGCTGTCTACCAACCAACTCAAATCAACGTTCCCTCTGATGCCTACACCAATCTTCCCTCTCTCATTTATATAGACCTTCAACCCCTCCTTTCTCACCTACTGTTCTATACCGACCTTCCCCTCTCCCCTTCCTTCCCTTACGTCGACCTTCCCCCCTCCCTCCCTCCCCCCCTCCCCGACACCCTCACCCACCTGGCCTTCCTCTCACTCAAAAGTTTTCCAGCCTGGGGTTAAAATTCTGACGCTTTTAATAAATAATACTTCAATTTCTGTCTCATATAGGATCACCCTTAACCATGTATATTCCACTTAAGTCAGAAATATCCCGATACAGCCTCGTCTTAAACCAGAGTCATTATGATTAAGGTTATACTTCAGAAATAATATACTAGTCAAGGTGTTACTAATACGGGATGACGATTAGACACCCCAGCTTATTTTACCTGATGATTAAACACCGTAATCATAACCTAACCTAACCCAATCCAACCTAATTTAACCGAATCTAGCATAATCTGATCACACCTAACCTAACTTTACCTAACCCCCAGGTAGCGTTAGGGTGTTTAATCAGTAGGCGATATAAGCTGGGATGTCTAACCTTCGTGATATCACTAATTGGTCTACTACAGTACAGTATTAATACCTGATTGGTGTTATTAATAACTTTTCCCACAATATATACCCCCCCCACACACACACGTGAGGTTCTCGGCCAGGCTAGTGATGGAACTGGCCAATCCGTAACACTTACAGGAGTCGTATAATTAATCCAGTGTGTGTGTGTGTGTGTGTGTGTGTGTGTGTGTGTGTGTTATTCACAAATGTAAAGCACACACCTGTACCTCCAACAGACACCTGCAACACATATCTGCTATACATATCCGCTATGTATTGTACAGCTGCTCTACATACCTGCTATACACATCTGCTACACAACCCTCTGATACACACCTGCAAGTTAGCCAATAAGATCCCTAATTATCTCCAGCAGCAGATGGTCGTTACGAGAAGCTGCATAACAACCCAATGAGGTGCCCTTATATACAGCATATAATATGCATGCACACATACATACACACATACATAAAGGACGGGACTGGGACTCTAGAGGCCAGTAATCTGTCGCCGTAACCAAGATAATTGGCAGGTAACACAGGTGAGCCTCGACCCTGAAGGTGTTACTGCTGGTCCTCGCCCCAGATGACTCAACTAAATGGTGTTGAGCGTCTCACTTAACTCTATCCTCACCACCACGCTCTTCCTCACCAGGGTGTTGTGTACTACGATAAACAAAAACAAGCAAAGCAACATTTACAATATATTCTTCTATAGGTAAATATGTCTGTGTACCACCATAAGTATATTTCAAATTCGCCGTCAATGTGTCACTTTGGGTAGAAAAAAAAAAGCGGAAGTTCGTCTTGAGTTTCCCACAAGCTTATCACTGTTGACGCTGTTGACCGCACATACTGACGCTGTGTTTATATTAAGGGAAGTTTGCCGAGTCTTTTATTCCCGGCTGGCACAATATTCCTGAGTAAATGTTTAGGCAAGAGAGGAGTGATTTTCAGAGCCCTGTACGATTCTTCTTGTCCCTTGACTGAGGAAAGAGAACGAGGAGAGTTACTGTAGGATTAAAGTGTAGTTCCAACATCGTCTTTGACTGCCTTTCAATCTCAACTATAGTGAGACAGATACATACATTCTTAAACCCAAAGGTAAAAATTTCATCTTAGGAACTTCTGAGAATACGGACCCAAGACATGTTAAAAATCAGTGTTACAACCATCTCTCTCTCTCTCTCTCTCTCTCGTCATGAAGGATATATGGGTCGATACACTTACAGCCTACACAACAGCTCACGTCAGGGATAAATTAATAAAGGACTACCGAACACCCCTTAGTCTGTGCCCACCTACAGCCCCGCGTCGGAATTCACAATTATTATTCTGTACGTTTATTTTGTCCCGAAACTGGTGATAAGAGAAAACAATTACGATAGAACATCAGTGAAATTTTGATGTAATTTTGGAATTTATTTCTGTTATAGCAACTTAACTCTGATGTTTTAACCCTTTGAGGAAGACGGTTTATTTTAATTTTTTTTGTGTGAATCCGACACAAGTTCTCTCTTAACACCCTATATAGGATTTCCACATGTTATGAAATGAATGAAAACCAAATATACCCCAATCTAGTGACGTGTACACACTTCCGGCACGAAAATATTAACTAATAAATATCAATCCTGTACGAGAGGTACCTGTGTGATCGTTAAGTCATCAAAGACGGGAAAATATAATAATTAATAACATTATATTCTACAGTACGGTCAGAGGCGAGACAGACCCAAAATGAAGTTACATCGACCCCCAAATCAGATGAAACAGTCGGCGTAAGTCAGTTCGGAGACTCATACCCGTGACTCAGGTTCACCACGGGGAGCGAATTTTTGTCCCCGATTGTACTATACAGTCAACTAATAAGGTCCATTTGTCTCCGTCCCTGAACCACGAACCCCTACATTCAGACTCGTGAACCAGAAGCAGTAGACTGATACATTATTCTGTCCATATATGCTTCGGATTCATAAGTCTGAATCTCGGGGTTCGTGGTTCAGGGGGAAAGGCGAAGGGACTTGTGTTGTTGGCAATGCAGTGTATGACACGTCCCTCACGTCCAAACAAAGGCGGGAAAGATAGCGTCATATAGTCCCTACAAACTTAAATGGTATTATGTATCGATTTAATAAGTTGAAGCAAGGAGGGGCCGTAACCTATAACTGTACGTTCAATAACACATTATACTGCAGACTACAGGCAGGAATTTAGCGTGATACAAAATATTATTGAAGAGTGAATAATCGAAATGAATAAAATATTAGGAATGATTATAGTGAAAAGGTTCTTAGAGTGGAGAGAGTGAACAACGAAATAAGAGTGAAGAGAGTAAAGTATACGAGTACGTGAGCGTGTCCTTGTGTCCATTAGTGACGGCCATACAGTCTTCCTCAACCTGGGCTGATGTTGGTTATTCACACAGCAACACAGAAGCTTCCCCAGCCTTCACTGCACGCACACACCTGAGCGGCCACATGTCACCCGCAGGCCCCTACACACCCCCACAGGGTGCCACATACCCCCACAGGACGCCACACACACCCACAGGGCGCCACACACACCCACAGGGCACCACACATCCCCATAGGGCGCCACACATCGCCATAGGGCGCCACATTCCCCCACAGGCGCCAAACACCCCGAAGGTAGCCGCCAACATGGGCCCACCACACACCAAGATTTACATACCCGGCAGGACTGCAGAGAGAAATGCAAATTGGAGAAGAGCCAATTTGAGCGTGTGGGCGTTTGCATACTCAACGTCGGAGTTATTATTTGTCGGGATGGTGGGCTACTCCGCCACCCACGCCTCGCCCCATGGCCTTATTGTACCCCAACCCACGCTTTGCCCCATGGCTTTGTCGTGGCCAAACCCATGCCTTGTACATGGAACTTGTCCTGTCTCCGATAACAATCCGCCTCCAAGCCTTACCAACTCCACCCTGTCATAAGGCCAAACCCCGTTCCCAAAGGCCTAACGCAACCCTAAGTCTCCACCCCGCTCCTAAGGCCCCAAGGCCCAGACTGGGAGCAAAGAGAGAAGTATCAACTCGACTGTACACACAACGAGCGAGGGGACAACACAATGCCGGCAATTTGTCTAGTTTATTCTCCGCTTAACTACAATTCACAGTTGTATTACTCTACTTATGAAATGGTTGTGTTCACTTTGTTCGAACATTGTGACGCAAGACAAATTATATAGACAAATTTCAGAATCTATTTACCATTTTACGGGATTTGTTTAATAGATTAGGTGAATTCCAGTCATATTTTGTCGGTGTTTACCTCATTCTGAGACCTCTTCCCTTCCTCTTCCCCCCATCCAACCTCTCCCCCTCCTTCCCATTTCCCCTCTCCTCTCCGTCTCCTCCCTCCCTTCCTCCTTCCTCTCCTCTCACCCCCCCCCATTCCTTTCCTCCTCCTCTCCTTTCAATTCCGTCCCCCCTCCTTCATTTCTCTCTCCGCCCTCACCTCGCCACCATCACCACCATCCCACCTCGCCCTTATCTCCTCCCTCAATATCACCACCTCGCCAATATCCCTCATCTTGCCACTACCACCACCCCGCCACTATCACTACCATCTCGTTACTATCATCACCCCGCCACCATCACCAACTATCCTCACCTTGCCACTATCCTCACCTTGCCATCCTCATCACCACCGCCACTATCACTACCATCTCGTTACTATCATCACTATCACCACCCGCCCTATCACCACCTCGCTACTATCACCACCATCACCATCACCACCACTATCCTCATCGCCACTATCACCACCTCGCTACTATCACCACCATCACCATCTCGCTACTATTACCACCCGCCACTATCCTCACCTCGCCACTATCACCACCTCGCCAATATCCTCATCTTGCCACTACCACCACCTTGCCACTATCCTCACCTTGCCACTATCCTCACCTTGCCACTATCCTCATCTTACCACTATCACCACCTCGCTATTATCACCATCTCGCTACTATTACCACCCGCCACTATCACCACCAAACCAAACGTGTTTATCTTCACAATAATGGCAGTCTGCACCACACTTTGGACACTTTACAAAGTTTGCAGAATACCATAGGTCTTGAACATGTCAATAGCGGTGGCGTTGTTTACAGAATCACATAAGAATGGAGGAAACTGCAGTCCCATTTACACCCAACCCCTATTGCTCATATATCACTCTAACCTATGTTTGAAACTATCCAGATGAATGGTTTGCAATTCTGAGAAAGTGCACCTTCACACAGGGAAGCCACCTTGCTACTGACGAATTCAAACTCTTGCACATGCGCAGGAGTGAAGCCACTTTGTTACTTACCAAAGACTATATAACAAGACAGGAATGAGTGTAAAATAGTCGGTAATAATACCAGCTGGAACCTCAAGGCACAGTGACGTCATTTTATGTAGTCCAGAATTAGGATGGCGCTCCAGTCGTACTTATGTGACGTCACATTGTCGTCTGCATGTTTTCAAAACTTTGGACTACAGCCAAGAATAGCCATTTTATAACCAGTAAAATTATTGATGACACCAATATATTTCAGTTTAACTTTGTTGTCATAGATACTAAGAAATTCGTCATTTTATTAAAGAAAAAAGGTGGATACTTTTTGGATACTTTTTAGAAGATTATGGATACGTTTTGATTTTTCACACTGGCAACACTGTAGCCAAAACTTCTGGACGCGCAGTTCAACCGGCCTGGTAGATCGCATCCCTGCGTCATTTGCAAGAGGAGAAAGGATACACATCCACATTTTCATTTTCATCGGCTTCCAAAGGACAGAGATAGGCAACTTAGGTATTTAATCTCTTGTGAGTTGCAGTGAAAATGTGCAATTATATATTGAAATACATTTAAAATCGGAGGCAGCAGCTTCATCAGTCACTCCGACTCCCTTGATGCGAATTTGACAGGAGTCGCAGATGGCAAAATGCCACTGACATTCCCAGAATATACGTGAAGAACTGTGAGGAATTGTACAGAAGATATCGAGTGTGTTAAGTCAAGGAGGAAGGGGGGCAGCACTAAACCACCTCTGGGGATACATGACCCCATCCTCATCAAATAAGAGAAGATATATATATATATATATATATATATATATATATATATATATATATATATATATATATATATATATATATATATATATATATAATGTTAGATGAAATATTATAATTCATGGATAACCAAGACACAACTTGAATTTTTGGTTTTGTTTGTTTATTTCAATAAAGATAAACAATAAGAATGCCTTTTAATAGCCAAGACCTCTACTGAAAACAAGGTCATTTATTCCCCAAATTTATGTCACGGCATGACAGGTGATTCATCACTTTCAGGAATTGTATAATAATTGTGCAAGAGAAAAGATTTTGTGTCTTTTAATTTCCGAACTCATCTAAGATCTTGAGGCAATGGAGTATGCATGTATACATACATGCATATTACTACACCATGTGAGGTCCCTCATAACACCATCTGTGAGGGAATTACTACACCACTTCAGGGCCCTCATAACACCATCTGTGAAGGAACTACTACACCACGTGAGGTCCCTCCTAACACCATCAGGGAGGGAGTTACTACACTACGTGTTTGCTGTTCAACACCTACATTAATATGTATGTTCACTGAATGTTCCTTCACCTTTCTCTAATGAAGGCTTTTGTTTAACCACCAAAGTCATTTATGTCCAATGTATATTTTCAGTCTTCGGGCTGCAGAACTTGTTCAATAAACCGTTAATTATTATTATTATTATTATTATTATTATTATTATTATTATTATTATTATTATTATTATTATTATTATTATTATTATTATTATTATTATTATTATTATTATTTTATCATTATAAATGAAGATTGATATGTCTAAAATAAATGGAATACGTAAAAAAAAACATCACTCATGATGTCACATCAACGTCTATGACGTCACGAATAGCTTTTGGACGCAGCCAATAGATGGCGCTATTATTGAGGTATCTGACAACAATATCGTATACACGTTTCATAAATATTTTAGCAGGAGCTTTCCTATTGTCAGTAGAGTATCATTGCTACTGACGAATTCAAACTCTTGAACATGCGCAGGAGTATCACATGACATCGAGACTTCCGCTGATTGGCTAATTGTACTTTCTTAAGTTAAATAAAAATGTCAAATAAAAGGGAAAATATAAATTTGCTGCGAAAACGCTAAACAGTATTCTAAAATTTATTTTATATTTTGCTCTATCTCCATCTATATAAATCTACACACAGTTCCGTGGGTGTACTGTCACTACGTCACCACCATGGTCTTATTAACTTTCATCAACCAATAAATACGTCCACCCAACATCTTTTGAGTTTGTACGTAATATAACAGGGTTCAAATGTGTGTGTGTGTGTGTGTGTGTGTGTGTGTGTTTAAAGTAAATCTTTGGGAGTCGATTACTCCAAATCATAACGCTTGGAGGAGCACCTCACGAGAAGGTGTCAATACTTTCGAGTTAGCCCGACTGCAAACCAAGGCAGACAAGCGCCAACGCCGGAAAGACGCTCCCACGAATGTAATCAACGCTGCGGGTCCCGTATCGGCCTCTTTAGTCACCTCAAAACTCACTAACCAAGGTGACATCCCTAATACCTCATATCATTGTATCATAGCTGGATGATTGTCATACTCGATTCCGAGTGACAGCAAAGTATAGTAAATCTTTGGGAGTAAGTCTCACTGTTACGCCAACTTTGACGTGTTCTCTCAGTGCAGTTCAGGAAGACAATAGATTTTTTTTTACTGTAGTTAAAAGGTAATCATGAACGTTCTCCCAATATGCAGTTAAAGGAAACAGAATGTTCTTTTACTGCAGTCACGTGAGACAACATTCCTCTTCCTCCTCCTCTGCCGTCAGAGAAAACAACGCTTTTAACGGCAGTTTCTGAAGCCAATGAAATAACTGCCATCATAACGCAGGCAGATGGAAGAACCCCCCATGTACACACTCCACACCTGCTGCTGCTGAATATGGCAACAAGTGTCAGGTGTAAGGGGTCAGGTGTCAGGAGTGGGAGGGGGAGAGGGGTCGCGTTGTCATGCAAGGTACACCACCACCCACCTCATCTGCTGGTGACTGACAACTCACTCTGCTCCTGCCTCATCACCACACATACCTGCAACACAAAGAACACTTACGTTAGGGAGACAATAGTGTGAACAATATTAGAAAAATGAGAAATTTTAGCATTAGCAAGTATCAACAGTGTATAAAGGTGACCCTGCAACAAATGTTATCAACGCTGCCCAAGCCGTACAGACAAGTATCTCCGCAATTCAATTAAAATATCACACACGAAAAAGCTGAAGTGATATATACACACCACACAAGGTAAACATTATCAGCATACCAAGCCAGGCAGCCCTCAATACCAGAGTCAGGCAACCCTCAATACCAGAGTCAGGCAGACAACACAAGGTGAGGAGTGTGTTTGTATTGTGAGGAAATGTAGTATATACTATATGTAAGGCAGTGTAAGGCACAGACATTACACTGTCTTACTGGTCATTCTGGCTGTTGTCTGTTTACTAAGCCTCGAGACTGGTGCTTAATAACCCTGGCAGTAGAAACAGCTCAGCCACACACAACATCAACAGGTTTAATGTACAGTTGTGTCCATAATTTCCTCGGCACAGCTAGCTATATCTGGCGTCATCAACCAGTGAGACATATATACGTGATTGGCTTATAAACGGTGAACACTGGATTTCGTTATGAATTATGTCACACTAACACCACGAAAACAAACACGCTAATGCAACAAAATATCTCGGTAAATAGAGATTAAAATTCCAACCTGTGTACCTACATGACAGTTAGGTAGATGTGACTCAAATGTTGACAAAAACATCCAGGGAATTTTGTCCGCAACTATACCTACTGCCCAAGGGATCATCTCATTTTATAATAAAGAATATGTGACGTTTCAACACAAGGTAAGTACAAGCGAGGCAGGAGAGGTAAGTGAGAGCCTGTAGGACAAGTTGTATATGACAGTGTGAGAGTTACCCGGGGTTGACCTCTGGGGTGGGTGTATACGATGACGAGACGAGGTGATGTAAATTGTTCCTCACTTGTGTTTGTGTACTTGTATATCATCTGTTGTTTATAAAGGAGCGAAAAGATGTGGTAAATACTCGAGCAACACACTGAAACTATTTGAGTTATGATAGAAACGCCATAAAGATTGATCTGGACGTTTACGCATTAATAACAACGTTAGTCAAGAGGCAGTTGGTGACGCATCTCCCCTCGGCTGTTATGTCACACAACAAAGGACTTTAACTCAGCCAAAAATCGTGCGAAAGGAACCATCCAGGTACAAACACATACACACACCACGCATGGGGCGATTAAGTTTCAAATTTAACAAGTTAAGTTAATTTTAATTTTTTTCCAGTTAAGTTAACCTGATATTTTGAACAATTAACTAATTAAGTTAAGATTTTTTCGGTTAAGTTAAGTTAACCAGTCTGTGTCAAATTTGCTTTGGGAATTTTCATGTGGATTAAATAACTTAATATCCTGTAATTTTTTTCCAAAAGAGTCAGCGAATACTGTACTGTAGTTTGAATCCCTGAATAGTGAGGCAGTCTGGCGCACTACTTCCTTGGTATGAATAAGTCTTCAGATAAAATAATTATAAATTCTTGACTTGTTTATTTTTTACTCAACAGTTTTTCACATGTAAATAATTTTATTATTTCAGTATGCAAAACCAAGTTAGAGTTTCTTACTTGAAAAATAATATCATGATAAGATAAGAATTCTGCATATCAAATAAATAATAATCACAAAGTTTAAACTCAAACTTTTCATCACATACTTATTCTACTTGATAATGCTAAATATATTGGATACTCAAGGGCTGGTGTGTTATATATCATTAATTATTCTTTTCTAAGTAGTTAATTGATAATAATTAATCGACGTTAATCAATTAATTTGCCAAAATTTCGATTAAGTTAAGTTAAACTGTTATTTCAAAAGTTAACTAGTTAAGCTAAGGTAATTAATTGCCCCATGCCTGACACACACACACACACACACACACACACACACACACACACACACACACACACACACACACACACACACATACACATTATTCCTATGCCTCATGTAGACCAAGTTTCATGAGATGCCTTTGAAAGTTGTTGGACGAGATGATTTTACAAACTTATAATTACAAGAGAGATAACTTTGATTACGGACCACTCATGATGACCGACAGACAGACACACAGACAGTCATTGGCCTCCTGTCACACATCGAGGGGAGGCGGTGGGGGAGGGGGGGGTAATTATGCGAGCAACACTGGGTAAATAATATAATAATAACAGAGGATAATGAAGCAATAGAATTAAAAAAAGAACGAAATATCATCTGTGTCACGAAAGTTCAATTGTATGTACCTGTAAAAACAACAAAATATAACAAAACAAAAACATCACTTCCTGGAAAAAAAAAAGTTTTGTTCACGTGGAAATTGAAAAAAAAAACCCTTGAAACAACACAACAAAACATCAAAAACAAGAGGTTGAAACATTGTCAAACATCATTAAAATTTTAGTGTTTATGTCCCCGCCAAAAAACACACCACCATTTCAGCTTCCATCCCAAGACTAATAAAAAATTCACGCCATGTTTGAGACTGTCACAGAATGCGATCAGCCACCCTTCGTTTCTCTCTCTCTCTCCATGACTCATAACCAATTTATACCTCATCTGAGATTTACCTGGAGTTATGTTCAGTGGTCGTTTACGAGGTGCACGACACTCCTGAAGGTGTTGATGTATGAGGTGTTAGAGGTCTTGATATCACCCGATGTGGCATTACCCGACAGGAGAGGCCGATTTATCGCGGTTATGACAAGGGCATAAATTTCACGAGATGAACGACGCCTCAACCCTCTTGGACGACCCATCAGTGTATTAGCGTTAAGACTTACCGCCACCATAATACCACCACCTTGTTGAGCATCGTCTCCCACACACTGCTTCATTACTCAGGGTCCTGGCGTCGCGTCTTTAGGGGTCTGATAGTGTGTGTGTGTGTGTGTGTGTGTGTGTGTGTGCGTGTGTGTGTGTGTGTGTGTGTGTGTGTGTGTGTGTGTGTGTGTGTGTGTGTGTGTGTGTGTGTGTGCATTGAACTTTACAGGTGTTGGCCATTTATAAGCGACTTCCTAACATGAACTTTTGGTTTTATGTGAACACCCTCCCTCTCCCTTCCCTTCCGTCTTTCTCCTCCTCCTCCTCCCTCCCTCCCTCCCTCCCTCCTCTCCCTTCCCTCCCTTCTCTTCCCTCTCCCCCCTCCCTCCCTCTCCCGCCCCACTACAGATGTGTCGTACCCAGTTATGAGGAGGTATTTCGACTCATCTGCCACGATGTGTTTACGACCATAGCAAAAAAAAAAGTTCTAGTGACAGAATACAAATTTTTACACTCAAGTATCCCTCGTGTACTCTCTCTCTCTCTCTCATTTCCCTCTCACCCCTCACATTACTTTCACCCTCGCTAACTCTCACTTCCTCCCCCTTTCACCTTCGCTTACCTCTCTCTCCCTTCTCTCCCTTCACTCCCCTCCCCTCCCCTCCCTTTGCTATGTACAATTCTCTCCCTCTCCTGGCCATTACCTCTCACACTCTCTCCCCCTCTCCTCGCTGTCTCCTCTAATACTGCTACTTTACCCCTCTACTCTGTCTTCCTTATTCTCTCCCCTCCTTTCCCCTCTCTCTCCCTCGTTACACTTTCCCTCCGCCTCATCCCCCTTGTCCTCGTTCACCTTTTTCCCCTCTCCCTCTCGTTACACACTACCGCCTTTGCTCTTTTCCCATTTTATCCTCCCCTTTGTTTGTTGTCTATGTTCCCTCTGTTACTTAATCATCATCATCATCATCATCTCATCATCATCATCTTTTATTTCTTTCATACTTTCAGTTATTTGTTTTCTCCATTCTCATTCTTTTCTCAACTTCCTCTACTCTTCTTCTGCTTTCATCCCCCCTTCTACTCCTCTTTTATCTTCCTCCTTCTCCTCCTCTTCCAATCTTCCATCATTTCTTATGCCTCTAGTCTCCATCCACCTTAGCCTTCCCTCCCCCACTTCTACTGCCAGCTTGAGATACCAACAACCACTTATAAAACGACTTTAAGACGACCATAACCACTTATAAAACGACTAGGCGACCACAACCACTTATAAAACGACTTTAGACGACCACAACCACTTATAAACGACTTTAAGACGACCATAACCACTTATAAAACGACTTTAAGACGACCATAACCACTTATAAAACGACTTTAAGACGACCACGACGAGTCTAGGACGCCAAATACAACGCCACAATGAATTACATATAAAAAGGGGTAATGAAGGGAAAAGAAGGAAGGGAGGAGGAGAGAGGAGGAGGAAGGAGAGAATAGAGAGGAAAGATAAGGAGAAGAGAGGAGGAAGGAAGGATGTGAGGGAGGAGGTTATGAGAAAGAGCTGGAGGAGGTGGGGAAGGAGGGAGAGGGACAACAAGACCCCCACCACATCACCGAGAGGGGTGGGGGGGTTGATGCTGCAACAGTCTTAACATAATCACAAAATCTACATAATATATACATCAACAGTAAGAGGAGTCATACACGGCTGACATGTCTTGAAAGAGAATCTATGGACAGAGTTATTTAGAATTTATGAAAACAAAAATGTATTTATTTATGTAGTATTTATTAGTACTTATTGATAGTTATTTACAATTTATGAAAAAGAGTAATTTAGTATTTAATGTTGATAGATTAAAAAGGTTAAATAGGTTGTTAAGAGTACATAGCAAGTGTTAAGAGTCTGTGTGGTATACGCCTATGTTATGGTCTGGTGGCTATAGGTATATTGTTGGTGTATATCTAGTGGAGATAGGTATATTCCTTCTACCCCTCCTTCACCTCCATCCTTCATCCCCCTCCTCCACCCTTTCCTTCATCTCCCTCCATCACTCCACCTCCATCACTCCACCCTCCGCAACGGCCGGATAAAAAACTAAGGTTTAATTTGTTTCCGTTCAGTCGACTCCTCGTTATCCGGCAGCCATTGACCGCAGGCGGGGTATAATTTTCCTTCCTGTCCGCCCTTTTCCTTCCTCCCCCCCCGCTCCCTTCGCCCGCCCGCCCTCACCCCCTCTCTCTCTGCCTCTCCCCTCCTCAGGCACCCTACTACCTCCACCTCCTCCCTTCACGCACACACTCGCACCCTCCCTCTTCCCTCCATTTCCTCCATTCTTTTGTCTCGTTTCGACCCTCTTGACCTCCCTCCTCCTCCTCCTCCTTCCCTCCCTTCTTCCTCCCTTCTCCTCCCTCACCTCCGTCCCCTGTACATCCTTATTCAACTCCTTTTACTGTTATTTTCTCTCTCTCTCTCTCCTCTCTCTCTCTCTCTCTCTCTCTCTGGTATTCTTTTTGTCCTCTCTTTAACTTTCTCTTTTACTTCGTTAATTCCCTCGTTTCTATCTTTAGTTTTCCTCTTTTCTTATTCAGTCCACCTTTACTTTCTATCTTTAGTTCCTTCTAGGGTCCTTTTCTATTCCCAGGGGCACCTTCTAATCCTCTCTAAATCAGGCTCTCCAGCCTCTTCTGTCTCCCCTTTCACTTAACTTGTCCTCCCCCCTCCTTAACCCCTTTTCTTAACTCCTTTCTCAACCAATATGATTATCACGCCATTGGTATTATCGTGCCTTTTATCTAATTATTATCTAGTTCCCTTTTCTACGTCATCTGTCTTCTCCTTTCCCTTTATTTCCCCTTTCTTTCTCCTACTTTCTAAATCCTTTCCTAGAGCCCCTCTCACCCACCCTCCTACACTCTTACTACCTGTCATCCCACCTACTCTCTACCCTTTCCTCCTTCGTCAACCCTCTCCTCCCCTACCCTCTCATTCTCTTCCCTTCTCTTCAACCTCTCTATACCTTTGTGTCTTCTCCTCACCAAGCTTGTTATATCCAGTTCCTCTTCTTACTCATTCTCCTCCTCATTATCTCTCCTGTTCCCCCCCCTTCTCTCCTCCTCTTACCTCTTTTCTTCCTATTATTTTTCTCATCTATCTCTTCCTCTTCCTCGTTAACCTTATCCATTTTATCTGTTCCTTCCTTTCCATCTATCTATTCCTCTCATTTCCTGACTCTTTTTCATCTTTTCAGTTCTTCTGCCTTTCCATATACTTCTTTTCCCTATTTTACCTCAACCTTTTCTTTCTTCATCTATTGCCACTTTCTATCTTTACTCCCTTTTTCTTCTCCTCTCACTTGATCTTTTCTTCCTTGCTTTCTTCTCCTCCCTGCACTTTACTCCTTAATTTCTGTTTTTAATCTCTCTCTCTATCTCTCTCTGTTTACATATACATGCCTCCACAGCTCTCATTAAAAGTACCAACACATACATCAACTCCAACACAAACACCACCACTGCCACCAACACCACTATCACCACCAACCACCACCACCACCACCACCACCACCACCGCCTTACCACCAAAATCCCATCCATATGTATTGAAAAGGGGGAGGAAATCACCACAATGGAAGAACATTTACATTCACACCAACAGTGGACACAAACAGACACTCACCAACCATCCACGACACACACACACACACACACAGACACACACGATTCATTCCCCACACTTTACGAGCCACTGGAGAAAATACTTTACTATAATCGCAGCCTTGGAGGATTCACGTGTATGAGGTATGTGTCGGTAATAACACCTTAAATAGGTAATATCCTCACCACAACACTACTACCTCGCCATCTTATTGTTGTCGCTCCGGGAAAATCTGTAAATGTTTAGAAGGTGTTGTGGCGCCACTTGCTCAGATATTCTTTATTTTCATTGCGTTCTGGTGTCTTGTTATAGAGGCTATTTTCGGTTACGTTTTTCTTTATCGTTATAATATATTACTCAGCTCGCGCGCAGGGCTAACTATTCACTTTATTGTTGTCGTGTCTGAGAAGTAATGCTAAGTAGTGCAAGTCAGACGGGCACTAAAATATTCAAGGAAATTTCTTCTTCTTCTTCTTCTTCTTCTTCTTCTTCTTCTTGGTATTAAGAATATTATTGTTCGTTCTTCTCTGAATTGATGGGATTTTTTTTTTTTAGTTCGCCTGGTGTCCCTCTCGTCTATGGAAGGCTGGAAAAGCTCACAGCCACAAGAACACTAACCCCCTCCCCCTAAGAGACACACACCATACAGACTAACACCCACACACCAAAGCATCTCAACCTACAAACTGTATACCACCGTCAACCATCCGTGTCTCAAATCCCTTTTCTGAATACAAAATTATTTAATACGTGTTGTTTCTCTTGGCGTTTATATATGTTAGGCCAGTTGTTATCGTGGCCATTACTGTCATCATCACGTGTTTACTAAGTCTCTCCTTTGCATTTAGATGTGTTATTGGTAAGTGGTAATAAAATCATATACGAGTAAACAGGTAAATTTGGAAGGGTGGTAATACAGTGGAGTGTTGCAGGTGTATTTGTGTAATTATTAGTATTAATATTAGTATTGTTATTCTCACCAGCCAACCGCCCGCCGACCACACCAACATTACTGTATATTAAAAGGCTGAACTGTTTCTCTGTTGCATGGGAAAACACACACACACACACACACACACACACACACACACACACACACACACACACACACTGTCTGTCTGTCTGTCTGTTACCCCAGTACAAATATATAAAAATCAAGGCAAAAGACAAAGTGGAGACAATCAAGAGAGTGAGTCTGACTTGTTCCTCTTCAAAAGCTTCTCAATCAACCAAAGACGGTGGTGGTGATGGCTCACAAGATGCTGGTGGTGACAGCCTGGTTGATCACGTTGTCACCCGGAAGAAACTAGCACACGGGAGAAGTTGCTGGGATTGAAGAAGCCCCTACCTCACCTTTCACTTCCTCCACCACACCCATCTCCTCAACGAAGCCAGGTAAATGCCAGGTAAGACACACGAAAACAATTAACTTATTCAGGTATTGTGTTTACCTCAGTGGCTCGTGACTCATACCTGGGTAACTCTCAAGGTGTTTATATTCATACAGGTATGATTAATCTAATGACGATGATGGTTTAATCTTTTGATGATGATGGTGATTTAACCCTTTGATGATGATTTAACCCTTTTATGATGATGATTTAACCCTTTTATGATGTTGATTTAACCCTTTTATGATGATTTAACCCTTTGATGATTTAACCCTTTTATGATGATGATTTAACCCTTTGATGATGATGATGATTTAACCCTTGATGATGATGATTTAACCCTTTGATGATGATTTAATCCTTTATGATCATGATTTAACTTTGATGATTTAACCCTTTTATGATGATGATTTAACCCTTTGATGATGATTTAACCTTGATGATGATTTAACCCTTTGATGATGCTGATGATTTAACCCTTTGATGATGATGATTTAACCTTTGATGATGATTTAACTTGATGATGATTTAACCCTGATGATGATTCCTTGATGATGCTGATGATTTAACCTTTGATGATGATGATTTAACCCTTTGATGATGTTTAATCCTTTATGATCATGATTTAACCTTTGATGATTTAACCCTTTTATGGTGATGATTTAACCCCTTGATGATGATTTAACCCTGATGATGATTTAACCCTTTGATGATGATTTAACCCTTTGATGATGATGATGATTTAACCCTTTGATGATGATTTAACCCTTTGATGATGATTTAACCCTTTGATGATGATGATTTAACCCATTAGGTCTCAAGGGGTTAAAGGGTGTTAAGGTTGTGACTCTCGGACGGTGAAGTACTAAGTGTTGTCTGTCACCTAAGAGACTGGTAGATGAGTCAGAGAGTGTTAATTCATCTCAAGATCTCAATAATATTGGGTGGTTAGCCAATTTTATCTGAACGACCAATCAAGACCGTGTGTGAGTTAGCTGTTGGGTATTATGGCCTTGTTTCCTTGTTTTTTGTTTTTTTCATTCCCTTTTCAAACAATCTCTCTCTCTCTCTCTCTCTCTCTCTCTCTCTCTCTCTCTCTCTCTCTCTCTGGGTAATAACAGTAGCTAGTAAATGTAGGGAAAAACGTCCTTATCTCCGTGTCATTAATTCGGCCGGGATTTATGGCGTCTTTCCTATTTTATTCCCCTCAACTTGCTGTAGATTAAGTGGTACTAAGTGAATTCAGTGGATCAAATGGCAGTGAGTGAATCAAGTGGTATTAGGTGAATCAAGTGGCACTAAGTGAATTAAGTGGCATTAAGTGGACGAGGTGGAGTCAAGTGGCAGTGGGTAGATCAAGTGGCAGCGAGTGAATTAAGTGACAGTGGGTGGATCAAGTGGCACTGAGTGAATTAAGTGGATATGTGGGCGAGGTGGATTTAGTGGCGATGGGTTGATCAAGTGGCACTAAGTGGATCAACTGACATTATGTGAATCAAGTGACACTGTGTGGATCAAGTACACGATGAGAGAGAGACTCAAACTCATCAATCGGTCGGGAAATATCAACACACGGACGGACCTCCACATTAAATTCTCATTACAGAGGCAAATACACACACACACACACACACACACACGTATTTTTCCCATAAAACCATGATCATGATGCTATATTAAATTCCTCCTTTCAGTAAAAATATCGGTTTAATATAGGCTAATAGAGTGTCATATTTACAACAATATATATATATATATATATATATATATATATATATATATATATATATATATATATATATATATAATATATATATATATATATATATATATATATATATATATAGCTGATGGATTTAATCTGGTGGAATATAAAAATATTAAATTATCAACAACAATAAAATCCACTAGAATGTATCTCCCTCTCTCTCTCTCTCTCTCTCTCTCTCTCTCTCTCTTAGTTCATTAAGGGAAGGTAATTAGCCGAAATATATAATCCCGCAGCTCCTACGTCAAGGTAACCGTCATACATTATCACCAATAAGTTAATAAAAACAGTAATTAGCAAATTGGTAATAAGTCAGAGGTGGAGGAAGAAGTTGAGATTGATGTAACAACTAGGAGGTCCAGCCGTCAGCCGCCACCACTACTGCTGCTGCCATCACCATTGCTGCCACCACCACTGTTCTCACACCACCACTGCTGCCACCACCACTGTTCTCACCACCACTGCTGCCACCACCACTGCCATCACCACTGTTCTCCACCACCACTGCCATCACCACTGTTCTCACCACCACTGCTGCCACCACCACTGTTCTCCCACCACCACTGCTGCCACCACTCCACCCTATTCTCATCACCACTCCCACCCACTGTTCCCACCACTGCTGCCACCACCACCATCACTGTTCCTCACCACCACTGCCATCACCACTGTTCTCACCACCGCTGCCACCACCACTGTTCTCCCACCACCACCATCACCACTGTTCCACCACCACTGCCTGCACCTACTATTCTCATCACCACTGCCTCACCACTGCCACCACCCTGTTCTCACCACCACTGCTGCCACCACTGCCTACCACTATTATCACCACTGCTGCCACCACCACTGTTCTCACCACCACTGCTCCACCTCACCACCACTGTTCTCCCCACCACTGCCATCACTGTTCTCACCCCACACCCTACCCACTGCCACCACCACCTATTCTCATCACCACTGCTGCCACCACTGCCCACCACCACTGTTCTCCACCACCACTGCTGCCACCCTGCACTACCAATTCTCCCACCCTGCTGCCACCACCACCACACCTGTTCCTCTGCACCACTGCCCTCCACTGCCTCCCCATACCACCACTGTTCTCACCACCACTGCCATCCACCACTGTTCTCCACCACCACTGCTGCCACCCTGCCACCACCACTGTTCTCACCACCACTGCTGCCCACCACTCCCCACTGTTCTCACCACCACTGCTGCCACCCTGCCACCACCACCCACCCACTGTTCTCACACCACTGCCATCACCACTGTTCTCACCACCACCTGCCACCACCACCACCACTCTCCTACCACTGCTGCCACCACTGCCACCACCACTGTTCTCTCACCACCTGCCCATCACCCTGTTCTCACCACCACCTGCCCACCACCTGTTCTCACCACCCTGCCATCACCACTCATTCTCACCACCTGCCACCACTGCTGCCCCACCACCTGCCACCACCACTGTTCTCCACCACCACTGCCATCACCACTGTTCTCACCACCACTGCTGCCACCACTGCCACCACCCTGTTCTCCACACCTGCCACCCACCACTCCACCACCACTGTTCTCCCACCACTGCCATCACCTGTTCTCCACCACCACCTGCCCCCCACCACTGTTCTCACCACCACTGCCATCACCACTGTTCTCACCACCACTGCTGCCACCACTGCCCCACTTTCCTCACCACCACTGCCACCACCACTGTTCTCACCACCACTGCCACACCACTGTTCTCACCCACTGCCCCCTGCCACCACCCTCTCACCACCACTGCCACCACCACTGTTCTCCCACCACTGCCATCACCACTGTTCTCACCACCACTGCCACCACCTGTTCTCACCACCTGCCATCACCACTGTTCTCCACCACCACTGCTGCCCTGCCACCACTGCCACCCCACCTCCGTTACTCTGCCTGGGACCCCCTGCCCTTTCAGCCACCTCTACCCTCGACACATACTACAATAACACCAACAAAACAGCATCAGCATCCAGCAACACCAAGAGCTGTGGGGGACAAGCACCAAGTGAAGATGAGAGAAAAAATATTACCTCCTCTCCCTCTCCTCTCTTCCTCTACATCCACCATCTCACTCATATCCTCCTCCTCCTCCTGCTCCTCCACTGCCTGAGTAGTGGTCCGCGCTCAAGGTCTTTATGGCCAAGTAATCAAGTGACAATTCATTGTGATTTTTGTAGCATGAACCTCGGCCGACTGACTTTTATTAATATCGCGCCGCCGACCACCAGTTATATATCAAACTTCCTGATTTAGGGAGGCAGTTTCCCTAATTACCTCCCTCTAGAGCTAGGAGCAGGAGGAGGAAGAGGAGGAGAAGGGAGGAGGGAGGAGGAGAAAGAGTGTCACCCATAATTACTCATCTGTTACCTAAAAATATGTATATTAAATAATCCCTCTCCCCTCATCTTTCCTCCTCCATCCCCCACAAACACCTTCTCCTTCATCCACCCCCCCAACACACAGCCACCCCATCCACCCCCCTATCCCCCCCTCCCCTCCTCTTCTCTCCACACGCCATCAACAACGCAAACCACTATCCCATTTTCCTCCTCCTCTCCTGCCCCCCCTCCTCCTCCTCCTCCTCCCCATCCCAGAACACTAAGAGGCGATCAACCCCCATTTACCCTACCTCATACCCCATTCCTCGATGGTATTACATCCCCAGTCTCTCTTTTATACTGGGAGAATGAAGGGAGGGTGGAGAGGGAGGAGAAAGCAAGGGTGGTACTGGGAACTACTGGCTACCTCCACATCCCCCTGCTTCTCTCCTCTCCCCTTCTGTCTCTCTCCTTATCCTCCTCCTCCTCCTTATCTCTCCCCTACCTCTCCCTTACTCTACTCCTCCCCCACCTTATCTTCCTTCTCTTCCCTCCGTCTTCTCCCCACCTCTCCTCTTCCTTCTCACTTTTCTACCCCTCCCTCTCCTCTTCCCTTCTTTTTCCTCTTTCCACCCTCCCTTCCTCTTTCTCCTCCTCCTCTCTTTTTCTCTTCTCCCTCTCCTTCTCCTCCTCTCCCCTCCTTCTCCTCTTCCCACCCTCCTCCTCCTCCTTTTCTTCTCCTCCTTCTCCTCTCCCTCCTTCTCCTCTTCCCACCCTCCTCCTCCTCTCCTTTTCTCTTCCCCTCCTCCTCCTTCTTCCCACCCTCTCCGACTAAAGCTCAATGATATGTCTCTAAGGGATCGCTTCAACAGTCTTCCAGGCATCATGACTCGTGCTTGACCGAGTGTTTGTTTGTTTGGTGTGGGTAACATACGACCACGTGTTCTCCGCCCTTACTTCTCTTCATTCTCGCACCTTCCTTCACCCTCCACCTTCCTTCATCCTTCACCTTCCCTCCATCCTTCACCCTCCACCCTTCCTTCACCCTCCCCTTCCCCATCATCTCCCTCGTCGTCCCATCACCCTCTCACCACTTAGTTATCTTCAGCACTAATTGTGGCGACGTATGAAATAATCCAATAACTCTATTACTGCGGAGAGAAGAGAGAGAGAGAGAGAGAGAGAGAGAGAGAGAAGCAATTAAAACACACACACACACACACACAGAAACAAAAAACACATACACGCACAGAAATAAACACACACACACACACATTAACTTCTAACTCTTAAAAGGTTTTCGGATACCAAATCTTAGAAGTATTCTTGCCTTCCCTAATCCTCCTCCACCACCACCACCTCCTCCTCCTCCCCCCCTCCTTTCCTTCAAGCCACTTTAAAAACAAAAGCGACCCTCCCCCCTTCACTCAACCCTCTTCCTTCCTCCCCTCCCCCCTCAACCCCCCCTCCCCTCCCTCTCTTTGATGGTGCGGGATCCAATCGTGTCAGTTGCCAAATCGTCCTAATTGATCGTCGATTTTGAAAGCTTTTTGGCTCCCCCGAGAACTGAGGCCAGTGAGAAAAAAGAAAGTTTATAGACAAGTTATGATGTGATTGTTGCTCTGAGGCCCCGCACTCATGGCAGCTACAAGTGAACTCTGACGTAGGCGTTAGTGTCGGTCTGTCGAAGGGATATTTTGCTGGGTCAGATTATATGGCCTTCCTAACCAACCTAACCTAACCTAACATATCCTATTTTAACTAAACCTAACCTAACCAAATTAAAAAATATATATATTGTAATCAAAATCTTTACTAGTATATTATTATTATACTTTGACTTTATAAATTGAGTTTAAGTTTGATAATTTCTTGCTTACAAAAATAAGAAAGTATGTTTTTGGAAGTTACACGAACAAAGTATATTTCTTTGGGTTAGAAAATAGGATAAAATAAATCCCCCGGTAAGATATAAATCCCCAGGTAAGAAATAAATCGAAGAAATAAATTCCCAGTTAAGAAATAAATCCCCACATAAGAAATAAATCCCCATGTAAGAAATAAATCCCCAAGTAAGATAAAATTAGTTAAGAATTTATGTAATAATAAAGACGTTGAAATACCTCTTGTCTCTTCATAACAGTGTCTCCTGTTTACTGACCTCGCTTCATTGACCCACAGAGACGAGGTCACACAGGACAAATCAAGTAACAAATGGGGCAGCAGTGTAATTTGGCAGGGGGGGGGGGGATCACATTACCACTGGCACCATGATTAAGTGAAATGGCACCAGACTAAGTGAGGATAATCACAGATAATCCCAGAGTTCAACACGAGTTTGTGGTATGTAATGCATGTAATGAAATACTTACTTCTTGTTAATCATTGTCCCTGGAAAAACTTGTCACTTCAGTCATGTGACACGAACATGACTGTTATTTTTTTCCAGTCATATATACGGGTTATATTTATGTGGTTATAGATATAATTATAGAGTAGAAATAATTTAGTTTAGCCAACATTCAACATTAGCTTATATATGAAACTTCAATAGATACAAAATCATCGAGAAATTATGTACAAATTTAAACATATAAGCAATTAGCACCTGGAGGTTCTTCTTCGACGACCTTGGATAACCAATTTTCCTTAAAACAATAAAATAACTCAGAATTGACGGAAAAATTCTATACTTGTTTACAACCTGTCAGGCTCGAGAAGTTTTTTACCTCTCCTCCCCCCTCCCGTCTTACCTGTACCACCCGTCCAGTAGGTAATTACACCTGGCCTGACCTTATTAATAGCCATAATTACTTCAGTGGTTGGGTAATTAGCATGAGGCTGGGTGGTTAACGACGTCAATGAGCCAACATCAGCCACGGCACCACGGCCGAGCTGCTCTTATAATAATTACTTAAACTACGATTTTCTAAGATTCGTAAGATAAATTTGCCTCTCTCTCTCTCTCTCTCTCTCTCTCTCTCTCTCTCTCTCCCCATCAGCTCACCTATGACTCTACCGCCAAGACACGATGAGTTTACCTGTGTAAATACGCCTCATCATTAGCAGTTTACCTGTACTGGGACACCTAACCTATACAAACACCTCACCGTATTAAAGGAATACGACAGTTAGTCTGACTCACAATAACTGGACACCTTAACAAGCTACTCCCTGCTATACGACCTCATGAAATAAGCAGTAAACATTGGGGGTCTACCAGCTTAACTACCCTACCCGACCCGACCCGACCCGACCAGCTACCCGGTATAAACGACTTGGGGGAGACTGGCGCGGGTGAGGTGGTGGGGAGGGATTCGTCCAACACACGCAATACACGTAATTACTATGATCATCATCGCTAACTACCGTACTACACACACACACACACACGTTCTTAACTATCAAATTATGCAGTATTTTTTCCTTTATTTTCCCACTGTGTACCCAGGAACAAAGTAACTACCCTAACTAAAGAATTGTATAAATCATTCTAAAACATGACACTAACAACGTAACTACATGGTGCTAACTACCCTAACTACCCTAACCCTCGATAATAAATTCCAAACTACCGATTTTTTCTCTAACAAGGTAACTTCATAAGCCCACTAATTATCCAACTATCCATCATTTCGTTACCAGCTACTATCACCATCCTAGTAACTATTATTCTATCCGCTGTTAAATGAACCAACAGTATTTTGATATAGGTGACCATTATTCCTCTGTTAGTAACTATTGAAACTACACAAGTGGCTTCATGTAAGTTGTTAACGAGATATACAGACTCTCTCTCTCTCTCTCTCTCTCTCTCTCTGTGTTTTCAGTCTCATTACCTCTTATCGCCTTTTCCTCGTTACATATCTGTGTCTTATTCTGTCTCTCTCCTCTTTTGTTCTCTTTATTCTTCTTTTTTTCAGTGTCTTTAAATTTCTCCCTTACTCCCCTTCACTGTCTTTCCCTCCCCCTCCCCCTCCTCTCCCTCTCTCCCTCTTCTTATTCAAACTTCTCCACCCCTCTCTCTCTTTCTCTCCCTCGTCTTTCAATCTTCTCCCCCGTACCTCCAACCTCTTTCTCTCTCTTTTTCTCCTTTCTTTCAACCCTCTCCCCCTAACCCCATCCCCTCTGTCTCTCCCCCCCCCCTTCTCTCAGCTGGGCCCAGGACGTCTGGCCTTAATCAGACAAAAATGTTACTGATGAGAAAAACTGCTTTAATCAGGCCTGTGGCAGGACAATGGCAACGCCGTCGTCCCTCCACGCCAACGCCGAGACCTGGGGTGCTTGGGGAAGGGTGGAGAGGGCGCGGGGAGGGCGTGGGAGAGGCGTGAAGGCGTGGGAAAGGTTGATGTAACTTTCCGAAAGTTCTACATTCATCGAGGAATCTAAGACCATTTGCAGGGCAAGAGACCTCGTAGTGGGCGTGAAAGGAACTTATCCCGCCCATTAAACGCCTCAGCTCATATATATGTAGCAGAGCTGGTAGTGGGCGTGTGGGCGTGGAAGAGGTATATGAACGCCCCATGCCATCAGTGTTAGTGAGGACACGAGAGAGGTTCATCACAGCGTCACTATACAATAACAAGATCTCTTAACACAACACCAGAGTAGCAACACAGTACTTCAGTGACGTCATCAGGCTTCACTTCATATATAAATTAAAGACGTAACTTAACGCTATAAAAACAGGTATCTTCTTTCTTTAAAAATCTTATTAAAAAACTCTTAACTCTCGTATCAAGTGTCTGACTTAACCGGGTGGCCGATGACGACACACTAGGCATCAACACAGAGGGTCAATACTCTGGAAGCGACGTTCATTGGCCTTTAATGACGTCACACGAGGAAGTAAAAATAAGGTAAATTGTTTAAAATCATAAAAACACTAAAACATTTTCATAAAATTAAAGTGGATGAATTACGTGAAATAACTATAATAATGTTAGTAAAAATAATTCAATAGAATTCACTGTTGCTAAAAAAAAATTTAATCAAGTTTTCAACCATTTCATGTAAAGATTTAATAACACTGAAAGGAAATAGATTAGCAACTGAACTTCATTATTAATTCACATTAACAGATTTGATAATTATTTTGTTTGTGAATATTTTAGTCTGGCTGTTATACATCTCTGATACCATGGCGAACCCGGGAGAAAAAATTGAATTATTTTTTTTTACTAAATACTGTGGATTCATTTCCTCCTCCTCCCCTTCCAATCTCCCTTCCTTCTTCCACACTCCCTTTGTCTTCTTCCACTACCCTATCTTCCTCTACTTACTCCTCTTTCTCTCTTATACCCCTCTTCCATTCATTCTCCCTTCTCCACCTCCTTCCCTTCCACTCTCCCTTCCTCTTCATCTACTCCCTCATCTTCTTCAACCTCCTCCTTTTCCTACTCTTACATCCCATTCTCCTCTTCTTCCTCTACTTACTCCTCTTCTTTCAGTTATCTCCTTCTTCCTCTTAACCCTCCCTCTCTCTTCCTCTTCCTCCTCCTTCTCCCAGTATTCACTTTCAGAGTCATGGGCTTGGCTCCTCCTCTCACTATTCATCGGCCCCTTGTCTTAACACCCTTGCAATAAGTCACTATTATCTGACCTGTCCCAGCTCCCTCGTTCTGCCCTTCCTCCTTCCCTGCTGCTGTAACTCTCTCTCTCTCTCTCTCTCTCTCTCTCTCTCTCTCTCTCATTCATTTGTTACTCTCATTTTCTCTCTCAAGACTTTCTTCTCTCTCTCTCTCTCCCCCTCCTTCACTCTCTTTCGTTCCTCCCCCACCCTTCTCCTACCTCCTCCTCCTCTCCCCCCTCCTCCTTCTCCTCCCCCACCTTCCATTAACAGCAACACTGAACGTAATTAATAAGGGTCCTCCTCTTACCATCTGCTGTCATGACGTTGGATTAAATTCTGTCCTCTCCGGGGGTCGACAATTTCTCTGAGGATGTGTGGTTTCTCTGGGGTCTTGAGTTTCTTTTAGGGGGTCGTAAGTATCTCTGGGGTTGTCAACATCCCTTCATCTCCGGGGAACCATCATCACCATCATCATCATCATCATCATCATCATCATCATCAGCAGCAGCAGCAGCAGCAAGCAGCAGTAGGTATCGCCAATACAACATCTTAGCCTCACAAAACAACTGTTCCTACTACAGACAATCGCCACTGGAGGAAGCTAGAGAGAATCAGTTCGTCTGACGCCCATACCACAATCACGTTATTGTAGGATGGAAAGAATCGCCAGGCTCTATCATCTGCTCGTACTGGCACTGATTTTTTCTAGATTAAAAGAATCGCCAGGCGCTTCTTTTTTTTTTTTCTTTTTTTTTTGCGGCGTCATGTGAACGTCCGGTGCTATCGTGTACAGCGTCAGGGGACCACCACACACGTCTCGTTCTCCCCGGCCTCCATCAACCATTCATTACACTCAGTCTCAACTTAGCCCGAATTTCAAAACTTTCACTCGGTAATAAAAAAACAAACACGATCCGTAACTTTCTTGTTTTTTACAGTTGTTTTTCCTTTATGCCAAATAAGACGTCTGTTTTGTGGTGTTTTACAATTTCAGTAATGTCTGCAGGATTTTCTTGAATGTTTTAATTGGTTACGAGTGTGTAGTAAGTCCCTCGTTGTTAACCCTTTTAATACTTGAGGAATACAGTAGGTCATCGTACTCAAGGAGTTTATATTATTATTATTATTATTATTATTATTATTATTATTATTATTATTATTATTATTACTATTATTATTGATATAAGCCGTTCCAGCACCACACCCACCTCTCCAACACCACCCCACCGCCCCAGCACCACCCACCTCTCAACACCACACCCACCCCCACCCACCTCTCCAACACCACACTCGCCTCCCCAGCACCACACTCGCCTCCCCAGCACCACACCCACCTCTCCAACACCACACCACCTCCCCACACCACCCACCTCTCCAACACCACACGCCCCAGCACCACCCATCTCTCCACACCCACCGCCCCAGCACCACCCACCTCTCCAACACCACACCCACCGCCCCAGCACCACACCCACCTCTCAACACCACACCCACCGCCCCACCACACCACCCACCGCCCCAGCACCACACCCATCCTCTCCAACACCACACCACCGCCCCAGCACCACACCCACCTCCCCAGCACCACACCACCGCCCCAGCACCACACCACCTCACCAACACCACCCACCTCCAACACCACAACCACCTCCCCAACATCACACCCACCTCTCCAACACCACACCCACCTCCCCAACACCACCACCTCCCAACACCACCCACCGCCCCACCGCCCCAGCACCACACCCACCGCCCCCAGCACCACACCCACCTCACCAACACCACACCCACCTCTCCAACACCACACCCACCTCCCCAACACCACACTCACCTCTCAACACCACACCTCTCCACACCACCACCACAACACCACCCACCTCCCCAACACCACACCCCCGCCCACACCCCCAGCACCACACCCACCGCCCCAGCACCACACCCACCTCACCAACACCACACCCACCCTCCACCCACCTCCCAACACCACACCCACCTCTCCAACACCACACCCACCTCTCAACACCACCCACCGCCTCAGCACCACACCCATCTCTCCAACACCACCCCACCGCCCCAGCACCACACCCATCTCTCCAACACCACCCACCGCCCCAGCACCACACCATCTCTCAACACCACACCCACCTCCCCAGCACCACCCACCTCCCCAACACCACCCCCTCTCCAACACCACACCCACCTCTCCAACACCACACCCACCACTCCAACACCACACCCTCTCCAGCACCACACCCCCCCACCCACCTCTCCAACAGCACAACAATATGCATATACTAAGCATCAATCCATTATCGGCTCAAACCAACTCCCTCCCCTCTTCTCCCTCACTCACTCTCACTCTCACCCCCACACAGCACTACCCCCTACCCCCACCCACCCCCTCACCCCTGCCAACCCCAACTAAACCACTTTCCAAACTGCCAAACTTACCGCTAACTGCCCAATTGAGGTCGCCACTTGTTAAGGACAACCTGGTTATATCGGCCGTAACGGGTAGTTGGGTTTAGTTGGCGATTTCTGTCTGTACTCCCGACGGTGATGTGACGCGGGGAGGAGTTCGCCTTACCAAAGTTTAGAGTGGGGAGGGTTGAGTTGGTTAAGGCCCAACTTGGTTTCTCACGGCCAAGTGCCCAACTTGAGATAGAAGCAGTGCGGGACCTAGTAGTTGAGAGACTTTTATTTATTTATTTTTCCTGTTTTTGTTGTGGTTAACCTTGAGCAACGCGCACCAGAGAATTTTTGCTGGGACTTTTTATATATATTTTTAAATTGGTTCAGGATGAAACACTCGAGTGGTAGACATTTCAACTGAAGACATTTTGAGTGAGAGATGTTTCCTCCCTCTCACTTTGAACGTGAGGTCCTCTCCTTTACCTCACCAGAGACATAAATGAAAGACTTTTCCCCTCACTAGAAGTCTGAACATGAAACTCTTCCCCTCACTAAAGACATAAGAGATTCTTCCCCTCATTACAAACCTTAACAAGAAATTTCTTTTCCTTTCATTTGAGATATTAACGAAAATCTTCGGATCATCTGAAGATTAGACATCCCACCTTATTTCACCTGATGACTAAAACACGCTAACCCGACCTGAGGATGGAGTACTGGGGTAGGGTAGGTTAGGGTGACTGATTTTCACGTGATGTGAATCTTCCAGTCACACCAAACTACAAGACATAATGAAATATTTAATTCCTAAATAAATTTACATCCCAGAAAGTTGTCGGTATATTTTTTTTCACCTTAACTACTGTAAGAATAATTTAACCCCGCCTCCTCACGTCTTATAGGGCTGATGACGTCACCACTCAAATAATTTAACCCCGCCTCCTCACGTCTTATAGGACTGATGACGTCACCACTCAAATAATTTAACCCCGCCTCCTCACGTCTTATAGGGCTGATGACGTCACCACTCAAATAATTTAACCCCGCCTCCTCACGTCTTATAGGACTGATGACGTCACCACTCAAATAATTTAACCCCACCTCCTCACGTCTTATAGGGCTGATAACGTCACCACTCAAATAATTTAACCCCGCCTCCTCACGTCTTATAGGACTGATGACGTCACCACTCAAATAATTTAACCCCGCCTCCTCACGTCTTATAGGACTGATGACGTCAACCACTCAAATAATTTAACCCCACCTCCTCACGTCTTATAGGGCTGATGACATCAACCACTCAGGCTGAGGTCATAATACGTTTTTTCAGAAGCTTAAATGATGATTTTATACCTTGAAGGAGCTGTAATTACTTTTTATACTTTTCTTATACCTAAAATTATATCTTGACGAGGTATAGTATTTTCTTGTACTTTTCCTAAACTTTGAAGGGTTATAATATTCCTTTTATACATTCCTTAACGCTTCTAAAGGTAAAATTACGCCAATAATAAAAAAAAATCAAACAGCCCAGAAGTTAAGGATTTAGATACGAGAATTTTTTTAACTTACGATTTTCCTTATTTTTCTCCTCACTATAAACTTTCTCCCTCACTACAGACTCTCTCTCTCTCTCTCTCTCTCTCTCTCTGTCTCTCTCTCTCTCTCTCTCTCATAGCTGGGTAGTGGAGACGCTATGATTTATTCATTATAGAACAGACGAAAAAGCATGGATAAAAAACAATAAATGACAGAAGAAGAAAATTACGAACAAAGAAACAACTTCTCTCTCTCTCTCTCTCTCTCTCTCTCTCTCTCTCTCACTAAGGGTTTAAATTAAATAGTTTCCCCTCAGTTAGAGATTCTTCCCCCGGCTAAAAATTTCCCTCAACCAAACAAGGACTTAACTAAGATACTTTCCCCTCACCTATGGACTTACATCTTCCCCTCAGTAGAGATTCTTCCCCTCATCCTTCCTCTCTCTTCTTCCTCTTCCTCTTCTTCCCCTCATCACGCCTCTTATTTCTTTCTCCCCCTCCAACCACCAAGGCTCCTCCTCCTCCCTACTTCCTCTTTCTCCTCTTTGCCTCCTCGTCTTCCTCCTCCTCCACCCACCGCACCTCCTCGTCTTCCTCCTCCACCCACCGCACCTCCTCGTCTTCCTCCTCCACCCACCGCACCCCCGTCTTCCTCCTCCACCCACCGCCCCTCCTCGTCTTCCTCCTCCACCCACCCCACCCCGTCACTTGTGGGCCTCTCTATTCACAGCACGACGATGAATGATGAAATTCCCTACACATTTCCCGATGTGACGTCACGGAGGACTACGGCGGTCACGTGCCGACCCAGATTTAAATCTCTCGCCGATTCATTTTAAAATTCCGGGTTTCATTGTGGATGTTAGAGCTGTTGTTGGAGCGTTCTCTCCCTCTCTCACCTCTCTCTCTCTCTCTCTCTCTCTCTCTCACTTCCTCCCTCCTCTCTCTACCCCTCACTTCCTCTTTCCTCTGTCCTTTTGTCTCTCCCTCCCTCCTCAATCTCTTAATTCTCCCTTCCTCCTTTCTTCCTTATCTCTCTACCTCCCCTCCCTCCCTATTACTTTCTACCTCCTACTACACCCTCCCTCCCTCCCATTACCCCCTTCCATCCCTCCCATTACCCCTTCCCCTCTTACTATCCCCCTATCTCCCTTTACACCTCCTTCTGCTCCCCCTCCCTCCCTCCCTCTTACCCCACGATCGACCAAGTGGGTCTCGCTCGGAGTTGATCCCATCTTACTGATGATTGACAGACAGATTGACAGATTGACAGACTGAAATTGATGGGACGGATATAATCTTTAATGGATTAATTCAATAAGAGGAATATTTTTCTTTAAATTTCAGTTAAAAAAATCATGAAATGTCAACAAAACCAAAGTTGTAAATGTCGATAATAATAATAATAATAATAATAATAATAATAATAATAATAATAATAATAACCAAACTCTTATAATGGAAAAAACGCGAAATGTCATTATTAAAAAAAAGAAAAGAAAAAGAAATACTTATATTAAAACAACGTGAGATGTTAATAACAATATAATATTAAACTAAAATAAAACACCAAAACTATCAATTAAAAAAAAAAAATTAAACAAACGCCAAAAAATATATTTACAAAACGTTAAAAAATCTCAATTAAAAACCAAAGAAAAAAAACTCCGTATCAATATATAGAAGAGAAAAAAAATATATCCCTTACAGGCAGATAACTCCCCCTCTCCCCTCACCACCGCCAAAAATAATAATAAAAAAAAAATCGCGGACCGTGAATTTAGCGAAGCATCAAAAGGCGAGGCCAAAATTTCATTAACGCGAATTACTATATAATGCCGGACGCGCTTCAGGAAAAAAATGCCGGCCTGAAATGTTCTCTTTCACCACCACAAGTATCAACATTTTATTCGTGTGTGTGTGTGTGTGTGTGTGTGTGTGTGTGTGTGTGTTTTAAAACTACACTCGCTCGTTCTTGTTATTGTTATGGCCAAGCTTTGATCCACGTTTGTCTGTGTGTCTGTGTCTCTCTTTGATTTGCGTCTGTGTATGTATGTGTGTGTGTGTGTGTGTGTGTGTGTGTGTGTGTGTGTTCTCTATGTTTCCTTACTTGGTTCTTTGTCTCTTTGACTATTTTTTTCCTTTATCTCATTTTCTTCCACTCGTCTTTCTCCTTTTTCCTCTGTCTCCTTCTTCTTTCCATTACCCCTTTTCCCTTTTCTACCTGTCTCTTCATTCATCTCTTGCTCCTTTTCCTTTTACACTTCATCTTCACTTCACTCCTCTTTTCATTCCTTTCCTATCCCCTTTTCATCTCTTCTCTCTCTCTGTTTCTTCCCCTACCCCTTTACCCTTCACTCTTTCTCTTCTCCCTTCCCCTACTTCTTTCCTTCTTCATTCACCCCATTCACATATTCCATCTTCTCTCCACCATTTTCCATCCATCTTCGCACCCTTCCATACTCCTACCCCTCCATCCTCCCTCCCTCTCCATCCTCTTTTCACCCCTTTCCCCCCCTCCCCCTCCATCCTTCCTTGACCCTTTTTCCTCCATCCTCCCTCCCCTTCCATCCTTCCTTGACCCCTTTCTCCTCCATCCTCCCTCCCCTTCCATCCTCTTTTGACTCTTTTTTCCTCCATCCTCCCTCCCCTTCCATCCTACCTTGACCCCTTTTTCCTCCATCCTTCCCTGAACCTTTTTCCTCCAACCTCCCTTACCCCCTCAGGCGTATTGATGTAGCTGCCTCCTCTAAGTGAAGAAATATTGGAGTCTACAGACGTCTGGTGGGCAGCATTTGAGGTCGCTGAGAGGAAAGCTGTATGAAGTCCCCGTGTCCCCTGGAGGAGACATGTTGCTGACAGACATATCTATAATAATTTGAGACATATCTATATTATTTTGAGACATCTATAATATTTTAAGACATATCAATAATATTTGGACAGATATATCTATAATATTTTGACACATCTATAATATTTTGAGACATCAATAAATATTTTGAGACATCTGGTTTGGTCTGAGACAAATCTATATTATTTTGCGATAGCCACAGTATTTTAAAGATATTTAAGCTGTTTTAATATAATAAAATTTTCGTCGTAAGGTTTAAGGTCCTTCAAAAATTTAAAATATCAAGACAGTATTTTAATTCAGGTTACGAGATACAAAATCAGATATTGTTGAAAAAAAAAATCTGATGTAGCTTTAGTTCTTGAATTAATAAAATTTCGTTTATTTTACTTCCATGAATAAAAAAAATCCGATTTATCTGATATTGAAAACCGTATAAAAATTCGTCGCCTTATCATTAATTCAGGGAAACAAAAACAAAAATCCGTTTTCTTTTACAATGTTATCGGTTTTTTTTATTTTTAAGGGTGGACTCTACTAATATCTGATACCCCCTCCCTCCTTCCTCACGCCTCCTCCCCCACCGTCCTCCCAATCCCGTGATCTCCCTCCCTCTTCCCCTCCAGTCCCTTCCTCCTCCCACCAGTGTGATGCTGGGTGTATAGGAAGGGGGGCTGAGATAGAGTCATCAGAGATTCAACTGCAATTTTCCTTTTTCTCTCTCCTGTTTTTTAGCGAGGGACCATGAGAAGTGACAGCAGCCTGGGAGAGACATACCAACGGACGAGCACACGATATGTACCCTCCCTCCCCGTGTGTCAAGTAGGGGCGGGCGCGGGAAATGAAAGACATTAAAGAAAGTCAGCAAAATCGGTGGCATAGGAGTACTGGGGATAAAGGTGGGAGTTGATGGGAGGACAGGTGGGAGGAGGACAGATGGGGAGGACGGAGTGGGAGGGAAAGGTGGGGAGGGACAAGTGGGAGGGATGGAGTGGGAGGTCAGTGGGAGGGACAAGTGGGAGGGACAGAGTGGGAGGACTGAAACAGGAGGGGACAGGTGGGAGGACAGGTGGGGAGGAGTGGGAGGATGGGTGGGAAGGACTGGGGGCAGAGTAGGAGGACAGGTGGGAGGAAGTGGGAGGGTAGGTGGGGAGGACAGGACTAGTGGGACAGGTGGGAGGGACGGGTAGGAGGACAGGTAGGAGGACAGGTAGTGGGAGGACAGGGGAGGACAGGTATTGGGAGGACAAGTAGGGGATAGGTGAGGACAGGTAGGAGGACAGGTAGGGAGGTGGAGGAGGACAAGTAGGAGGAGGATAGGTAGGAGGACAGGTAGGAGGACAGGTAGGGAGGACTGGAGTGGGAGGACAGGTAGGAGGACAGGTAGGGAGGACAGGTAGGAGGACAGGTAGGAGGACAGGTAGGAGGACAAGTAGGAGTGGACAGGTAGGAGGACAGGTAGGAGGACAGGACAGGAGGAGGACAGGAGGGAGGACAGGGTAGGAGGAGGAGGTAGAGGACAGGGGAGGACAAGTAGAGGAGGGACAGAGTAGGAGGAGGACAGCAAGTAGGAGGATGGGTAGGGAGAGGACAGGTAGGAGGACAGGTAGGACTAGTAGAGAGGACAGGGACAGGCCAGGGAGGGACAGGACAGGGAGACAGGAGGAGGACAGGTAGGGGAGGGAGGACAGGTAGGAGGAGGGGTGGACAGGGGGACAGGGAGGTACGCAGGATAGGGAGGACAGGTGGGGAGTGGGAGGGGGAAGGTAGGAGGACAAAATGGGAAGATGGAGTGTAGGAGGACAGGTGGGAGGACAGGTGGGAGGGACAGGGAGGAGGTGGGGACAAGTAGTGAGGAGTGGGAGGATAGGTGGGGAGGGTGGGAGGACAGTAGGAGGACAGGTAGGAGGACAGGTGGAGGTAGACAGTGTAGGGAGATAGGTAGGGGACAGGGAGGACTAGTAGGAGGACAAGTAGAGGACACAGGTAGGAGGGACAGGTAGGGAGGACAGGTAGGAGGACAGGTAGGAGGGACAAGTAGGAGGATAGGTAGGAGGACAGGTGGGAGGACTCAGTAGGAGGACAGGGATGGTGGAGGACAGGTAGAGGACAGTAGGGAGACTATGGTAGGAGGACAAGTAGGGAGGGGAGGACAAGAGGACAGGTAGAGGACAGGTAGGAGGACAGGTAGAGGGGGAGGACAAGTAGGGAGGATAGGTAGGAGACTAGGAGGATGGAGTGGGAGGACAGGTAGGAGGACTAGTAGGAGGACAGACAAGTAGGGAGGACAGGTAGGAGGACAGGTAGGGACAAGTAGGAGACAGGTAGGAGTATTTCAGTAGGACAAGTAGGAGGATAGGTAGGAGGACAAGTAGAGGATAGGTAGGAGGACAAGTAGGAGATGGGGTAGGAGGACAGGTAGGGACAAGTGGGGGGATAGGTGAGGACAGGTAGAGGACAAGTAGGGAGTGTAGGACAGGTAGGTAGGACAGGTAGGAGGAGTAGAGGACAGTAGTAGGAAGTGGTAAGGATAGGTGGTGGAGATGCAGGGAGGACAAGTAGGAGGATAGGTAGGAGGACAGTAGGAGGACAAGTAGATAGTAGGAGGACAGGTAGGAGGACACAAGTAGGGAAGATGTAGGAGGACAGGTAGAGGACAAGTAGGGAGGATAGGTAGGAGGACAGGTAGGAGGACAAGTAGGAGGACAGGGTAGAAGGACAGTAGGAGGTAGGGAGGGTATATTGCAGTAGAGGGAGGGACAGGTAGGAGGACAGGTAGGACAAGTAGAGGATAGGTAGGAGGACAAGTAGGAAGATAGGTAGAGACAGGGAGGAGGTAGAGGACAAAGTAGAGATAGGTAGACAAGCAGGGCAGTAGAGGGTAGGAGGATGTAGGAGGACAAGTAGGAGGATAGTAGGAGGATGGCTAGAGGACAGTAGAGAGGACAGGAAAGGAGGATTGGTAGGGAGGAGTGTAGGAGGCCCAGGGAGGACAGGAGGGATCTGGGTAGGAGGACAGGTAGGAGGACAAGTAGGAGGATAGGTAGGAGGACAGGTAGGAGACAAGTAGGAGGACAGGTAGGAGGACAGACAGTGTGAGGACAAGTAGGAGGATAGGTAGGAGGACAGTAGGGACAGGTAGGGGACAGTAGGGGACAGATAGGGAGGACGGGAGGACAGGTAGGGCAGTAGGGACAGGTAGGGAGACAGGTTGGGGACAGAAGAACAGTAGGAAAACAGGTAGACAGGTAGGAGGACAGGTAAACAGGTAAAAGGACCAGAGAATAGTTGGCAGGGCCAGGAGGACAGGTAGGAGGCCCAGGAGGACAGTAGGAGGCGCAAGAGGACAGGTAAGAGGCCCAGAAGGACAGGTAAGAGGCCCGGGAGGACAGGTAAGAGGCCCGGGAGGACAGGCAGAAGGGCCAAAAAGACAGGTAGGAGGGTAAAGATGATAGGTTGGAGACCCAGGAGGACAGGTAGGAGACCCAGGAGAACAGGTAGGGATACAGGTGGGAGACCATCATCAGCACAGCCGTAACATGACTACACAAATATTTCCCAGTTCAATTTATCAGTGACAAGCGAGGCGTGGCAGGGTGGCGCCTCCCCCAGATAAGGTGAGACGGGGGAGGGGGGCGAGGGAGGGGGGAGGGGGAAGGTCGAGGGGTCACAGACATCGTTGATAATGATGGTGGTGTTGGTGATAATACTTTCCTTACTACTGTTGTTATTGATGATACTACTGTTGCTTCTACTGTTTGCTATTACTGTTGCTTTTGATAATAATACTGTTGTTATCACTGTTATTACTGTTGTAGGAGTCACGTTTCATCACGGAGCTCTAAAAAAATGATTTCTCATATAGACCCGGCGGGGAGGGGGACTCGAGACCCGGAGGAGGTGGGTAGGAGAGAGAGAGAGACATAACCCACGACTCATATGACCCGTTACTTGGTCAAGGTCATGTAGCTGTTGTCACTCGTCCTGCCTCCCCACACACAGCGTCAGGTGACAGACCGAGCTGTATTGGCCTCACACATACTGCTGTCAGGTACTGGGGAGGGACTGTCGGGTACTGGGGAGGGACTGTCGGGTACTGGGGAGGGAATGTCGGGTACTAGGTGTGATACTTATTTATATCTACTTCCCTCCCCCACTCCTTCTCTTTCTACCTACTTAGTACACACCTTACCTCCCTCATTACCAAGAAGTCTCTCTCTCTCTCTCTCTCTCTCTCTCTCTCTCTCTCTTTTATCACCCACGTATGACATAGGTGGTCGTCCAGATCTTAAGTGTAGAAACAGACCAACATTTTTACCCCGTTAGATTTTGACAAGAAGCACCACAACGCCTACGACACCGCCCTTGATAAACGTGATGCTCTTTTGTCTCCTCTCTCCCGCCATCATTCCCTTCCTCTTATCAACAGAGAGACGCCCCTCACATCTACCTCTACATTCCATCCCTCCTTGCCCCCACCCTTCCCTCCCTCTCAGCCCCCAACCCGCGATACCGATTTTCAAGAAGGAAGATAAATCACTATTATCTAACTACCGTCCAATCAGTTTAACATCAATTGTGGTCAAATTGTTGGAAGCAATAATTTCAAATTCTATTCGAAATCATCCGGAGATGCACAAGTTAATCAATGATTCCCAACATGGCTTCACAAGCGGGCGTTCATGTCTGACTAATATATTAACATTCTTTTCAGCTGTTTTCGAATCAGTGGACGATGGGGACGATTATGGTATAGAACATCTCGACTTTAGTAAAGCCTTCGACAGAGTCCCCCACGAATGACTAATACGAAAAGTGGTGGCTCATGGCACTGAAGGAGATATTCTAAAATGGATTAGGGCGTGGTTACAGGACAGGAAACAGCGAGTAAGCATTAACGGCACTTTAACCGACTGGGGTATCGTCACTAGTGGAGTACCCCAAGGCCAAGTACTTGGACCATTACTATTTATTATATACATAAACGACATAGATATAGGCGTAGACAGCAACATATATAAATTTGCCGAGGACACTAAAATAGGGCGTGTAATTAAATTTGACGAGGACTCCGCAAAACTACAGGAAGATCTAAAAAAAAAAATTCGAATGGTCTGATAAATGGCAGATGAAAATTAATGTGGACAAATGTAAAGTACTTAGTCTAGGAGATGTACACAGAGAAACCAGTTATCAGATGAACAACTTTGTTATAGATAAATCCGACTGTGAGAAAGATATAGGAGTAATGATAAGTAGGAATCTTAAACCAAGACAACAATGTGTATTTGCTCGAAACAATGCTAACAAAGTGCTTGGGTTCATACAAAGGAGTGCTAGTCACAAGACTAGCGATGTTATCCTAAGGCTATAGCTTGCGCTTGTGAGACCTCACTTGGATTACGCAGTTGAGTTCTGGTCACCGTACTACAGAATGGGTATAGAATCCCGAGAAAGAATTCAGAGGAGAATGACAAGACTAATCCCGGGCATCAGGAACTTTGAGTACAGAGACAGGTTAAAGTATCTTAATTTGCACTCCTTCGAGAGACGTAGAGTGAGGGGCGATATGTTCGAGGTGTATAAATGGAAGTCAAGGCTAAACAATGGTGATATAACAAAGGTACTCAAACTATCCAACCAGGAGCGAACTCGTAGCAATGGCTTTAAATTAGACAAATTTAGATTTAGGTGCCAGATAGGTAAACATTGGTTTGAAATAGAGTAGTGGATGAGTGGAACAAGTTATCAATCATCATCATTAACTCTAATACGCTGGATAGCTTCAAACATAAGTTGTATGGATATCTGAGCGATTGAGGTTGGGTGTAAACGGGACTGCCCAGTATGGACCAATAGGCCCCCTACAGTTTCCTCCATTTTTATGTTCTTATGAAACACTTTGTGACTACTGTAATATATCGATTATATCCCCAGCACATGACGATATCTCCAGCACATGACTATATCTCCACCACATGACGATATCTCCACCACATGACTATATCTCCACCACATGACTATATATCCAGCACATGACGATATCTCCACCACCTGACCCCACCTCCACCACCTGACTAGATCTCCAGCACCTGACCACATCTCCACTAGACACCATTAACTCCACCCCAGAGCCACTATCTCCACCACACACCCATATCTCACCCCATCTCCCTGCACAGCGGTCTTCTATCTTAGTCTCTATCACCCCACTAGTCTCTCACCCTCTCTACACTGTCTCATCTTATCTCACCACCCGTGTGATGAAGAGTGAGGGGACAAATGTAAACAGAACAGCACGAGTCACCCTCGTTTTATGCGTTCCAGATCACCTTCGTTATACGCATTCTAGATCACCTCCGTTATACGCATTCTGGATCACCCTAGGTATAAGCGTTCTAGATCACCCTAGGTATAAGCGTTCCAGATCACCCTCGGCATATGCATTCTAGATCACCCTCGTTATACGCATTCTAAATCACCCTAGGTATAAGCGTTCCAGATCACCCTCGGCATATGCATTCTAGATCACCCTCGTTATACGCATTCTAAATCACCCTAGGTATAAGCGTTCTAGATCACCCTCGGCATATGCATTCTAGATCACCTTCGTTATACGCATTCTAGATTACCCTCGTTATAAGCGTTCTAGATCACCCTCGGCATATGCCTTCTAGAGTCACCCTCGTGGGCTGATGTCATCAAGGTTCCTATGTTATAATTGCTCTTTATATCTGGACATATGTGTGATCTCACTTAAGTAGAATCTCAGAGGTGCTTATGTTATATTATTTTCCCCTAAATGGAGATGTGTAACTAGAATATGTAACTTGTGGTCAATAAAATTTTCAATCTATCTATCTATCCATCTATCTATGTATCTATATCTATCTATATATCTATCTGTGGTATATCAAACTTAATATTCGTTTCTTCCCCATGTGTTGAGGGCCTTAACGCGTGAGTGCTTGATTAGGGGAAGGTAGACAAGACGGAGCACAGTGTTATGATTTGTTGACATTTTCTCCCCAACACACCAACTCGCCATCTTGGTAAGTCTCAGTCACTCGCTGCTGCCTTTAACTTCTTCACTATCAATCAGCCACAGAATTTTGCTTTCAGACCCGCCAGAGATACGTGGTTGTTGTGCTCACGGCTGTTGGAGATACTCAAGTATTGTTCAGCGGGAGGAAAAGTCTCACAGAGGAACTTTTCACGGGGAAAATTCTCATTAAATTGGAATCAAATTGAAACTTGTGACGCTGGATTTTCGTTAGAGCAGTTTTTTTTAATTGTGTAATTTTTTAATGGTGTACCTGAAGATTAACCCGCCGAAAGCTACCCTAACGTTAATTTAACCTACCCCCCCCCCCTAGATTTTTCAACATAATATTAACCACCTCGCTAACCTAACCTGACCCCCCCCCACCACGTAATATTAGGGTGTTTAATCGTCACTTGAAATAAACTGAGAGTTGGATTTTCAGCTGATCCCTCTTTTCTTTTGAATAAATTAAATAATAATCAGCATGTATATCGAGCCACCGCTTATCACTCCTTACAGTAGTTGAGGGTGAGTCCAAGTCATGTCTCCCTTAAAACATTACCTAAGCATCCAACTACAATTACCTGCCTCTCAACAAACCTCCGCCAGATGTCGATTCTCACTATTAATTAAAAACTATCGACAAGATTTCTTAGTACCTGACCTCAGCTCCAGCTTCTGATGACACACTTCTCGTTCTCATGTATATTGGTCTTTCTTTTCCCGTGTAAGAGAACACTCGCAGAGCTCAGTGAACATAGACTTACTTAGTGGCCTTCAACTCGTCCTCAATCATAGTACCTGTATTTATAATTAATTCATTGCTTAATATTCCAATAAATAATTATAATTGTATATTTATAATTTATTACTCTAGGGTACATAAATTATTACACATTAAGACGCCACACTAACACCAATGGGTCACACCAGCATCAAGAGGTCATATCGAGTGGCCAAACACCAAATGGCTTCAAACATCTCAAACCACACATACGTCGCTTCATCCAGTCTTAGGTTGTCCCAGTGTAGGTATGAAGGGTGTACTAAGCCTCTCCCTTCACTGCGTCATGCTGGGTGAGGTTCCCCCTTTGTTTTAACGTGTAGTGCGGCGTAAAACTCTAGTCTCCCCCTACAGGACATGATTTAAAACTTCACTTCCATTCAAAGTTTGTACGTGTGTGCGTTGGGCAGGGGGAGGGGAGGGGGGGTGTGGAGGGAGGGACGTGTTGTTGGATGCAGGGCGCGAGTGATGGGGGTGATGGTGGTGACGGAGGTGACGGAGGTGATGGTGGTGGTGGTGGCTGAGCAAGATGTAGGTGTGAGGGGTAAGGGCATGAAGATGGCTGTAGAGTGGGCGTGGTTTGAATGGCAAAGTCGTGTGTGTGTTGGGTGGCGCGGCGTGAGTAGTGGTGGGCGTGTCACAGGGTGTCAGCTTAATGAACAATGACAAACACTCCAACTCCTTCACCGTCGCCGCTCGCCAACTCATAACACGCCTTCTACTGTCCTCCTAAGTCGTCGTTCAATCTCACAAGTCATCGTTCTATTTCTTAAGTCGACGTTCTATCTTAAGACGTCGTTCTGTCTCTCATGTCGGTGTTCTATCTCACAAGTCATCGTTCTATTTCCATAGTCGTCGTTCTAACTCACAAAAAGTCGTTCTACCTGTATATCGCCAATACATAACTATAAGTCAATCTTAACAAAGGTGAACTAGTTAGGTTTCGCTTGATTATTGGTTACCTGTCCTCGTGTACCTTCAGTAGCCCATCCTAGTGTAACAAAAAAAGTAGTCGTCCATCCTAGGATAAACTATATAGCTAGTCTATCGTAGGGTTAAGAAATACAGTAGTTCATCCTAGGATAAAAAATAGTAGTACATCCTAAGTTACAAAATATAGTAGTCCATCCTAGGGGTTAAAAAAATATACTCCATCCTAGGGTAAAAAAAAAACACATAGTAGTCCATCCAAGCTTTAAAAAACGAGACAACACGGTAAATAAGAACGAGAGAAAATGAGAAATATCTAATAGAAGAAGAAGAAGAAGAAGAAGAAGAAGAAGAAGAAGAAGAAGTCAACACATACCCTGAAGATGCAGTGAGTGCCATGAAAGAAGGGCATAATAATAATCATCACTATGTAAATCTAATATACTATAGGACTAGGCGTGTGTCTGTCCGTCTGTCTGTCTGTCTGTCTGTTTGTGTGTGTGTCTGTTCTGGGCAGCCAAAACGGCACAATCGTTTTTCATCAAACTTGGTAGAAAAATCGCAAACAAATTCTTAGAGTGGAACAAACCTGGTCCCATGTCGATGGTTTCTTTAGGAAGGCATTAATTAACATTTTTATTTACGACGGAAAACGATGCAAATCTACGGACTCGGCGCACCCTCATTCGCTGTACGCTGTCACGGGCGTTCAAACTTTCACAAGGGCACGAGGGGCCCGCGATCACTTGTAATAATCTATAGTACTTTAAGTGAATAATTCAATAAATGAGGGATGAAAAATGTATAAGAACCCATAGAGGAGGACGAGGAAGAAGATAAGGAAGACAAAGAGGACGAAGAGGAAAATAAGGAACACCAGGAGGAGGACAACGAGGGAAATAAGGAATACAAGGTGGATGAGGAGGTAAATAATGAAGACAAGGAGGACGAAGAAGAAAATAAGGAAGACAAGGAGGAGGATGGGGAAGAAGATAAGGAAGACCAGGAGGATGACGAAGAGGTAAATAAGGAAGACAAGGAGGACGACGAAGAGGAAAATAGAGAAGTCAAGAAGGAGAAAGAAAAAGAACAAGAAGTGGAAGAAGAGCAGGACAAAGGGGAGAAGAAAGTGGAGAGCGAAGGGGAGGAGAAAATGGATAGCAAGGAGGAGGAGAAGAAGGAGGACAGAGAGGGGGATGGAGGAGGAGGATGATCATAACGACAAACGTCCAGACACACATAAAGCAGAAGGGCTGAGCATATTTACGAGACAATTAAGGTGGTGTAGGGCAGTAAGGAGCGCCACTACCGGCCACCACCACCCGAATAATTCATAGCACACAGCCCATGACCACAAACTTTATACCCGTGGGAACCTGAGGGTGCTGCTGGAGGGAGCCTGAGGGTGCAGCTGGAGGGAGCCTGGAGGTGCTGCTGGGGGGGACCTGAGGGTGCTGCTGGAGGGAACCTGAGGGTGCTGCTGAGGAACCTGAGGGTGCTGCTGGAGGAACCTGTGGGTGCTGCTGGCTAGGTGCTGGGAACCTGAGGGTGCTGCTGAGGGAACCGGAAGGTGCTGCTGGAGGAACCTGAAGGTGCTGCTGGAGGAACCTGAGGGTGCTGCTGGGGGAACAGGGAAGATACTGCTGTTGGAGGAACGTCTGTGTATGAGAGAGAGAGAGAGGTAAAATGTAAGGGAGGGGAGGGCCGACGGGAGGGGAAAGAGATGGGTGGGAGGGAAAAATTCAATTATGACGACTCCAAAAAATAGGGGAAGCAATAAAGGAGGTGGACAAAAGAAAATATGTGGAGACAGATGACTAGGGAGGCTGAGAGAGGGGAGAGAGGGGGCGGAGAGGGAAGAGAGGGAAACTGTGAATGTTAAGAGGAAGATGAGAGGTGAGGAAGATGGGAAGAAAGAGGGGAGAAGAGTGGGGGTGCAGAAGGATGAAAAGGAGAGGAAATGTGGAAGGGAAGTGGAAGAATAGAGGATAGGAAAAGAAAAGAAAAAAGGAAGGAGAGAAAGATAGAAAAGGAAAGAGGGAGAGAGGAAAAGAGGCGAGAAGGAAAAGATGATAGGGAGTTAGAAGACAAAAGAGAAGAAAATAAGAAAAGTGAAAACAAGGAGAAACACGGAGAAGGGAATAGAGAAGAAAAGAAGGTCAAGAGATGGAAATGAAAGGGGCGAAAAGAAAGTAGAAACAAAAGAAAGGAAAGCATTTTAAGATCGCCCTCAATCAAGTCATCCTTGGCCAGGTCACCCTCAGTCATGTAAAAATTCTCTGAGCACAATGAAGTATATTAAACTGTGTGTGTGTGTGTGTGTGTGTGTGTGTGTGTGTGTGTGTGTGTGTGTGTGTGTGTGTGTGTGTGGCCATCCTTGCTGAACAGAGGTTAACATACATATCTCCTTCAGTTCGCTCTTATCTGTGTTTGTTAGTCAATACTATACGCGCGTATATTACCTCATAAGCCAAACAGAAGTACCGATAAGGCGGTCGTTAACAGTAAACGGGTAGGAAGGTCGGCCGTTAACAGTAAACGGGTAGGAGGGGTGACCATTAACAGTAAACGGGAAGGAGGGGCGGCCGTTAACAGTAAACGGGAAGGAGGGGCGACCGTTAACAGTAAACGGGAAGGATGGGGCGACCGTTAACAGTAAACGGGAAGGATGGGGCGACCGTTAACAGTAAACGGGAAGGAGGGGCGGCTGTTAACAGTAAACGCCGAAAGGAATTTTCCTTTGTATACGCGACTAAAAGGAGTCTTTCCAGTATGTGTGTTACAAGGTACCAGCTACATCTGTTGCCCTTAACAACGAGAACTTCCCTCACCCTGTTAACTCTCTCTCTCTCTCTCTCTCTCTCTCTCTCTCTCTCTCTCTCTCTCTCTCACCCATATTTATAAGTTCATAACTTCTAGTTCAGAGAAAATTACTTAAATTGCCTCTACCAAACTCCCACCAGCTGAAAATTAAAAACTTGTGAGAATTATCGTGTAATAAAGACCCTTGTATGATAACTTTGCCACACTGATAATTAATACCAAAATAATAATGATAATTGTCCTCTGTAATAATGTTGGTTCGGAAAAAATATTGATGATGCTACGTGTAACTTTTTCATTTCCAATTTAAAAAAGTGATAATTGTAATACAAATGTAACACGAACAACAGCAACAATACTAATAAAATAATAACAACAAAAAGTAACAAAATAATAACAATAACAATAATAATAATAATAATAATAATAATAATAATAATAATAATAATAATAATAATAATAATAATAATAATAATAATTCTCACAGATAACGAACATTTAAAGCAAACAGCAGAAGCAAAAATAGAATATATATGAATAAATCTATTAATTTGAATAAAAATAAATAAATAAATAAAACACAGAAATCACTACACGGCCTATAAACAAAATTACCTAAATTATCAAAAATTATCAAAGTCTAATATAATTATTCTAAACGGACACTATATTTACGAACAAATATACTTTTCTAAACCTATAATAACTCTTCAAGGCCAAGATGCTTAAATATCGTCCCCATTAGACTAGATGGAGGAGACGTCGCCTGAGGGAGACTTGCCAATACATATTAACAGGAAATTTGACGAAAAAAATAAAATGTTGGTCCAGAAATTTTTTTGACTTATGGAAGGAAAATAAAAAAGCAGGAAAAAAAAAGATGTAGCAGGAAAAAAAATTAATAGGAAAATAGAAAAAAAGACAACAGGAAAATACAAAAAGTATGAAAATGCAAAAATGGAGTTACAAGAAAATAAATAAAACAATACATAATACACACACACACACACACACACACACACACACACGATATTCCTCCTTAAGAAGAGAAAAAAAAATGAAGATTAATTAGGAGTCGCCATTAAAGAAGTAAATGGGAAATACCTTTATACTGGTAATGTCATTCATAATTCTCATTTGAGGTAATTAGGATACTTCATTGTGTCTTAATTAGTAAAAAGTGAAGAGACAGCGGGAATTAGCTCTCTCTCTCTCTCTCTCTCTCTCTCTCTCACACCTTCATCCCTCTCTACATATTCCCTCTTTTCCCTCCATCCCTCACTCCTCCTTCATCCCACTCTCACACTCCTCAATCGACGCCTCCCTCTCTCCATTCTCTGTCTCTGTGGCTATTCCCAAGAGAGAGAGAGAGAGAGAGAGAGAGAGAGAGAGAGAGAGAGAGAGAGAGAGAGAGAGAGAGACGCTTCATTACAATACCAGAGCAACAAGAGAGAGAGAGAGAGAGAGAGAGTATAAAGGAAAACAGAGAAAGAAACAAAATTAAAAAAGAAAGTAAAAGAGAAAACAAAAAAGAAAGAGAGAGAAGGAAAGTAACATTGAACACACGTCTATAACTCGGGTAGTCTGGCAGAGTGAAAGGATTGTTGACAAGCTAAGAAGAAAATAGTTTTTTTCATCCACTCAGTCTATATTACATCCCCACCCCTCCCGAAAACCCCCCTCTCCCACCCACCCCCTTCTCCCTCCCTCCCCCTCCCAACCCCCTCTCCAGCCCCTATCCCACCCCCCCCTCCCACCCTCCCCACCCACCCCCTCTCCACCCACCCACCCGCCCCTCTCCCACCCCAGCCCCCTCTCCCACCCCTCTCCCACCCAACCCCTCTCCCACCCAACCCCCTCTCCACCACCCCTTCTCCCCACCCACCCTCCCCACCCCCTCCCCTCTCCCTCCCCACCCCTCCCACCCCATTCTCCTCCTCCTTTCCCCTTCCCACCCTCCCAGGCCTCTGTCTTCGCATTTTCCTTGGCATAAAACGTTCTGTCAAGAAAGGTACTTCCTCAACCGAGATATTTTTCCTGAAAGGCAAGAAAAAAATAACTGGATTACGAGGGATTTTTCCCCTTTTTGGGGGAGGTTTTATCTATCTATCTATCTATCTATCTATCTATCTGTCCTTACTTATCCACAAGAATCTTTACATCAAAGGTGTGCCTCATAACCACCTCCTCACCTCAAGCATGAACGACCGTGGCAGTAAACGGTGATGGCATCTTCACCGCCACCACACCTCACTGTACTAGTCTGTATTAGGATAAACTTTCTGTCGCAGTCTTGTCAGGAATAAGCGTGAGATTAATACACTCTCTCTCTCTCTCTCTCTCTCTCAAACACACAAATGCATCCACCATACATACAAATACACCGATTCATCATATATCAACACATATACACACACCATACATCGACTCTCTCTCTCTCTCTCTCACACACACACACACACGCACTTCCCCTCCATCGTGCAGCTACGGATTATATTTCAGGACACACTGGCTCCCATTGCATATAAAACGAAAAATCTGTGATACGGAATAAAAAGTAATTCCAATATTTACATACTCCTAGCGCTTCATATTTCATTTTGTTTCATCCCGACTTACATGAGTTATAATGTGACATGCTCAGGCAAAAATGATCTGTCTGTCTGTGTGTCTGTCTGTGTGTCTGTCTGTGTGTCTGTCTGTCTGTCTGTGTGATAATCCTCTGCTTTAATACTCTTTATGTACATTGTGTTATCTACGGTATAGCAATGGTATTAGAACGGTATAATAACTGTATTTAAGTTGGGTATTTTATCGTGTCTGAACTGTATGGTATTATATGATATTGTTTTATATAGTATAGTACATGATACATTGTAATATTGAAGCCTTGTGTGTGTTTTATATGAGAGAGGTGACATAATATTCAAATAAAATGACCGACAAAATAATATCAGATGGCGTTATTTATTTCCCCCTCTCTCTCTCACTGTCTCTCTCTCTCTCTCTCTCTCTCTCTCTCTCTCTCTCTCTCTCTCTCTTTTCTTCTTTCTGTTAGGAGAATACAATTTTTTCCCTTTCTTTGGAGGTGAATATATTTCTTTGGCCTCCAGACGTACGAGTCACTGGAAGAAGAAGAAGAAAGTCCTAGGGGAGGGGGAGGGGGGGTAAGGGGGAGTAAGGGGGGAGGGGTTAGTGTATAGAAATATAGCTCCCCCTCCAACGTCTCCTGGATGGTGAAACAAAAAAATAATTCTTGTTTACGTTGTTACTCTGGACTATGACTGATGGACTTGACTGACTGACTGACTGACTGTCTTTCCTGAGTACATGACTGACTGTCTTTCCTGAGTAAATGCCTGACTGCCTTTCCTGACTGACTAAATAATCGATAATTTTCCCGCGTTAGGCATTTGTTGTTGCTGTTTTATTTCAATATATATAACATGACAACACCTACAGTCCTACACGATGACAACACCAACACGATGACAACACCTCCACGATGACAACACCTCACGATCACAACACCCACACGATCACAACACCCACGATCACCTCCACGATCACAACACATCCACGATCACAACACCTCCACGATCACACCTTCCACGATCACAACACCTCCACGGTCACAAGCACCTCCACGACCTCCACGCATCACGATCACACGATCACAACACCCACACGATCACAACACCTCCACGATCACAACACCTCCACGACCACAACTTTCACTAAAAAACACGTATTCTACCTACAAAGTCTTAAACAATATGGTAAAAACAATTCCTCTTCTAAACCAATAATTATATCCAAGCTTTACCTGCGGGTCAATTAACTATACATTGTGTGCGAGGAATCAGAGGACGAACATCTGCCGAGGTGGAGAGACATGAGGCATTACATTATAACTGGTGACATTCAAGAGATGTGACGCTATCCTTCCCTCCCTCACTCCCTCCCTCCCTCATTCCTTCCTTCCCTCTCTCCGTCCTTCCTTCCCTCTCTCCCTCCTTCCTTCCCTCCCTCCCTCCATCCTTCCTTCCCTCCCTCCCCCCATCCTTCCCTCCCTCCCTCCCTCCTTCCTTCCCTCCACCAACTTTCTTTCTCTCTTTCCAACCTCCTTCCTTCCCTACTCATCCATTCACTGTTCCCTTCCGCCCCTTCACACACACACACACACACACACACACACACACACACACACACACACACACACACACACACACACACTCCAGATATATTGGGAACAGATGCTAAAATTCGGCAGACTACTATTGATGAAAAAATTAACTTTATCTTGACATTTTACATTATAATCAATATCTCATGAACACAGTTTGTGGAATTTAATTTTTTTTATGAGGGAAATGAGATACGTTGGCTACATAGTAAGGAATGGGGAGATAATGGTAGAGATAATAATGGGTAAAATGATGATAAGAGGGTGAGGGGAAAGCAGAGAGAGAGAGAGAGAGAGATGGATGAAATAAATTATATGCTGGGAGAGTTAATAAAAACACCCCGAAAATTGTTTTAATGTGACGGGTCATGGTCGCCAACCCTCAGATATGATGATTGTACCTCGACTCTTACCTGTCGTTTACCTGGTATATACACTGTATATATTTTTGGGTCTTTCCTCTCGCTCTATGTGTGTTATTCTCCATCTGAATTTACGCAAAATCCAAAACAACATCAAGAAAATATTAAAAAAGACTGAGAAAATAATATAATAGTCAAACGTAAAAAAAAAAAATCACAGAAAACGGAAAAAATTTTTTTTCTCACATGAGCCCCAGGAAATGAACAAAAACACATCATTCACTTAATGAAAGTTATCAAAGCGTCTATTACGAACGATCAAGGAATATTTACAACCAATAAATCAACAAGACTGGCGTTTAAATGTTTTTTTTTCGTGATATTGCAGTAGCGCAGGACAGGGAGCACGACAGTTCACGCTCTGTTGTAAATCCAACTAACTCTTTCTTTCAGTTTTTTACTCTTTTTTTTTGGGAGGAGAGTGTAACAGGAACAGAATTGACATGGCGGAGCAATATCCCAGAACCTCGTCCATGACTCACTCTCACTCACTCACTCAAACACACACACACACACACACACACACACACACACACACACACACACACACACACACACCTCACCAAGAGCAATTTTACCTCCGATACACAGCTCTGATTCAACTAAATGACAATGACAACTAACGTGGGTTGCTGTCGTGCTGTGATTTCCTACACAACTACGTCTAACACTGTGATTCGATCGATAAATACGTCTAATACTGTGATTTCCTACACAACTACGTCTAATACTATGATTCCCGACACAACTACGTCTAACACTGTGATTCGATCGATAACTACGTCTAATACTGTGATTCCTACATAAATACGTCTAATGCTGTGATTCCCTGCATAACTACGTCTAATACTGTGATTCCCTACATAACTACGTTTAATACAGCGATTCGATCGATAACTGCGTCTGATACTGTGATTCCCAACATAACTACGTTTAATACTGTGATTTCCTCCGTAACTACATCTAATACTGTGATTCTCTACACAATTATGTCAATTACTATGATTCCATCGATAACTACGTCTAATACTACAATTCGATCGATAACTGCGTCTGATACTGTGATTCCCTTCACAACTACGTCTAATACTGTGATTCCCTACATAACTACGTCTAATACTGTGACATCACTACAAAACGACGACTAAAACTGTGATTCCTTATATAATTACGTCTAATACTGTGACATCACTACAAAACGACGACTAATACCGATTCTCTACATAACTACGTCGAATACTGTAACCCACTACAAAACGACTACTAATACCGTGATTCCCTATATAACTACGTCTAATAGTATGATTCCCTACCAATATGACGATTCATACTGTGACTCACTACAAAACGACGACTAATACTCCAATTTCCTACACAACGACGACTAACACTGTGATTCCCGACACGACGACAGGTAGAATTTTGGCCAATTACCTGAGTAAGCGGAGAGGAGGGCGTGAATAAATGATGGAGAGATGAATAAGCAATGAGCAAACATGGGGTGAGGGGAATAACTGAGGAGGAAGGAAGGTGAGGAAAAGAAGGAAGGGAGGGTATGGGAGGGGAGGGGAAGGGGTGGAGAGGAGAGAGATACAGAGTGAATAGAGTGGAGGGGGAGAAGGAATAAGGGGAGATGGTAGAAGAAGGGAGGGAAAGAGACGGAGAGGAGACAGTGAATAAGGGGAGGGAGGAAGAAAGGGAGGAGAGGAGATTAGAGGGAGGGAAGGGAGAAAGGGGCAGGTGGGGAGCCAGAGGAGGAGCCGAGGGAAGGGAGGAAGAGTGATAATAAGAGGGGAGAAGGAGAGAGGGGGCGAGGGCAGGATATGAGAGGGGGGAAGAAGGTAAGGAGAAGCGATAAGTGAGATAATACAGAGAAAGAGGGGAATGGAGATAAAGAGGAAAGGAAGAGAGGATACTAGAAGGTGAATCCATTCCCATCTGCTAATTAGCGTTTCCTCCCTAAACGCCAAGTGAAAGTCCGGGTTCTGACACCTTGGCCAACACACCTGTGAGGATGCACCTGCCTTATGCATGTACTTGTTACTTCATTACTTCATGTACTAAAAACTGGATGGCAATAATACACACACACACACACACACACACACACACACACACACAGAGCTGGGTTTTTGTACAGTTTGAACACCACTATATGTGCACACGTGTCTATTTCCTCGTGCATGTCCAAACTCTTGTGTCTGTTTCCTTATGTATGTCCAAACACTCTTGTAGTGCTGCCACTGCTATGTATACACGTGTCTGTTTCCCCGAGCATGTCCAAACACGGCTGCCACTCTATATTTGTGCTCGACACGCCCGCCTAACCACGTAGCTCATTGTTGTGGGAACAAATATAAAAAACCCCGTTGTTAATGTTTCTGGTAAACCAACAAAGCACTTTAGCCTGTGTTAAAATGAACAAACACAAAGTTTTTGCTTCTTGTGTAACGATGTGAGCGACTGAATTGATGAGAGAGGCGTTCACTTATGGTTATTCAAGTGAGCGCAAATAGTGTGTTCAACTAGAATCCGGGAGTGTGTTCAAATCGTGTTAAAGTGAACAAAGGGAGAATTTTTGCTCTTTGTGAACAGATGAGACGTTCGCTTAAGGTTAAAATGAACACATATACAGTACCTGCTGTTCATCGGAGCGGACACACAAAGGTTTTCCCCTCGTCGATGTGAACTGAGAGAAGATGCTGAACATATTTTTCGTGGCAGAAAGTTTGTAAGAGTTTTAGTGTAAGATTCATGCAACCATTTGATTATATCTTGGTGAGCTGCGTCTCTCTCTCTCTCTCTCTCTCTCTCTCTCTCTCTCTCTCTCTCTCTCTCTCTATAAACATCCACAGTATTACAGCCTCATCCATTATATTTAAACATCGAATACCTGTACAGTCAAACTTCAACACAATCTGCTCCCTCCTGCAAATAATAATAATAATAATAATAATAATAATAATAATAATAATATAAAAACTTAGCCTAAACCACCCACCTCAAGAACCTCCTGTAGAACCCGTCTGCCCACCTTCAATAACCTCCTGTAGAACCCCTGTCTGCCCACCTTCAAGAACCTCCTGTAGAACCCCTGTCTCCCCACCTCAAGCTCTGTCCACCCCAAGAACCTCCTGTATAACCCCTGTCTGCCCACCTTCAAGAACCTCCTGTAGAACCCCTGTCTGCCCACCTTCAAGAACCTCCTGTAGAACCCCTGTCTCCCCCACCTCAAGCTCTGTCCACCCCAAGAACCTCATGTAGAACCCCTGTCTCCCCACCTTCAAGAACCTCCTGTAGAACCCTGTCTGCCCACCTTCAAGAACCTCCTGTAGAACCCCTGTCTGCCCACCTTCAAGAACCTCCTGTAGAACCCCTGTCTCCCCACCTTCAAGAACCTCCTGTAGAACCCCTGTCTGCCCCCTTCCAGAACCTTCAACAGAACCCCTGAGCTTTGTGCCTCCCGCCTGTCTGGCAGCCTCAGGCACTCCCGCTGACAAAATCCCCGCATAACTTTTTCTTTCTCGAGTCTTTGCAAAATCCCACAATCTCTATAAGCCCATAACAAGGTTGCGGGTATCGAACACTGTACCGTGACAGGTGGGCGAGGGAGTGTCCGGACAACCAGCAAACAGCGCCAACAACCAGCTTACCTGAGGGAGAGAGAGAGAAGTTATTAAGGAGAGAGTCTTCAACTAATTTAACATAAATATATCAACAATAAAAGCAGCAACAATAATAATAATAATAATAATAATAATAATAATAATAATAATAATAATAATAATAATAATAATAAAGCTATGTAATATAACGTAATGTAAATAATAGGTTTATATTACAACTCTGAATAAAAAAGAATTACGAACTATTTAAGAATTGAAACACACACACACACACACACACACACACACACACACACGATAGAGTAATAAGCAAAGGAGGTTGAGAAGAGAAAAAGGAGGAAGGGAAGAAATGGAAGACAAGAGGAACGAAAGAAGAGGATGAGGAGGAGGGAAGGAAAGAATAAAAAGGGGGGAAATGTAAGAGGAGAAGTAAGAAAGGGAAAAAAGAAAGGAGAGGAAATAAGGATGGAGAGAAAAGGCGATAGATAGAGGAAATTAATGAGTAACAGGAGGGAGGGAACAATAGGAGGGTGATAGGGAGACAGTTTACCTGAGGGAGGAAGGGAGATAGGGAGAAAGGGAGGAAGGAGGTGGGGAAGGATGGAGGTGGGGAAGGATGGAGGGAGAAGGGAAAGGGAGAAGGGGGATAATTTACAAGGGGAAAATAAGGTGAGGGTGAGGGTGAGGGAGAGGAGAGGAAGGAGGAGTTAAGAGGTGAGGGGAGAGGGAGTTTACCTCGGGAGTACTAGGCTGAGGTAATGGAGGTAAGGGAGAAGGGGAGAGGTAAGGTAAGTAAAGAAGGGAGGAAAGGAAGGAAGGAAGGGAGGAAGGGAGGTAAGGAAGGGAGGTAAGGAGGTAAGGCAGGGAGGTAAGGAGGTAAGGCAGGGAGGTAAGGAGGTAAGCTAAATAAGGTAGAGAGGTAAGGAGGTAAGGTAAGTAAGGAAGGAAGGGAGGTAAGAAGGGAGGTAAGGAGGACGCGTTACACAGGGCGCGCCACACGGCAGACCTAATATTTGCACTCCATTTAATCCAGCGACCCCGAATATTCACGAGAAAAAAAAAAGAAAACTGTACAAAAACGGGGAGGGAGGGCAAAAAATGGGGAGAAGGGAGAATAAGTGGGGAGAGGGGAGAAAAACTTAGCTAGAGTACTGTCATCTTTGACTCCCCCCGTGGCGTGTGCGCTGTGCAGGGGTGATCCTGTGTGTGTGTGTGTGACCTGCAAGGACAAGACTAGCAGGAGGAGGAGAGGAGGAGGAGCCATCTTTCCAAAAGCCAAGACTCACTATCCACACACACACCGCCTTTCACCCCTCCACACACACACCCCGCCTGTTCCCCCTCCCACACACACACACCCGCGCCTGCCCCCCCTCACACACACACACACACGAGGGAGAATGTCCACACACCCTGAAAGATCTTTGGGCAAACAAATCATTTTCCGCCAAGTCGTGCAGCAAACATGACGGAGCCCCATCATATCCCCAGCTTAGCCAGAGTCCCCTACACTTCCCTCCCTCCCTCACTCTCTCCTTCCTCTCCCTGCCATCCTTCCCTCTTCCAACTGTATCTAGATTCTTTCTCATCTCCTCTCACTGTAGCTCACCTGTTTGTTTGTTTCTTTCTTTCTTCTTTATCTATACATCCCTTAAATCTCTCTCTCTCTCTCTCTCTCTCTCTCTCTCTCTCTCTCTCTCTCTCTCTTATTATCAGTGTATATCTCTCTCTCCCTCCTTCCTCATAGTGTCTCTCCCCCCTTTCCCTAACTCTCTCTTTCTCTCCTTCTTCTTCTCATTGAATTCCACTCTCCCTCCCTCCTTTCTTTCAAATTATCTCTTACTCTTGCTTTCCCTCCTCTCATCTTTCACGAAATTCTCATCTCCGTCTCCATGAACATTGTCTAACTTTCATTTCCATCTCGATACTTTCTCTGTTACTTTCCTTTCATACAACTCTCCCCCATCCTCTCATCCATCTTTTTTTTCCTTCTGAGTCTCCCATCATCACTTATTTCTGATTATCTTCTCCCTATCTGTTCCCCCTCTTCCTTGGTAATTCTTTTTTTTTGTCTCCCTTCTCGTTTCTCTCTTTACTTAGTTCTTCCCCCATCCTTCCCCCTCCTATATTTTTATTCATTATACATTCTCTTGTCACTTTCTGATAATTAACTCGTGTCACTTCAATTGTTTTTTTAGCATTACCTTTTTCCACTTGTCTATACTTCCCCCTTTTCTCATTTTTTATTCATATTTTGTTCATTTCATCTCTCCTTTAACCCTCCATGGTGGTTTTTTTTTGGTTGCTTATTCCTTCCTTTCTGAATATTTTATATCTCATTCGTTTTCTTTCTTCAATGTAGTTTTGTCTCTTTTTTGTTTCCTTTTCAAATAATTATCTATATTTTGTTTTCCTTTTCCTTTTAGTTATTCTCATCTTCTCTCTCTCCAATATTTTTAATCTTCTATTTACTCTTTGTCAGTTTTCTCCCCCTCCCCCATCTCTTATTCTTCCCAACTCATCAGCCTCGCCTTTCTCCTCACCATCTCCCCACCTCAGCAGCCTTCCATACCTCTCCTCCCTATCACCCCTCCACCCCATCGCCCCACCACGCCAGTCTCCCAGCCCTCGCCCCCACCGCAGTATAGTGATGATTTTGGCGCAGCGACCAATAGCAATAAATACCAGACCTGGTATAAAACACAGCCCCCCCTCTTCACCCTCCCCAACACCCCACCATCACCCACCGCCTCAACTACCTCCCCACCACATCGTCTTGGAAATATTTCGTTTCTTATGGTTTATATTCTTCTAACTTATTTTACAAAGTGTATAACCAAAGACGATAACCATAAAGGCATCTGTGAATTCCTCAAATTATTGGAAGCATCAAGTCGCACTTAATGATCATACATGATGTGCCAGTCATGTTCAGACAGTAGTGACAACCTACACATTCAGCCCCTCGCCACCTTACCCGTCAACCATAACAGTCCATACAACACAAATTATAAACAATAATAACAACAAGACTCGGCAGTCAATTTCAGGTTGTGTGAACCTTCTCTTGACTCTCCTCTCTCGCTGTCACACCCTCGCCTTTACTCTCACTGGAGGCCAGAAAGAAAAAGTGGACCATTTTCCTGGGGCGTTCACACCGTCTGGGCCGACATATAAACATCCTGGGACACACTGTGTCATTATTTAGGTGCTGGTGGTGTGGAGGCTTCGCCAGGACTCCGCGGGGAACTTTCTTCAGGGGGGTGTGTGAACCCCTTCATACATCACCTGAGACGCACTCTCGCTCCCCACCGCACAACCTCACAAATGAAGAGAGATGCCGGGAGTGCGAGGCGGGGTTGGTGGAGCCGGAAGAGAGGGGACGTCTAGGAGTGGAGTTACAGTAGTTAGCTTAACTCAGACTGTGCCGTCGCCACCACCTCCCGGAGCTCACCAGCACCCGCGTACATTGAGATTTATGGTGGCAAATCCAGCGCGTACAATCTCGCGGGCGTGGATGAAGTGGGGGACATTGTGCGGGATAAGGAGGAGCCTGAGCACCTCCCGGGCCGCCGCGGGCTCGTAACCTCAGATGGGCTGTCGACGAACTGCTTAACGCCGCCCACTGTAGTGTAGCGCCGCCCACACACACACCCATCGCACTCCTCTGTGGTGCAGCATCGCCCATCATATGACCACCACCACTTACAACACCGCCAAGTTAAGTACGTGATAATAAACATAAGAGATTCAGCGTGATCAGCTTCAAGAGCCCAATAATACAGTCAGTTGACACACTTTTTCACACACTTCCCCCCACACGAATTATTAGAGTGACGTGCGCGGACTCGAGTCGTTCTTCCCTGAACGAAATATATGAGGTAGATCTTCCACTTGTACCCGGGTTATGCTGCCACTGGTGGCACCCCAGGGGCGTGCCTACCATCCATCCTACCACCCAACCTGGCACTGTGAGAGAGAGAAGGGGGGAAAGAGAAAGTGTGTGTGTGTGTGTGTGTGTGTGTGTGTGTGTGTGTGTGTGTGTGTGTGTGTGTGTGTGTGTGTGTGTGTGTGTGTGTGTGTGTGTGTGTGTGTGTGTGTGTGTGTGTGTGTGTGTGTGTGTGTGTGTGTGTGTGTGTGTGTGTGTGTGTGTGTGTGTGTGTGTGTGTGTGTGTGTGTGTGTGTGTGTGTGTGTGTGTGTGTGTGTGTGTGTGTGTGTGTGTGTGTGTGTGTGTGTGTGTGTGTGTGTGTGTGTGTGTGTGTGTGTGTGTGTGTGTGTGTGTGTGTGTGTGTGTGTGTGTGTGTGTGTGTGTGTGTGTGTGTGTGTGTGTGTGTGTGTGTGTGTGTGTGTGTGTGTGTGTGTGTGTGTGTGTGTGTGTGTGTGTGTGTGTGTGTGTGTGTGTGTGTGTGTGTGTGTGTGTGTGTGTGTGTGTGTGTGTGTGTGTGTGTGTGTGTGTGTGTGTGTGTGTGTGTGTGTGTGTGTGTGTGTGTGTGTGTGTGTGTGTGTGTGTGTGTGTGTGTGTGTGTGTGTGTGTGTGTGTGTGTTTTGACAAATTTCATCTCTCGTCGGCTCTCGTCTTCCGCCCCTTCACTTATCTTACTGTCTCTTTCCCCTTCCTCTTCTCAATCCTCCTTTCCTTCTCTTCCACCTACCTTCGCCTCGTCAGGTTTTCGTGGTGTCCCAGACAGAAGCAGTGAAGGCTCAAGGTTGGCAATTCTTTGGCACCGCCCTGATTACTCGTCCAGTTCTTTACTTTTCTCTCTCAAAACACCTCGTCAAGCCCTCACGCCCATGTTCAACAGCGGCACAGCTTTTAATTATTACTTCTTGTTGCTTTAAATGTTGGAATGGTTTGTTGTAATGCTGTAAACTCTGGCTTGGTGAGACGATAGGTTGATGTAATGCTGTAAACTTTGGCTTGGTGAGATGATAGGTTGCTGTAATGCTGTAAACTTTGGCTTGGTGAGATGATAGGTTGCTGTAATGCTGTAAACTTTGGCTTGGTGAGATGATAGGTTGCTGTAATGCTGTAAACTTTGGCTTGGTGAGATGATGGATTGCTGTTTAACGCTGGCTTGATGAGACGACGTGCTGTTGTAATGCTGTATAGACACTGTTTTATTAATACAACGCTTTGCTGTGATGCTGTAAACACTGGCTTGTTGATATGGTACGTTGTTGTAATGCTGTTGAGATTGGCGGGGTCCGAGGGTCAATATTTTTGTAACTTCTCCTGCGTTAGGAGTTAATTAGAGGTGAACTCAGACCAGTAACTGTACACACGCCTCTCTCTCTCTCTCTCTCTCTCTCTCTCTCTCACACACACACCTGAACACTAATTTCTTGCCACGTCCGCTGCAACTGATGCGACTACTGCTACTACTACTACTACTACTACAACTTCTGCTGATGCTGACGCTGCTGTAGCCAACTTTATACCTTTGTTCAAAGTTCTGACGTTTACAGCTTCATTTTTATAATCACACATTGAAGTCTCCCCAAACTTATAACTCTCACCTTGACAGCCACCCGCCCCCCATGTTCATATTCCCGACAGATATTATTTTTAATTAATTCACAAAACTATTCAACATCAAAAAACGTAAAAGAGAGAGAGAGAGAGAGAGAGAGAGAGAGAGAGAGAGAGAGATTGTTTCCGACGACACTCACCGTCAACTCTCGCTACTTGTGCACGAGGTAATGAGAGTATCGCTGGGAGGGTTGTGACTGGTCGGTAGTGATAAGTTAAGGTCTGGTGGCAGATGAGGGACGCCGGCTTATTTGACCTAATGGTTAAACATACTAATGCTAATATAACTAACCTTAACCGGAAATAATAAATCCGAAACTACCTTAATCTAACTTAACCTAGTCTAATTTAATCTAACCTACTTTAACCGAGACTAACTTAACGTAACCTAATCTATCTTAAGTTAACGAAACCTAACCTAACCTTACGAAACCAAAACCCATATATATATATATATATATATATATATATATATATATATATATATATATATATATATATATATATATATATATATATATATATATATATATATATATATATATATATATATATATATATGGTATATGATGCATGGTATTGAACACACTTTTCATTAATGTGACACAAGATGTAATCTCTACAATAATATAAACTCTGTAAAGTTTTGTTTACTCTCCAGCGGGAGTTTAGGACCACCACCTCATCACGGTCGACTGTGGGCGATCAGAAACAGCGGTTTTAGGCTGACCAAATCTCTCGGTTGACAGACAGACACTTTACTGTATTTTAATTGCAACTTTTTGTATGAGTGACCTCTGAATATATGCTTAAGAGTGACCTATACAGATATTATAATAAATATTTTTCAAGTATTTTATTTGTGTTTTTCTTCTTTATGGCTTAATAGTGTTTTGTTTGGTTGATAGACACAATATATAGAGAGTTGACATTATTTTCTGGATTACATTTGTCTTTACCAGTATATTATATATGAAAAAAAATCACATATTCCTGGTACTGTACTGGAATAATACCTACAGCACAAGGATCACTTGTCACCTGTGTACCAGGATTAGTGACCTACAGTATGTTAGGTCCAGGTAATTTATCTCTACATTAAGCCGTCAACCCGCCCCTAGTCACAGTCGGTGAGTGTCAACATTTCAAAGGAACCAACAAGCTGAGTGGCTGAGCATGTGAGGTGACAGGAGTTATGACCTCACATAACCCGAGCTACCGCCACTGACACCAGATTACAGGCTGGTGGCGTTGGTGGAGGGGTGAGTAAAGTGTCATACGTAAATCACATTCACGACTTGGGTAAATATGGCGGCTGGTGATTGTGGTAGTTGAACTATTACTAATGAACGTCTGAACACAGGGTTTTAGAGAATAATATGTACATTGTTCGATCAAATTACCTGAGTCAATGGTCAACAGTTTGCTGAATAATGAGACGCTGTTATCATGACCACGTCACCCAAGTGTTATAATTATGCTTTCAACGCGCTAGTGAGGTGATATTTTTCGCACAACATGGTATTGGCCTGATACCATCCTAACCTAACCTAACCTAACCTAACCCTTCCCCATTTACCGTCAGAGGTGTTTAGTCTTCAGGTGAAATAATCGTAATTGGGTCTAGTTAAGTTAAGTTAAGTTCAGTTAAGTCTAGTTTAGCTTAGCTTAGTTAAGTTTAGTTTAGTTAGGTAGGTTAAGTTAGCATTTGGGTGTTGAATCATCAAGTGAGATAATCCCTTGGGGTGTATTCTGAGATCCTCCCGGACAATGACGCGATAATCGGGTGTAATGTAACAGGTGACGTGTGTTGTGGGTGCAGTCACGAGGCCCCGCCGGTGTACAGGTTAACACACTATACTAACAGGGCGGTGCAGTAGGTGTGTTAAAGGGACATACACGAGGAGGAAGAAGGGAAGGAAGAGGGGTGTGTGCATTAAGTGGCAGCTGTGTACAAGGACGAGAAGAAGGAGGAGGTGTGAACAATATAACAGCAGTGAACAAGGAGGAGGGGGAGGTGTGAACAATATAACTGCAGTGGACAAAGGAAGATAAGGAGGTGTGCACGATGTAACAGCCGTGCGCATGGAGGAGTAGATGTATATAAGGCAACAGTCACCTGGGGATGAATAAGACACAGAGCAAGAGCCAACAGGTGATTGATGACGACCTCCGCCCAGGTAATACACGAGGTAAAGCCCACACGAGGTCACACGACGAGGTCACCGAGGAGAAAGAGCCTTGGACACACACACACACACACACACAGATGATTGATGACACCATCCACCGCCAGATGAGCTACACGACATGTCACCATCATCACCATGACGAGGACGAGGACACCACATCTACACAACTCTCGTCTTCACTTCCATTTACTTAATTATGAAATTAGTTTAAGTGGAGTAAAATGTTTCGCGTCTCATGGCCGGGACTCGTGACGGGCATTCAGCTAATGGCCTCACCAGAGTCACATATAATGCAATTATTTACTGAGTGCTCTTGTGTGTCGGTGTACACCCGCGCTACCATGTTAAGACTCTTAAACACGCTTACAAAACCAACCTCATGCCATGATTACATTACTCCCACACAACATAATTCACGGCGTGATTCTCATAACTCCTGAATTAATATTTTATGTAAAGTCTGGAGCTTCAGTTTTACACGTCAAAAATAATCTCACAGTCACCGGCAATTTTATTGACTTTTTCGGCTTAAAAATACCAAAAATAATGTATATAAAGTAGCAGCAGTGTGATACAATGTAGTTTTAACTCAAGAATACACAATGTACAATACTGTAGATCCGTGTATTTTGTCCCCCTACAAACTACAGACAATGGGAAACAATGATCTATTTCCGGGTCACAAAACTCACAATACTCTTAATAAAAATCTAAGACCCGATTCAAGTTTACATGTTGATATACAGTATAACCACAAATAATAAATAAAATTAATTATAGATACCCAGCTTAAAACAGCATACAAATATAATTCCGAAGATTGAATTAAAGTGACCTGAACACCTGAACGACCATATCAACTTAATACAGTTATACACATCTATCTGAGCTTACAAACATAAAATATAAACAATAAAAATAAGTAAATGAAAAATATACAAATAATTAAATAAAATACATAACTGAAATACAAATAAGTAAATAAAATAAATAAAACGTCAAATACACAACTCAAATGTAAATAAAAAATCAAATACCCAACTAAAAAATAATGAGAAGATACACGAACAAGAGAGAGAGAGAGAGAGAGAGAGAGAGACATTGGTATTCTTGGGGGGGGGGATCTTGTCTCTCTCCTCTAGATCAGTTACATGTTAACCTTGTTACTTTATATGGGAGGTTGTTGTTGTTGCTGAGTGTTACTTGTTGGTAAGGAGTGTTACTTGTTGGTAAGGAGTGTTATTTGTTGGTAAGGAGTGTTACTTGTTGGTACTGAATGTTACTTGTTGTTACCTGTGTGTTACTTGTTGTTACCTGTGTGTTACTGTGTGTTATGTGGACTCTCTCCAACTCCACCTCGTCTCTCACTTTTTTTCTCCTCTCTCCTCCCACCCCCCCCCCCCTTTCTCTCACACTTACCCAGAAGCTTGGGAAACTTAAATAACTTCATGAATTGAGTGTGTGTGTGTGTATGTGTGTGTGTGTGTGTGTGTGTGTGTATGTGTGTGTGTGTGTGTGTGTGTGTGTGTGTGCAGAGTTTTTCCCAGGTACGTCTCCTTAAAACTTAAAACGACGGTCAGTTCACCGAGATGGATTGAACGTTGAGTAGAGTTTGATTCATATTTATCTTGGCACTAATAATATAATTACCTTGGCACTAATAATATAACTACCTTGGCACTAATGTATAATTACCGTGGCACTAATGTATAATTACCTTGGCACTAATATCTGGTAAATGTTACTCGGTTATTTACAGTGGCACACATTACCTTCACCTTCTTCCCTTTACAACTACACTGTTGACCCCTCACCTCTCTATCTCCCTCCCTCTCCCTTGGCACTAGTTACTTGTTTACCACGACACAGGCAACCTAACTCTTCCTCCCTCCCTCTCTACTACCTCCCTTTACCCTCTCTCCCTCTCACCTGTCTCTTCCTCCCCCTCTCCCTTGGCACTATTTACCTGTTTACCACGGCACAGGCACCTCCCCCCTCTCTCTCTGTGGCAAAAGACAAACAGAACACGGATCCTCCAAACGCCACAGACAAGACTCCACAGACCAATATTTATGCCTGTGTTTATAGGATCAGCACCGCTCCTCTGTGGTCGTGTTTGATCCTACACAGCGTCTCGTTCAGGCCATGTTTACTTCTGGAAAAGGATCCCCCCAGTTCAAGGGTTATACAATTTGGCGAGGCAGCGTCAATAGTAACAGCGTGAGGTAAAATGGAAAGTGGATGGGAGAGGGTGAGAGTGTGGGGTGAGAGTGTGTGTGTGTGTGTGGACCTCAAGTTGCATAGGGTGGGTGGATGGGTGGGAGCTGGGGCTGGGGGAGGTGGGTGCTGGGGGAGGTGGGTGCTGGGGGAGGTGGGTGCTGGGAAGGAAGATATAAATGGTCGAGGAAGCAGCAGATATGGAGAGCAGAAGCAGTATCGAGCAGTCTAGCAGAAACGTCTGGTACTAAGGAACGCCGTAGATCTTTCCACAAGGAGACAGGTGTGTGCGGGGAGACAGGTGTGTGCGGGGAAGCAGGTGTGGAAGGCAGCAACAGGTGTAGGAGACACCAGGTAAGGAGACAGGTGTGGCTAGAAGTGGCGGTCGTACCCTACATTACGTGTGATGTGTGGACCCGCCTCTCCACACACTTCATCCTCACCATTCTACTGCCCCTTGGGACTCTCCTCTTTCTTCCTCTCTTTTCTTCCTCTTTCCCCCAAAATATCTATCTCCTTCTCTTTCATCTTTATTCTCCCCTTGACTGCTACTCCATTACATCATCTCTTTTTTATTGTCCCATTTCCCTCTCCGTCACCTCTTCTCTCGTCTTATCTTCTGCCTTTCATCATGGTCCACTCCATGCCACGTTTATCACCCGTTACTCCTCTCTTTCCATCACTTCTCCTCTCATGTTGTTCGTAAGTCTTCATACCTTTGCATCCTCTTTTATTCTTTCGGTAATTTCACCTCACCGCTGTCTCTGTTCCTTCAGCTGTTCCTGTACTGTTCCCTAAGTGTTAAAGCTGTTCCATCACCTACTGTGCCCGTTCCTTCATCTGTTGCTATCTGATACACCTATTCCATCCACGGTCCCTTGCAGGTGTATTTTTCTTCTCTTCCACCTGATGTAACTAGGTAGGTGTGTCGCCGTCATCAGGAGGAGGTGATTGCCTTCACTGCACCGCCACGCCACTGATGGTATCAACGGCAGGAAGTTGTTAGATAGTGAGGCCTGTTCCTTCACCCAGCACAACACTACATGACCTGTCGCCCCACACTACTGTACGTCTTGTTTCCGCTTCACTCTCACCTCCAGGAGAGAGAGAGAGAGAGAGAGAGAGAGAGAGAGAGAGAGAGAGAGAGAGAGAGAGAGAGAGAGATTTCTGGTCGAAGGTAAACATTACATCATTCTCATACCAACGAATTTCGCAGGATTTTACATACATACATACATACATACAGACATACATACATACATACATACATACATACATACATACATACATACATACATACAGTACCTCCCTCCTCACCCTACCTGATCATCCTACCTCCCTCCTCCTTCTCCTCACCTAAAACAACCCCATACATCCCCTTATATGCTCCCCCCTGTACCTGAGCTCCTCCTCCCCCTGTGCCTGAGCTCCCCCTCCCTCCCGGTACCTGAACCCCCTCCCCTGAGAACAGCCCTCCTCCTGGTACCTGAGTTCCTCTTCCTCAGATTCGAGTCTCACCCCTGGTGGCCTGAGTCTCCCTCTCCTCAGGCCTGAGGCCTCTCCTCCCCTGTACTTGAGCTCCTCCTCCCCCTGTACCTGAGCCTCCCCCCCCCCTTCAAGGTATAACTCCACATGTCTCTCTTCCAAAGTAAACCCGGGTCGCCCTCCTGCTGTTTGCTCAAGGTTTCAGAGTCAGTGAGAGTAGCCCGCAAGACCAGTCAGCCGTGGGGCTACCTGGCTACCTGTCCTGGGGAGGGGAGAGAGATGGAGGAGGAGGGGAAGAGATTAGGGAGATGAAGGGAGAGAGGGTGGGATGTCGGAGAGGAGGGGAGAAGGGAAGAGACTAGGGAGAGGAGGAAAGAAAGGGAGGGATTTGGGGAGAGGGGAGGCGACTAGGGAGAGAAGGGGAGAGAGGGAGGGATTTAGGGAGAAGGGAGGCAACTAGGGAGAGAAGGGGAGAGTGGGAGGGATGTGGGAAGATGGAAGAAGACGAGGGAGAGAAGGAGAGGGGGGAAAAGCGAGGACGAGGAGGATAGAATAGGAAGGATGTAGGAAGAAGTGGAGGAAACTAAAGAAGTGAGACAAGAGGGAAGGAGGCGAAAGAATGAAAAAGAAAAGAGGAAGGGAGGGGTGGAGGAGGAGAGAGAGAGGGGAAGAAAGGAAGGATTGGGAATATGTAAAAGGTAGGGAGAGGGAACAGGTGAGCTGTGAGGATACAACACAACTGTAACAATACACACACACACACACACACACACACACACATCTGCAAACGACACATCTGATACGCACACCTGTACACGACACACCTGACACTTAAGAGGATAAAACACACTTGCACACGACACAGCTGACACCAGGAGACTTACAAACACAAACACACCTGTACACGACACACCTGATACCAGCAAGTTAACGCATCAACTTCCACACCTGCTGTCAAACTAATTCTGTGTCGCCGTGATATATCGCTGTACTGAACTCCCCGAGATGGTGAGATATTCTGCTGTGCTTCACTGGGGCTTCATTATAACAGAAACACAGCGCAGACAACACCAGAAACCAAGAGAGCATTATTAGAGTTATGCTGTTTATGCTGTGACGTGTAAGAAACTGTGGACTTATCATATAACCGCAAAATAACAGCTGCTGTGACGACCTATAAACTGTATTGCTGTGTAGGAAACAAAATTTTGCCAATTAATGACAGCGGAGGTGTTTGTGCTGTACTGCTGTTTTATTCCCGTGTTGCTGTGCCGAGGAGGGAGGGGCGTGCAGAGCAGTGATGCCAACGTCAGCCGGCAACAGTGGCAGTGTTGCAACTCTCGTGGGATGGTAATGTAGCGAAATAAAGATATTCAATATTGGTGAAGAATACTTTTGTGAGTGTCTATTGTCCCAAAGAAGAAGAGGAGGAGGAGGAGGAGGAGAAGGAGGAGGAGGAGGAGGAGGAGGAGGAGGAGGAGCCACCTTACCATCACTCCCACACACCTCCTACCAACACTACCAACCATCATACCAACACTACCACACACCTCCTACCAACACTACCAACACTCCCACACACAACTTCCACCACTACCACACATCACCTACCACCACTACCAACACTCCCACACACAACTTCCACCACTACCACACACCACCTACCACCACTACCACACACCGCCTAACACCACAACCAACACTGCACCATTAACACGGGGAATTCCAGCAGGTGCATACATTAACACACACAGGAACCAGTACAGTAATAACAGGTGTGTTTTTACCTCCTCCGCCACCTGGCCTCGACCCAATATATGCAAATGACCTTAAACACGTATTAAACATGTGTATTAAAAATTAACTTTACCTCGTTTCCAACATCATTATAGAACAGATATGAAGTTATAATGGAAATAATACCTCATGTATTTAATAGTGAATTTTAATATCAGTTAACATGGCAGATTTTTTTTTTATAATAGATCAAAATTTAATTTGATCGTATGTGACGCGTTTTATGGTTTAATTAAATTATTTGAAAATTATGAATAATGATATATGAAAATTTTATTAAATAGAAAGGTGGTGAGAGTAATTTAAATATAAATTCAATTACAAACTAATAAAACTATATGCGTATAATAATAATAAATAAATATATATATAAACATTTGTACTGATATGAGATAAAAAATATCACCTTTATTTTGAAACTCGTATTAAATTGAATTAATGACAAAAATAAATAACAGAATATGGAGAAATAACCAATATATGAGACAGGAAAAATAAGGAATTAATTTTAAAAGTAAATAAGACCAGCTTAATTAATACAAAACTATCAATAATGTTGAATAATTAAAAAATAAACAAATAAAAGAAATAAAGGAGCCAAGGCAACATGTACAGCCAGTTAAACTTTACCAAATAAATTATTATTTTAAATGATAAATAAAATAAGAAAAAAATAGTCAGCATAAAAAAAAAATCGTTACCTAAGCTGAGTCAAAATTACACCTTTGAAAATACATATAGAAACTTACTTTATAAAATAATAATTGTAATAACATAAAACAACATAACAGACAATCTAAGGCCTCACTCATAACAGCACAGACAACAACTTACTTTAGCAACCACAGTAAATAAAAAAAAAAAAATAATAATAATAATAAAAAAAAATAATAATAATAAAAATATCTCAGAGAACAATACTATTAACCACACTACCGATAAATATAATAACAATATTAATAACATCAACACATTAAATGAAGTACCATACACCCAACTCCACCTTTTATTCAACAAGTAATGAGCGCAGTTTGGGGGGGCCAGGCAGTAATCATGACGCCCATATTTACAGAGAACACCGGCATGGAACCTCCAATATCAGGGGCCTATTTTAGCACGTAATGCCAATGTGGCCCCAATTTTCAGCTCAATAACGACGAGAATATAAACATTGTATTACCCGAGCACTGTCACACACACCCTCCCTCCCTCCATCCCCCCCTCTAGTCGTTAGTATAAGGGGGATATACATGAACGCCCATACACACGACACTACTGCAGTATTATCCAGTTTATATTATGTATAGTGACAGTGTATAGGGAGGGGAGGGAGGGGAGTCTCGAAGTGGATCCCTCGAAACTGGATCTGAAGTCTAATTGGTGTTTTTTTTATAAGTTGTGTGGTTACTATGTTAGTTGGGTTGCTGGGTTGTTGGGTTGGAGTTGGGGTTGGGTTGGGTTGGGTACAAGGCTGGGTTAGGGTTGTGTTAGAAGAAGAAGTTGAAGTTAGGTTGGGTTGGGTTGGGTTGGGTTAGTTGGATTAGGATGGGAACTAATATGCACACACACACACACACACACACACACACACACACACACACACACACACACACACACACACACACACACACACACACACACACACACACCATAATCAGGCGCTGCTACAAGAAAGTTTGAGAGTATAGCCCCAGACTTACGTACAGACACACACACGGGGAAGGAAATATAAACACAATCTTACAGAACACCAGGAACACCACAACGAACCCAGAAAGTCACAAAAACTAAACCTAACCAACCTATTACTTTTTCCTAGCTCAAACTGTGAATTTTTTCTGTGAATTTTTCCTGAGACTTTATTTCCATTCACCAGCACAACACGAGGCCAGGAAAAACACACACACACACACACACACACAACACAACACACACACACACACACACACACACACACACACACACACACACACACACACACACAAAAACACACACACACACACACACACACACACACACACACACACACACACACACACACACCATTAGCCTGCCCTCCAGCCATACAACACACCACAGGCTCCAATGGTCAACCCAAAATTGTCAAGAGTTACGTTACACTCTTAAAATATGTATGTACGGCAAGCTACCTCAGGCTGGGGGTGGAGAGGAGGGGAGGGCAGGGTACAGGGGAGGAGGGAGGACGAAATGGGAGTGGTAGGTACAGGGAGGGAGGGGAAGGAAATGGGAGTGAACAGTAGGGAGGGAGGGGAGGGGAGGAAATAAGTGGTATTGTAGGGGAGGGAGGAGGAGGAATAGAGTGAGACAGCAGGGGAGGGAGGAGGAAGGAAATAGGAGTGGACTGCAGGGAGGGAGGGAGGAAGGAAATAGGGAGGGTATTGTGCAGGGAGGAGGGATGGTGGGTGCGTCTAAGTAGAGACCCAGGACCTGGGACTAGGGGAGGGGTAGGAGGCAGGTGTGTAGGGGTGAGGTGCAGGGTAGGTGTAGGTGTGAGGTGCAGGGTCGGGTGTAGGGGAGGTGCAGGGTAGGGTGTGAGGTGCAGGGTAGGGGTGTAGGTGGGAGGTGCAGGGTCAGGTGTAGGGTGAGGTGCAGGGGTAGGGTGTAGGTGAGGTGCAGGGTCGAGTAGTGGGGTGGTGAGGCAGGTCGGTGTGTAGGTGTGAGGTGCAGGAGGGGTGGGGTGGAGGCAGGTGGGGTGTAGGTGAGATGCAGGGTCGGGTGTAGGGGTGTGAGGTGCAGGGTCGGGTGTAGTGTGAGGTGCAGGGTCGGGTGTAGGGGTGTGAGGTGCAGGGTAGGGGTGTAGGGTGTGAGATGCAGGGTAGGGGTGTAGGGGTGTGAGGAGGTGGGGTGTAGGGGTGAGGCAGGGTAGGGTGTGGGTGTGAGATGCAGGGTAGGTGTAGGGTGGGAGGCAGGGCGGGGTGTAGGGGTGTGAGGTAGGTAGGGGTGTAGGGGTGAGGTGCAGGGTAGGTGTAGGGGTGTGAGATGGTGGTGTAGGGTGTGAGGTGCAGGGTCGGGTGTAGGGTGTGAGGTGCAGGGTAGGTGTAGAGGCAGGTAGGGTGTAGGTGAGGTATGGTAGGGAAGAGGGAGGGTACCTTAAGTAGGGAGTAGGGAGGTATTCTTATATGACTCTTATGGTACTAACGCAAACACTCAAGATGGGGAGGGAGGTGAGGTGTGGGGGGAGGTGAGGTGTGGGGGAGGTGAGGTGTGGGGGAGGTGAGGTAAGTGTGAGGCGGAGGAGGGGCGAGTGTGTGTGTGAGAGGGATAACAGTGGTAGTGCGGTAGAGCGTGTGTAGCATAAAGTGACAGGTGAATGCCAGAGACAGGTAGGTCAGATAGTAGGCCTCCCGTGTCCAGAATTACCACCAATAACTGTCTTCTCGCATGACTCTTGACCACCCAATAACCATACACGAGGTCTTGCTCTGCCCCTGTATCCTAAACGGTACTAATTCACGCATCTACGACCACTTTACCACCTGTCGATTCCGGCTGGCTGTTCCAACACCTCCACAGCTCACTGAGTCTGTTGTCAGCTTCCCGGATGATAACTTGATCTACCAGGTTGTTGCTCGTTGATCCAGACACCGACTGCCAATACGCAAGGCCCTGAACGTTACTCCCGTCTTTACCAACACGCTGTACTATATGGTGTTTACATCAACGGGATAAAAAGACACATTTCAAGGGATTCCACCACGACTCAGAACCGAACCCGGACCCGAAATGAACCGAACCCGGACCCGAAATGAACCGAACCCGGACCCGAAATGAACTGAACAAAACCGAACCGAACCGAACCCAACCCAGAACCTTCAACCTAATCTAACTTTACCTCTCCCAACCCAACCTAACCTAATTCAACCAAACTTATCGCTAACCTAATCTAAGTCACACTCGTACCTACCCTAACACGTCCCACCTTAAGTTAACGAAATCCCACGGCACTAGTGTGAAAATTCGAGTCAGGTTCGTATATAAAGTGTCGGCTGTGTGTTACCTGCACTTATCTCCGTCATCACTACTACGCCTACGTGACAAAGTGTTCCTCCCGCCATACATTATTCAGCCTCTGTCACTGTTACTACCTGAGGGAGTCATCCAAATTACTCTGACATTCTCGAGCACCTGTAGTTTACCTGACCGTCCACCTCAGGCCTCCTCCTCCTCCTCCTCCTGCCCCCCACCATCACATTCTTTGTTTTTCTTTATGGTCAATACCCGCACTTGTCTTCCCCTTTATCTATCACAGCCACGTTATTCCGTCACCTCCCTTGTGTTTACAGGGTATCAGGTAATGTCATGAAGCCCTCTTACCTCGTGGGGAAAAAAGAACAGAAATATAAAAAGATCTGTCCAACGTGTTTGCTGTTATTTTTTCCCCCGTCTGTATATGGGTGAGTATTAGGCACTAAGGTAAGGTGTCTGTAATTATGTCGTACCACCTGTGTTGTACCTGTGATCACACCTGCCCAGTCACTGCTCACTACTGGACTATGTTTTTTTAAATATTTTATTATCACCTCTCACACAATTAACTCCCTTTTCCTGTTTCCAAGAACCGACAGAAACCAATGAAGGAACTTTTTTGTTTACCGATGCCGCCGACCTGGTATTAATCAGTGGCACACACCTCCACAGAACACGAGAGAGTGTGTGTGTGTGTGTGTGTGTGTGTGTGTGTGTGTGTGTGTGTGTAAGAGAATACCTCCAATTCACACAGATAAACGCTTCTCATAAACCTTTCAGTCTTTTTATAAACACACCTGCTTTCTAAATAATTTAAGGATTAAAGTGCCTGTCAGGGATAATCTTGTATCTTGTTGCTGCATAACTGAATAAATCCCCCCCTCTCTTCATTTTAGTGTTGTTTGGATAACTGATTTACTCGGCTTTAGTTAGATATTTATTTCATCCTTAATCAACATTTCTTCGTACACTCGGTATCTGACTGATCCCCTTAACACAAGATTATATATCACAGGTAAATTTCGAAACCTATTACAAATGTGAACCTACGATGCTTCATGTACCTCTAATATACCTATATCCACCATAATTACCTCCATGTACCTGTAATATACCTATATCCAGCATAATTATACTCCATGTACCTGTAATATACCTATATCCAACATAATTATACTCCACGTACCTGTAATATACCCTATATCCCATAAAATTACCTCCATGTACCTGTAATATACCTATATCCAGCATAATTATACTCCATGTACCTGTAATATACCTATATCCACATAATTATACTCCATGTACCTGTAATATACCTATATCCAACATAATTATACTCCATGTACCTGTATACCTATATCCAGCATAATTATACTCCATGTACCTAATATACCTATATCCAGCATAATTTAACCCATGTACCTGTATATACCTATATCCCATAATTATACTCCATGTACCTGTAATATACCCATATCCACATAATTACACTCCATGTACCTGTAATATACTATATCCAGCATAATTATACTCCATGTACCTGTAACATACCTATATCCAGCATAATTATACTCACGTACCTGTAATATACCTATATCCAGCATAATTATACTCCATGCCTGTAATATACCCATATCCAACATAATTATACTCCATGTACCTGTAATATACCTATATCCAGCATAATTATACTCCATGTACCTGTATACCTATATCCAACATAATTATACTCCATGTACCTGTAATATACCTATCAACATAATTATACTCCATTACCTGTAATATACCTATATCCAGCATAATTATACTCCATGTACCTGTATAATATACCATATCCAACATAATTATACTCCATGTGCCTGTAATATACCTATATCCACATAATTATATCCATGTACCTGTAATATACCTATATCCAACATAATTACACTCCATGTACCTGTAATATACCTATATCAACATAATTATACTCCATGTACCTGTAATATACCCATATCCAACATAATTATACTCCATGTACCTGTAATATACCTATATCAACATAATTATACTCCATACCTGTAATATACCTATATCCAGCATAATTATACTCCATGTACCTGTAATATACCTATATCCAGCATAATTATACTCCACGTACCTTGAAATATACCTATATCAATATAATTATACTCCACGTACCTGTAATATACCTATATCCAGCATAATTATATCATGTCACTGTAATATACCTATATCCAACATAATTATACTCCATGTACCTATAATATACCTATATCCAACATAATTATACTCACATTACCCTTAATATACCTATATCCAACATAATTATACTCATGTACCTGTAATATACCTATATCCAGCATAATTATACTCCACGACCTTACCGTAATATACCTATATCCAACATAATTATACTCACGTACCTGTAATATACCTATATCCAGCATAATTATACTCATATGTATATAATATACCTATATCAACATAATTATACTCCATGTACCTGTAATATACCTATATCAACATAATTATACTCCATGCCTGTAATATACCTATATCCAGCATAATTATACTCCATGTACCTGTAATATACCTATATCCAACATAATTATACTCCATGTACCTGTAATATACCTATATCCAGCATAATTATACTCCATGTACCTGTAATATACCTATATCCAACATAATTATACTCCATAAAATGAATATACCTATATCCAGCATAATTATACCTTATATACCTATATCCACCATAATTACACTCCATGTACCTGTAATATACCTATATCCACCATAATTACACTCCATGTACCTGTAATATACCTATATCCAACATAATTATACTCCACGTACCTGTAATATACCTATATCCAACATAATTATACTCCATGTACCTGTAATATACCTCTATCCAACATAATTATACTCCACGTACCTGTAATATACCTCTATCCAACATAATTATACTCCATGTAGCTGTAATATACCTCTATCCACCATAATTATACTCCATGTACCTGTAATATACCTCTATCCAACATAATTATACTCCATGTAGCTGTAATATACCTATATCCACCATAATTATACTCCATGTACCTGTAATATACCTATATCCAACATGACTTGAGACTCAGTACCTGTAATATACCTATATCCAACATAATTATACTCCATGTACCTGTAATATACCTATATCCACCATAATTATACTCCATGTACCTGTAATATACCTATATCCACCATAATTATACTCCATGTACCTGTAATATACCTATATCCAACATAATTATACTCCACGTACCTGTAATATACCTATATCCAACATAATTATACTCCATGTACCTGTAATATACCTCTATCCAACATAATTATACTCCACGTACCTGTAATATACCTATATCCAACATAATTATACTCCATGTAGCTGTAATATACCTCTATCCACCATAATTATACTCCATGTACCTGTAATACCTATATCACAATTACTCCATGTACACCCTTATTATACCTCTATCCAACATAATTATACTCCACGTACCTGTAATATACCTCTATCCAACATAATTATACTCCATGTACCTGTAATATACCTCTATCCAACATAATTATACTCCATGTACCTGTAATATACCTCTATCCAACATAATTATGCTCCACGTACCTGTAATATACCTCTATCCAACATAATTATACTCCATGTAGCTGTAATATACCTCTATCCACCATAATTATACTCCATGTACCTGTAATATCCCTATATCCAACATAATTATACTCCACGTACCTGTAATATACCTCTATCCACCATAATTATACTCCATGTACCTGTAATATCCCTATATCCAACATAATTATACTCCATGTAGCTGTAATATACCTCTATCCACCATAATTATACTCCATGTACCTGTAATATACCTCTATCCAACATAATTATACTCCACGTACCTGTAATATACCTCTATCCAACATAATTATACTCCATGTACCTGTAATATACCTCTATCCAACATAATTATACTCTACGTACCTGTAATATACCTCTATCCAACATAATTATACTCCATGTACCTGTAATATACCTCTATCCAACATAATTATACTCCACGTACCTGTAATATACCTATATCCAACATAATTATACTCCATGTAGCTGTAATATACCTCTATCCACCATAATTATACTCCATGTACCTGTAATATACCTCTATCCAACATAATTATACTCTACGTACCTGTAATATACCTCTATCCAACATAATTATACTCCATGTACCTGTAATATACCTCTATCCAACATAATTATACTCCATGTACCTGTAATATACCTATATCCACCATAATTATACTCCATGTAGCTGTAATATACCTCTATCCACCATAATTATACTCCATGTACCTGTAATATACCTCTATCCACCATAATTATACTCCACGTACCTGTAATATACCTCTATCCAACATAATTATACTCCATGTACCTGTAATATACTTATATCCACCCGATAATACCATAAGCTTAAACAACATAAACCAACTTCATTTTCCTGTTCACTGTTTCACCACAAAATACTAAATGTTCCTCCCAGCTGCCTTTATCACGAGAGCTGCAGCCCACAAAAGGCTCAGCCGTGTATAACTCTTTATGTTATTGTATAATTTCAATTTGTAAATTTTCTAGTTTGGTAAACAGTTTCAGTCAGGCTGGTGAGTAAGGCATTTTTTCCCGACAATGAATACAAACACACACATTATGAAGGCTAATTTGATGATGATAATAACAATATTAATAAAATCAACAACAACAATAATATTAAAACAATAATAATAATAATAATAATAATAATAATAATAATAATAATAATAATAATAATAATAATAATAATAATAATATAATAATAATAAAAATAATAATAATAATAATAAAAAAAAAAAAAAAAAATAAAAAAAAAAAAATAATAATAATAATAATAAGAATTCGTAAAACAGAAAACAATTACTTGATACCATATTCACATAGAAAAACACTAAGTATTAAAACTCTTCAACAATTAATTTAAAAACAAAATAAAACAAACAGAATATAAAGGCAATTAAAACACACACTTATAAACTAACAAAATCTATTCACCCAGTCCCCGTAAAGGTTCACTACACGGTCACCAAACACCGCCAATATACACAAAATTTACTGCTAACGTGAGTCGACATTTTCCCGACAACTTCCTTAAGAAGTATTTACGAAGCTTAAGGGAAATAAGTTTTTTAAATACTTGTTAAAGCTCTTATGTCTTAAATTTGGTGGACACGTGTCAGGTGTATCTGTCTTCTCCAAGTATGTATGTATTTATGTATGTATGTATGTATGTATGTATGTATATATACGCACGTCTCCAAATACCCGTGTATACATTAAAGTATATATAATTATATATATACACGTATATAGGTCCAAGTCCAAAACCCCAAGTCCACCATACAGTCCACCACACGGTCCACCATACAGTCCACCACACGGTCCACCATACAGTCCAGCACACAGTCCAGCACACAGTCCCACTATACAGTCCACCACAGTCCCACCACAAAAGTCCACCACAAAGTCCACCACATGGTCCCTACGTCACCATACAGTCCAGCACACAGTCCACTATACAGTCCACCACATGGTCCCACCATACAGTCCACCACAAGTCCACCACAGTCCACCACACAGTCCACCACACAGTCCACCACAGTCACCACACAGTCCATATACAGTCCACCACGGTCCACCATACAGTCCAGCACACAGTCCAGCACACAGTACCACCACAGTCCACCACACAGTGCACCACACATCCACCACACAGTCCACAACACAGTTCACCACACAGTCAACCACAAAATCCACACACAGTCCACCACACAGTCAACCACAAAATCCACCACACAGTCCACCACACAGTCCACCACACAGTCAACCACAAAATCCACCACACAGTCCACCACAAATCCACCACACAGTCCACCCACACAATCATCCACATAAAGTCCAATGACTCTGAAACTCTCACATAAGACATCACACACACCGTCACCTCCCTCCCTCCCTCCCTCCACCACATTCTCTCCCTCCTTCCACCTCATCCACACTCCCTCCCTCCCTCCCTCCACCACATTCTCTCCCTCCTTCCACCTCATCCACACTCCCTCTCTCCCTCCCTCCACTTCGTCCACGCTTCAACGGGATCGATTCAGTAATAACAAGCAAATCCGCTGAATTTACGAGCACGGGAAATTTAGTAGCAATATGTTAGGCGTGAGTGGGTGAGAGTTAAACAGAGGCGTGTTCAATGGCTAGTGTGAGTCAGTGTGAGTCAGTGATGCTCACACCCAGGAGACTATTACGGCTTTTAATGGTTTATAGTCACTGTTTTAGGGGAGGAGGAAGACGAGGAGGAGGAGGAGGTGGGGGTGGGAGAGATGGGAGGGGTGAAGGTGAGGGATGGGAGGTGGGGAGGTTGGGAGGGATGGTAGGGAGGGAGGTAGATGAGAGAGAGTCATATATTCTAAGAACGACCTTACAAACATTCCTTTTCAACTTCGCCTTCAGAGCAGTTCAAGTCTTAGCAGATAGTAAACAAAACATAATATTCACGAACTTTTTCTCTGTCCTTTTTTTTGTAGTTTTCTTTATTTTTTCCCCAGCTGTTTTTAGACCATGAATTATGTCATCACATGAGAAAATTACAGCTGCATATTACGTCTGGCGCGCGAGGGGCGGTTGGTGCCCGAGCTAACGAAGAACATATCGTACTGGTCCGTAAATTATTTTTTGTATCCTTTCTACATTGATATTATTTTTTAAGGTGATCTAATTCTGTAAAAAGTCTTGGAAATATCAATGCTGCAGTAGGACTTGTAACTACGCCCAGTGAGTGAGTCAGTCGGTAAGCCAGTCAGTTAGTGAGAAATTGTGTTCATGGAGCAGTTAAACGCAGGTAAAAGAGACGAGAAAGAGGAAAAATATATAACAGGCGCTGGTTTGTCTGGAGTCAGTGAGGCCAGCCACGCGTGCACAGATAATCCAACACAGAAGGAATTATGAGGGAAGGTTGTGTGTTGTGGCGCCTCAAGAACCTTGCCTGCTCCCACACCCTTGATTATTGACCACTGTTGCCAGTTTGCTGTGGCTCCTGCAACTTACAGATTTAATTTACTTCTGAGAAAAATCTTACTTGATACCGTCTTGTTTCTCTTTCGTGGTGAGTCTATGTCGCACGCACTGCTGTCTGCTCACTCCTTGGTCCTCCTCTGCTCTTACCAGGTATATTTTTACGGTATTTGTCCAATTTTTTTACCTTCATCTCCTCCTTCTACTCCAGCACCGTAATAAACATGAGAGGGTTTAAGGTACACCCTTGTCTGACGCCCGCTAGTACCTTCAACGCTTCAGATATTTCTACCTCGACTTTCAAGAATGATACTGTCTCTTTACATGCCTCAACCTCCCTCACCTCCACTACCCCCTCATCTCCACCTATCCAACCGCCCCCCCCGCCACCTCCACGCACTTCATGCCTTTAAACGTCAATTCTCTCGGCTCAGTAATATATGCATTCTCTAGGTCGACAAACCATCCAAGGCCACAACTCTTAACTCCTTTCTCTTTTCCGCTATTTATCTCACCGAAAAAAAAGACAACCATCATCTACGCTCTTTCCTCTTCTACTGTACATCCCTGTAAGCTCTCTCTCATCATTATCTTTACGACCTTTCTATTACTACCCATTAAGATCTATACCAACTTCTTTAATGTTCAGCTAATCAGGGTGATGTCTGCCTTACCTCTGCTGTCACTGCCTTCCTCCATCCTGCCATTATCTGTGCCGTCATAAAACACACATTCACACAGCCTCCTGGGCCACTCAACTCTATACCGTCATTCCATCATCACTTTCACCGGTCTTCCTGCTCTTCATTCTCTCCATTTTCTCTCTTCTATTTCCAGCTCCTGTCCCTCACCCCGCTCTTCACTGTGTGCGGCATTTCTATCTCCTTTTGCCTGTGTGGGTTCAACAGGTCCTTAAAATATTCCCTCCACACCGCCACCACCGCCACTCCTAGGTCACTGTCCCTCCCTGTCTGTTATTGATAATGTTTGGAGTATATCTTTACTGACCGCCTCAGTCTCTTGCCACCTTCACCATCTTGTTTTCGTCTTTCTTACGTATTTCCTTTACTTCTCTGTTTGTTTTACTCACCACCATCTTTAATACACAGATTTATACATATTTATACATCGATACATCATATATATCTGTATATTAAAGAATTTCCCAGGCAGTTACATGAAGAAGAATGACCTGAGATAACCTCACCTCGGTCATAGTCACCAGGAAGGATTCAGCAGTCACGACCACGAGCCTAATATAGACGCATGAACACAACAGATCAAAGCAGTTGGCAGGTAAAACATTATATCGAGTAGGTAATTATGTAATGTGTTTGTAAAAGGAATATTACAGTTTATTCACACTTTAGTTATACCTCTCTCTCTCTCTCTCTCTCTCTCTCTCTCTCTCTCTCTCGCTTACTCTCTCTAGTATTCTTTCTCTTTCTTGTTCTGTCTTTCTCTCTCTCTCTCTTATTCTCATTCTTTTATACTCTCTCTCTTATTCTCATTCTCTCTCTCACTTTCTTTACTGTCTAGAGAGAATTCCCCCAATCTGACCGAGATAAAATAAAACTTCCCCAGTAAACTCGACCCGTTGGCTGGCAGGACAAAAGCTCTCACCAGAACTAACATAATATACTCCGGTCTAACCTAACCTAACCAAACCTAACTTAACCTAACCTAACTTAACTTAACCTAACCTACAGTAATAAGGCCTTAAGAGAGAGGATTAGTCCAAGTGGCGTGTTGTCCAATTGGATGTTCTAAATTAACGTACGGTTGTCTGGGGGGGGATTAGTCCGGATGAATTTTATCATTTTCTATTAGGGTTGGGAGGACGGAGGGCTTATTTTAGGTAAGGTTTTATCTGGTGAGGTTTTGTCCGTCCGGCGAAGTTTTGTCCGGTGAAAGTTTTGACCGGTGAAAGATTTATCCACGTACCGTCACCGCGAGAGAAGAGCCCTGAGGGTCTCTCTCTCTCTCTCTCTCGGGGCGACAGTAATGAGATTGGACGATGCAATCACCAGTACTGGCAATATCCGGATAACTCACAGCCCCCTTCCCTCGCCCGTGCCCTTATCGTAGTGTGTGTGTGTGTGTGTGTGTGTGTGTGTGTGTGTGTGTGTGTGTGTGTGTGTGTGTGTGTGTGTGTGTGTGTGTGTCTGTGTGTGTGTGTGTGGGAAAGGCAAAAGTGGGATGAGGAGGAGGGAGAGGGGGAACATTCCAGGGAGGGAGTGAAGGAAAGAGTGTGAAGGACAAAGGGAAGAAGGAGGAAGAAGGAGGAAGATAAGGAGGTAATGTATATGGAGGAAGGATATGATGCATGGGGAGGTTAGGAAGACAAACAGGAAGGAAAAAGGAAGAGAAAAGGAGAAACAACATGCGGAAGAAGAGGAGGAGTAGGAGGTAATAGCGAAGAAGAGAAGGGTAAACACTGATAACAAATAAATATGTAGGAAAGAAAATAGAAAGAGAGAGGAAACAATAACTACAGGAGAGGTGAGGGATAGAGAGGGGGATGAGAAGTGAGGGGTAGCAGAGGGATAGAAGAGGAGGAGAGGGAAACATGAAGCAGAAGAGGAGGAGGAACAAGAAGAAGTAAGGATAGATATAAACGAGAGAAGGAAGGGGGGAAATGGCAAATAAATGAGAAATACAGAGGGGAGAAGACAAAAAAAAAAGAGGAAGAAATAGAAGAGGGGAATACTGAAGGGATAAAAGGAAACACAAGAGGGTAAGAACCAGTAGCAGTATGGCACACGGTCCCTTAATCCTTGTGTCTCACCCTCCCTACACAGGTGCATAGTAAGAGCTATAAACATATCAACCACCAGTACGTGTTTACGATGTCTCGCCCTCCACCATCCCCACCCCAAACAAGAGTATTGGCTGTAGCTGATCTATGACACGAAGGAATATCAATCATCAATAACACTACCAACACACAGATCACTTACAGAAGATCAACTTGTTAAAAAAAAAAAAAGAAAAAAAAAAGATTGCCTCCTGGACAGATAAACACAAAGGTCTTCCCGATACACTTTCACATGACGTAACTCTCCTTAAAGACACTATATGCAGGAACTAAATCCCTCTATACGACTACTTCCTCCTAATCCCCACCTCCACCCCTTTCTCTCCCCCTTCCATCCATCCTCTTTACCCATCCCACCATTAGAGACTCGAGGTAGCGCGAGGGTGTGGAGTCGGGGAGGGTTTAGGTAGAGGGGTGTGTCTAGCGGAGGTGTGGGTAGGGGAGGTTGTGTAAGGGAGGTGTGGGTAGGGGGGGTGTGAGTAGGGGGTGGTTGTGTGGGGAAAAGTGTGGAGTGGGGAGGGGGTGTGGGAGGTGTGGGTGGGGAGGAGGGTTGTGGGTGGGGAGGAGGTTGTGGGTGGGGGGACGACAGTGTGGGTGGGGAAGGTGTGTGTGTGGTGGGAGAGGGGGGGGGCATGTGGGGAGGGTACAGGTGGGGATTATAGGTAGGGGAAGGTATGTGTAAGATGGGGAAAGGATGTGAGAGAGCGTGGGTGGGGAGGGGGGGAGGGGGAGGGAGAATGTGTGTGCAGAAACTGTTACAGGTAGGAAGAGGGGTAGAGATAGAGAGGGAGGGGGAGGGAGGGGGAGGAGAGGAGGGAGGTGAGAGGGTGGGGAGGACTCAATTCTTCCTTCAGGAGCGTCAGCACACCCTTCACGAGTATAAGGATTACTGAATTCAATTTACTCTGCGGAGATCAATGGCACTCGTGTATTCCAAACAGCAAGAGTGGGCCATAATCCCGTATTGTGCCATTATAGCTGGACCAGGGAGGGAGGAAATAAGAGAAGCAGGGAGTGAGGGAGGAGGGAGGAAGGTTATAAGGGAAGGAGGAACGAGGGAGGGAAGGAAGAAGTAAGGGAAGAGAGGAAATAAGAGAGGGAGAGAGGGAGAGAGGGAGGGAGGGTGGGAGGGACTAGGTAGAGAGGGTAAAAGAGGGAAGGAGGGAGGGAAAGGAGACAGGGAAGAATGAAGGGAGAAGTAAAAGAGATAGATAGAAAGAGCAAAAGAAAGAAAGAGAAAATAAAAAAATAGAGAATTGGAACAAAGGAGGAAAGGAGAAAATGGAATAAATGAATGAAGGAGAGAGAGAAAAATGATGAATGAAATTAAGATGAAAATATTTTTATGAAATAGGGAGGAGGCAAAGAGAGTAATGTCGAGAAAACGAATACATAAGAGTAAAAAGAAAGATGGAAGAAGAGAAGAGACGTGGATAAAGAGAACGTAAAGGAAGATAAATAAACGAAGAGAAAATTCAGGAACATCAAGGAAAATAAGATAATGCAGTAGATGGGGAGGATGATAAGAGGTGGGAGGGAGAGGCCCCAAATAAGTTACTCGAATACGACTGGAAGAAGAAGAGGAAAGAATAACAAGACAAAAGCGAAATAAGAAATAAAAGAGAAACCAGACCAGCTAAACAGCATTGTTAAACTCTACGGTATCCCTCACCCACATTTCACTATCTCACCCCAAACACCCGAACGAACGAAATATCTCAACATAAACAGTTTTAATCGAACATTTCAGTAAACAATATAAACCAAAACTAAAACAGTGTCTATGCTTTATTTGGTTTAAGAGGAGATTTAAAAGTTCTTCCTACCAGAATATAAAGATCAACCTCGTGATTACTTCCAACTTACAGACAATAATATTAATGGACATAACTTTGTGTTTCATTTTATATCTTATTATTTATAGACAATTATTTTTATTATTGATATTCGATCTTTTTTTCATCTTTTTGATTTCGATTATTTTTTTATTATTTTTTTCTTTTTTTTATGTTTCCTCATTCACTCTCTCTTTTAGGTATATTTTTATCTATATCTTTTACTTCTTTATCTACTGTTCTCTCTTTCCTTCCCTTCTTCGTCTTTCTTTCATTAATTTATTCCTGTTCCCCCCTCTGTCTTTCACACACACACACACACACACACACACACACACATACACACACATAATCAATATATAAACAGTGAATTTTTCTCCGCCCTTAAAAAACAATACCATTACCCTCAGCATCGATGGAGGGAGAGAGAGAGAGAGAGAGAGAGAGAGAGAGAGAGAGAGATTATAACCGACCACCCAACTGGCTATTAACCTGATGAGTAATGAAGATAAGTAATTAAGACACAGTACTAATTGTCTAAGTACACGAACAGGTAAAGAACAACAGGTAGATATTCTTCCCATTAAGTAATTAAGAAAGACAGTATTAATCTTATAAGCAAATAATCAGCAACAGGTACTGGGTAAATATTCTAAATGGAGTAATATCCGTACAGGTAAGAGCGATGACCAACAGGTGTGGAAATTGTATACCAACCTTTATGATTTGCCTTCAGTGTATATATACAATTATACATTCATACACAGCCGACCAAGAATACCCCCCTCCCCCAGTCACAGGTATACAAGCAGAATACATTACATACAGTACCCAAGTTAAGGAAAATACATCTGAATATTGAATATCAGTAATCTTGTAAATCACAACCACAACAACCACAACAACCACAACAACCAGAATAGCCACAAAAACTTCAACATTAACCACAATCTACCACAACAATAGCCATGGCTCTCAAGTATAATCACAACCACAGTTAAAAACCACATGAACAACCACAACAAGAGCTATAACCACAACAATAACTACAACTCAATTACAACCACAACAACACGAACAAAAGCTCATCCCTTTACCTCACACTTGAAGGAGCACTTTATCTATCTCTTGAGCGCTTTATCTGACATTTCAAGCAAGACTCTTAACACTCGACACTTCAGAGAACACTTTAACACTTGAAGATACAATACACCTAACACTTGAAGCAGCACTCTACCTAACACTTGATATTTAAAGGACCACGTCATCTAACACTTGAAGGAGCATTTTGCCTAACACATGAGGGAGTAATTTACTTAAAACTCGACACATGAGGCAACACTCAAGCTAACACTCGAGGGTTGGGTGAGGGAGGGAGGGAGGTGTGAGTCTCCCTTGGACCTTCACAGTAATAAGCCAAAGTCATTAAACAATTCCCAGGCTTTAATTACGCCTCCCAACCCCCCAGACCTTCACTAATTTCGTCTGACTTGTGGCCGTCCTCACCTCCACCAGCCGACACACACACACACACACACACACACACTACACTACACTACACTACACTACACACACACACACTACACTACACTACACTGCACTACACACACACACACTACACTACACTACCTAAGTTTCTACACGTAAACGATAACAGCGATGACGGCAATCAACACCTGTTCTCTCTACAGTCGTCACCAGACACGACAATAACAGTGGTGTGGGGAATGACAACAGCAGCTACCACGATGACAATGAACCTGACAACACCAGTCGAGAGAGAGAGAGAAAATAACACCTGACACCTTCAGTCTTCCGTTAACAACAACACTAACAATTGCAATAACAAAAATAACCACGATAACCACAATAACAATCACATAAAACAACGACAATGACAAAATTGACAACAGTTACAACAACAACAGCCACAACTACAACGACGACACGACAACGACCGCATTAATAACATCAACGAGAAAAGACGACTAAAAAAAAATAACACCTACAAAAGCAACAACAAATAATGACAATAACAACGACCATAAGAACAATTACTAATATAATAACAACAAAACAATATCTACAACAATAACAACAACCCCATCAACAACAACAGCCATACCACGACCACAACTGGAGGCCAAAATTGTAATGTTTTCCTTTAAATTATTATTCTCCTCAGGACCAGACACAATGGGTTGGTCTGTTGCCAACACAAGAGAGTGACGTAAGGGACGATCTACTGCTGCTTCACTCATGACTTATAATATAAAGCTCTTTAAAGTGTTGAACTAAGCCTTATTTCTTTACATATAAGAGTAGTAATGTTTTTTACTGTCCTTAGCTGACACACACACACACACACACACACACACACACACACACACACACACGGCACTGATAACATACACAGCCTCTCTCTTTACCAACTACAATCCACTTAAAACTATTTCAGTATAACATAAACCTTAACATGTCGATCATTTCAAAGTTTAATATTATGTATAACACTCATTATGCTTTACAGAGAGACACGTTCATACCTAAAGATAATTAACTCGGGAATATTCGTATATGTCTGCTTAATGACGATGTTCCATTTAATATAATTGTGTAGTATATTGTATAAGATTTTTTCCTTTAAGGGTTTTCTTAATTAATGTAACAATATTATCCTTTATCTGAGGAAAATATAACACTGTGACTCATTCTCCTTAATGCTTTGTTATCTGTTATTGTTATTGTGTTACTCCTTCACTTTACTCTTTTTCCTCTCGTCCACTTATCGTACTCTCCCTCTCCTCTCCCTCATTCTCTCCTTCCCTCCAAGAGAAACTCTACCTTACTCTCTTGGGATATATTCCGTCTCTCCTTCCCTCCTTCTCTTTTACACTCCTCTCCTTCCCTCTCTCCCTCCATGATACCTAGCCCTCCCTCCTTCCATGACCCCTGACCTTCCCTCCCTCTTTCCCTCCATGATAACTGGCCCTCACTCCCTCCATGACCCCTGTCCCTCCCTCCCTCTCCCCATCCGTGATACCTGGCTCTCCCTCCCTCCATGACCCCTGTCCCTCCCTCTCTCTCTCTCCCTCCATGATACCTAGCCTTCCCTCCTTTCCTACATGACCCCTGGCCTTTCCTCCCTCTCTCCCTACATGACCTCACAGGAATTGCCTACCTGCCGTGTCGGGTGAGGTAAAGGTGTACTCGACTACTACCTGTTCCCTTTACCAGTACCCTTATTATGAAGTACTTCACATGACCCCAGTACCCATGACCCCAATTTTACCCTTCATACCCCAGTACCCCACATGACCCCCAGTCCATTACCCCCATGACCCCAGTATCCACATGACCCCAGTACCCTTCACATGCCATGACCCCAGTACCCTTCACATGACCCCAGTGCCCTTCACATGACCCCCCATCCTCTGCCCCCACCACCTCCACATGGCCCACCAACCTACATGACTCCACCAACCTCCACATAACCCCACCAACCTCATGACCCCCACCAACCTCCACCCCACCAACCTCCACGCGGCCCACCAACCTCCACAACCCCACTAACCCTGCTCTCTCTCTCTCTCTCTCTCTCTCTCTCTCTCTCTCTCTCGTCTTACATTGTGTGTGTGTGTGTGTGTGTGTGTGTGTGTGTGTGTGTGTGTGTGTGTGTGTGTGTGTGTGTGTGTGTGTGTGTGTGTGTCTTTCTTCTTAGAGTGTGTGTTTGTCCGTCTCTGCCTGTCTGTCTTTCTGTCTTTTTTACTGTGTGTGTCTCTCTTTCTCTGTCATAAACCGTCTCTTTACCTCTCCCTTACCTGACCTCTTCAACACCTGTCTTACCTGCTATTTCGAGGGTGGCGTTGTTGGAGGTGACGGTGCCCACTTCGTTGCTCGCCTGGCACCAGTACACCCCCGCGTCATCCTCCTTCTTGCCGTGTACCACCCGCAGGAAGAACAAGGATCCCGTCGGTAGTAACACCCGTTGGGATTTGGGATCACCTGGGGACGTCCTGAAAAGGTACAAAAAAAAAATGAAGTCAGTGGTGGAAAAAGTGATGTTAGTGGTGAAGGAAGGGTGATGTCAGTGGTGAGGAATGATGATGTCAAAGGTTTTTAAGTCACAGTTCATCCCTTCATAACCACGCCCTTGGCCATGCCCACAGCAGTCATGAGACTCGTGGTTAAGCTGAGAAAAGCCACGACCACGCGATCAAGCCCACGCCACGCCTAACATGCCCATGCCTACATCAGAGAGACATGCTGAGTGTCCAGACCACCACTAGGAGACCACCGCCAGGAGACCACCTCTAGGAGACCACCGCCAGGAGACCACCGCCAGGAGACCACCTCTAGGAGACCACCACTAGGAGACCTCAGCAGCAGCAGTGTACACAACATGTAGTTTATCCCCGTCGCCTCATAATGTTCACTCTGGTTCACGCCTCTGTCTCTGCTCTCCCCCTTTATCTTCGTTGTCTCCTAGTCTAACATTTATTTTTATTTACTCTCCTCCCTGACTTTTATGTTCTTCTTTTTCTCTTCTGGTTTTTGGTTTATTCGTATTTGTTTTCCTTCCCAACTCGTTTTACGATAATCCAGGCCGTCTCTCTGTGACGTCATCCTGGGTTTGAGACATCACCCTTGTTATGTGACGTCATCCGGGCTCTGACATCCTCCTGGTTATGTGACGTCAACCAAGTGGCGATAAACACTTTATATACCACCCAAAAATACACAGATTTCTTTATCTTCTTTAAAATCATGATGACATTTGGCTTAGATCATAAAATTAAGTGAAATTCACCTTAATGTATGTATGTAAAAAAGACGAAAGTTTGAACACCTGGGAGAATGAAGGTTATTGGTAGGTGATGGTAAAAATATAAATTATATACAAATCATGTGTGTTATGTGTATTATGTGTACCGGTATGTTATGTGTATTATGTGTATGTTATGTGTATTATGTGTATGTTATGTGTATTATGTGTATGTTATGTGTATCTTTAATAAATATATGGAAACATTAAGTGTACTGAAGGGTGACAGCGATAAACACAAAAACTTAGTTATCTTGTTAATGGATGGTTTAGTGTAGTGAAGGTGTCAATAGTGAGGAGGAGAGTTACCTGAGGAAGGTGAGAATATGACCTGACCTAACCTAACCTAACCATATATAATAGTCTGTAACACTATTTCAAATACATGTCAAGAAAAAGTACTTTAAAAAATATTGGCATTATTCAAGAAAAAAAAATCCAAAGCGTACAGAAGTGTGGGTCTATAAAAAACCAAAACTGGCAACACTGAACAACCAAATGTAAACATGCAACACCGCCGTGACGTCAGAGGTTATTGTATAAAGCCATATTTTCCCGCGAAGGTAAATACAACTTTGACCTTCAAGAACCTGAGGATAAAACACATATTCTATAAAACATTCTTGGTTTATTTTTTTAACTTTACAACGATTAAATGTTAACTTGTGTTGTGTGAATCACGTTAAGAAAAAAACTGTTATTTTTTGGTTGCACTTCCTGAAATATTTCCCTCTCGATATTAAAGTTTCCTCGTTATACCGAATTAAAGATATTAAGAGTTTTATTTGATACGTTTTCGATACTTGTTGGTGTATACACAGGCCTACACGAAGGCCTATTTGAATTTGAAGCACATCATTTAGAACATTTGGAAATTTTGTTTAGAGAGAGTAAGGACAGTATATATATATGAAAGAAAGTAGAGAAAGGGTATATGAGGAAGAGAAAGTAGAAAAGGGATATAGAAGAAAGTATACAATATATGAAAAAGGTGAGAAAGTATATATAAGAAAAGGAAATTAGAGTGGAGAAATAATATAGGAGAAAGGTAGAGAAACAATATATAAAAGAAAGTAGAAAAAATATATGTAAAAAAAAGTAGGGAAAGGATATATGAAAGAGAGAAAGGTATGTGCAAACAGCTGGACTAGTGTGTGTGTGTGTGTGTGTGTGTGTGTGTGTGTGTGACGGCTTTGTTTTGGTCGGTGGTGAGGCGGTGACCGGAGTCAGATGTTGATGTTCTCCTAAAGTAGTGATGATGATGATGATGTCTACTGAGGATAAGGACACACACACACACACACACACACACACACACACACACACACACACACACACACACACACACACACACACACACACACACGTGACACGGTAAATTCACACTGTAATTCCACCATTATTTACCCATCATCGTTGGGGCGGATCAAAAGGCAGTCAATTTTGTGCTCATCAAAGCTCAATTACTATCAACAAAAACAGACAATTGAGAACTCGTACTCTGGATTATGATGCTTCAAGTCTCTCTAGCTGGTATCCCTGCACACTGTTCCCTATGTTAGTAACTTCTTTATAAACTCGTTCTACCGTGTTATATAGTCCCTCGTGTACGGCGCTCACCTGTGTGTGTGTGTGTGTGTGTGTGTGTGTGTGTGTGTGTGTGTTTCTCCTGCATATTTCGAGTGTACAACGTGATGTACACAGCGCCCCCTGACTTTTGCTTTGAACACTGCATACTACAGTAACTCTCACCTCCGCTTCTGTGCTAAAACTGTATTATATTTTTTATCATGACTTATAATGTGTTGAACTTTGAACTAATGTGTACTTTACATATTCCGTCCAACAATTTTTTTTCTTCTATTTACATCACAAAAAATATCAAGATTTTTTTTTGTTGAGTTGAAATTCTGAATAATTTCTTTGAACATACAAAAAAATGGGATTGTAGTTTTTCTTTTAATAAAAAAAAAAGTATTTCAGGTGTTCGTAATACAGTCAACAAGGGTACAGTGTTTAATGAGGCTGGAGAGTAGCGTGACCTGGGCGTGGGCGTGGCTGGGGGTGCAACGGGGAGCCCAAGGCAAGAACGGGCCGCCATGGGTGCAGTGAGACGTAATAACAGAGGAACACGGGAGACTTAGCAAGGGCGTTTTTCAATATTTCTACTGGTTGTCCTAACAGGCCCCGACCTAATTTGGAATGACCATTAAGAGCGGGAACCACTTTTTGTAGACCCGTTCCTATTAGCCCTAAACCTAAAGGGTCAAAATCCTTATTATTAAACGTTAGGTAAGGTATGGTAAGGTTAGGTTAGGTTTGGTTAGGTTAGGTTGGGCCCATTAGTAACGGGACCTGCTACCACCTACTCTTACGCCCACCAACACACACTATCATCGCCGGGACCACCAAACGCATCTCATTATCGGAGGAAAACACACGAGCCTGTTATCAGCGGCAAGGTTTTGTGTTGATAAGACGAACGTGGCGGAGGCGAGGTGTGTGTGTGTGTGTGTGTGTGTGTGTGTGTGTGTGTGTCCTGGGGGTGATGATGGCTGTCAGAGGCTGGTATCTCACATTCACACAACACCTGTCAATACCACCTACTGTCTCTCTCTCCCTCAGCTCCTCAATTCTGTCCTGTCTCACGTCTCTCACCCGTCTCGTAACAGATTCAACGACACATCTGTCTCTCCATGTCTCACAAAAGGACCACAATACTCAAAATATCTCACAAAACAGAAAAATCTCTCTCTCTCTCTCTCTCTCTCTCTCAAAAACAAATCAACTAACATATAACGTCTCTGTCTCAAAACATCTCTTGTCAACCACATTAGTTCTCTCATTGGGTTTTGTTATGAGGTAGAGTCTCAACTTCACAACACCGCCATATTGCCCGGCTCTCTCTCTCTCTCTCTCTCTCTCTCTCCTTAATGGTGGCTCCCGCAGTAGGTTTATGGTAGTTCTCATTGGGTTTTATGGTAGGATTAATGTTAGTCTTTTACTGCTATTTTTACGGTAGAACATTATGTGAGTTTTTACAGCAGGTTCTTTAGTTGTAGTAGTAGTAGGGAAAGGTGTGGCTATTGGGGGAGACTGGAGGCCATTTTATTAAAAAAAATAATAATAGTGGTAGTAGTATTAGTAGAGAAACAATCTGATTCCCTCACAAACAGGTGTCAATCCACATAATAATATACCTGAAATAAATAAAACTCTCTGTTAATATGTCTTACCTAAACTTCACAGGTAAGAGGAAATGATGATATCTATGGAGATTTAAGGTAACAACCTCCGACTTGTACCAATTTAAGAAATTCGATGGATTGATTTAAGTTTTGCTGTGATAAAATTGGTGGTTCTGTTGAGTGTGTTGGTAGTCCGAAGGTTCTTGTTGGTGTCTGTTGAGTGTGTTGGTAGCCAGAAGGTTCTTGTTGGTGTCTGTTGAAGCCCTCTGACTTGTACCAATTTAAGAAATTCGATGGATTGATTTAAGTTTTGCTGTGATAAATGTTCTTGTTGGTGTCTGTTGAGTGTGTTGGTAGCCAGAAGGTTTTTGTTGGTGTCTGTTGAGTGTGTTGGTAGCCAGAAGGTTCTTGTTGGTGTCTGTTGAGTGTGTTGGTAGCCAGAAGGTTCTTGTTGGTGTCTGTTGAGTGTGTTGGTAGCCAGAAGGTTCTTGTTGGTGTCTGTTGAGTGTGTTAGTAGCAAGAGTAGTTGTTGACTCAGCTATTCCTGATTGGCTTTTGTGTCTGGAAGGAGAAATAATGACCCAGCAAAATATATATATACTGTATAACCATATAAATGCCTTATTGCAACATACTGGCAGCGGCGTCATTGGAGTCCCCACCACATTCTGTAACTTAAGTAAATTATCCTTGTTTTGTATTATACACTTGAAACTTCCCCAAACGTTTTGTAGGAGTTATTTTTCCTATTAATCACTAAGGACATCTACATATCTCCCTCCCCGACTCACCATCCAAACCTAGCACCAATTTCTATCCTTCCCCAGCTTCCCCCAAGGTCATCCCCATCCCTTACCAAATCTCACTCCTCCCCACCTTCCAGGAAATGAAGCCCCTCCCCCTAGTAACTCCCTGGCCAAAACAAGTCTTCAGGTTCATTCCTATCTCGTAAACCAATCCCCCCCACCCCACATCCCTACCCACCAACACCTCGAGGACACACGGCTCACTGTACCGTGGGGAGGCAACAATCCCTAACACGGTGGGAACCATTAGCGGCGACGGGCAAGGTGTGCAAATAGTTCCCCCACAAGTAATTTTAAACTCCGGCTGCCTGCGAGTTGGGGGATGAAATAGAAACTTTCACCCAACCCGCCATCCCTTATGACCCAGAACTTTGTGATCCAGCAACGGGTTTACGACCGATTCTGCATGTTGGCTCTCTCTCTCTCTCTCTCTCTCTCTCTCTCTCTCTCTCCTTTTCTTTATTCGTCTCCCTCTTCCCTATTATTTCTCGCCTTCGTAGTTTATCAACGAGTTTACGGGAGATTCTTCACCCCTATCTCTCTCTCTCTCTCTCTCCACCTTCCTTTCTCCCTCCCTCATACCCCACGGCGTCCCCTTCCCCAGCACCGCCAACACCTCCTCCCTCTCCTACCTACCATCTCCCTCTTTTTTCTTAACACAGTGGGAGGTGGCGGATGTATCCTCCTCCTTATTTTACCCCATCCTATCTCTTGTTCTTCTTCTTCTTCCTCCTCTATCTCCTCTTACCCATTCTCCTCCCCCGTTCTTTCTCTCCCCATCCTCCTCTTCTTCCCTCTCCTCTCCGTCTTCCTCTTCCTCCTCGTCCTTTTCTTTTTTCTCCTCCTTACCGTCCTCCTCTTCCTCCTCATCCCCGTCTCTATCTTCCTCCCCTTCCTCCCGTCCTCCTCTTCCTCCCCGTCCTCCTCTTCCTCCCCGTCCTCCTCTTCCTCCCCGGCCTCTTCTTCCTCCTCCTCCTCCTCCTAACACAGTAGGAGGTGGCGGGTATATCGGCCACAAAGGTGTCGACGAAGGATTGGGTTCTCGGGTAATTTCAGCAAGAAAACTTGGAGGTCTCCAGGGCGGGACGGTAATGAGCGAGAGTCAGATCCGCCCACAGCCGCCCACCACACTGAGAGAGAGAGAGAGAGAGAGAGAGAGAGAGAGAGAGAGAGAGAGAGAGAGAGAGAGAGAGAGAGAGAGAGGACGGTGGTCTGGCCGTTTGTAAGACTCCTACCAAACTACTAGAATTTCTCAAACAATTTTCCCAACAGGTAATGGTCCCATGAAGACTCAGACATGGTTTGTTTACTTAACTAAACCCGTCATAACTTGTAAGATGTTCAACTTAGTCACACGTTGTTAAATATAAGGGAGTCAGTGGTGATATATACTTGTAACCAATACAGTATATATCAGTTTTATATCTAGGAACCAACCAACGTCTTAAATATTTTACTAACATGTTCTGTCTTAATAAGTGTGTTTTTTTCAGAGGTAATCACTTGCACAGCCCCAGCAGGATAGTCTTATAAAAGAAGTCCTTGATGGCTTGCATGATCAGTAGCACGTGTCCAGCTGTCAGTAAGGCTTCTCCTGCTGTGGACGGGAGTGGACCCCTGCAGGCACACAGTCAGTAACACTTAAAGAGTTCCCTGGCTGAAGTGAGCGCAATATCTTCAATTTTATCATTACTTATAATACTTAAATATATAGCATAAAATTACATATTATGATTAGAAATGTTAATAATCTTATCTACTCTCCCTTTATTTAAACACACACGTTGATGACAGTTGAATATTGATCTTTATAAACATTACAACGTACAGTATGTGGTGGCAGCTACCATAGTGTTATAAATTTTACAACGAAACAAAAAACCATCACCACCACGTTCACACTCCGAGTTACTAGTGCAAAATAGGAGGTCATGTATATTTCATAGCAGCTCCGGAGAGTGAGTGAGGGAGAGGAGGAGGGAGAGGAGGAGGGAGAGGGAAACGGGGAGGGAGGGGAGAAATGAAGAAGAGAGGAAAGAAAATGGGAGTGCTAATCAGGATTATCGGGAGGGGGAGGGAAAGGGAGAGGGAAAGAGGTAGAGGGGAAATGAAGGAAAGGGGAACGAAAATGAGAAAGACCGCTAGTCAGGATTGTCAACCACCTGAGGGAGAAGGAGGGAGAGGGCTGGTGAGGGCCGCCAACCACCTGTGAGAGGGAGGGAGAGGGATGATGAGGACCACCAACCACCTGGGAGAGGGAGGGAGAGGGATGGTGAGGGCCGCCAACCACCTGGGAGAGGAAGGGAGAGGGCTGGTGACGGCGGTCAACCACCTGTGAGAGGGAGGGAGAGGGATGGTGAGGGCCGTCAACCACCTGTGAGAGGGAGGGAGAGCCAGGTATAGTGAGAAGGGCGGTGTGGACAGTTCAGGGAGAAAGTGAGAATGAGAGAAAGTGAGAGATTGCGTGTGAGAGAAGAGGGGAGACAGAGAATCGTAGTCCAAATGGAGGAGAGTGAGGGAGAATAAAAGTCACAAGAAAATGAGGAAGATTGGTGGGTAGAGTGAGGGAGTGAGGGAGTGAGGGGAAGAGTTCAAATATTTATATAACTGATTTGAACTTAATAACTGTACCTGTAACTGTACATATACGTGTAACTGTACCTGTACCTATAACTGTAACTGTACCTACACCTGCAACTGTAACTGCCTGTAATTGTACTTATACCTGTAACTACCTATAACTGTATCTGTACATTTCATTGTATCTGCACCTGTATCTGTACCTGTAACTGTACCTACACCTGCAACTGTAACTGCCTGTAATTGTACTTATACCTGTAACTACCTATAACTGTATCTGTACATTTCATTGTATCTGTACCTGTATCTGTACCTGTATCTGTACCTGTAACTGTACCTGCACCTATACCTGTAAACTGTACCTGTACCGTATTTTTATTTCTATATTAGTATTTGTTTAATGTTATTTCTTTGACACCTGTTAATAGTCATTGTACCTATACTTGCGTAGTTGTCTTTAACTTAGTGAAATAAAATGTAATATTGTGTGAATAGGAAACACTCTCTGTGTGAGGTTCTGGGTACTGGTGGTGGGTACTAACGGCCTAGTAAGTGTCACAGTTTGGACGAGATAAATCGTGTATTTTATGCAATCACAGACACTGTTACTCGGTACGACTGACTAACGAGAAAATCTATTAAATTTTCCGCTGAATAACATCATAGAAAACCGGCCGGTGAGGTAAAATATATAAAACCTCGATATTAAAACTGCTTTCCTCGACTCTGCTTGATGAACCTCAAAAGGTTTTATTGAGGGTCAAGTTAACGAGGCTGGCACGACCCGTGACAAAGAGCTGCTGGCACAGAGAATGTGTTTAATCCTTTCAACAATTTTAAAGTTGATTTACTTCATTCAAATAAATCACTGCAGTTCAGCCATTTGCAAGCTTTCTGATTTATGTACTTCTCTTCGTTGAGTTACTATACGTATACATTCGATTTTGTTTTATATATATATATATATATATATATATATATATATATATATATATATATATATATATATATATATATATATATATATATACTGTAGTTCGTACCCTCCCCAGGCCGTGGCAGAGGTCGGCTGGTCAGCAGGACGCTCGCTGGTGGCTGGACGCCCGGGGTGATGCGGGCACCGTCCACTAAACGTCCACAAACTCTGTGATTTTAGCTGCCATGCCGAGCGTCTCTGTACACAACACTGTTTTACTCCCTCCGTTTTTCCTCCTCTATTTTGGAGATATGTGTTGTGTAAGTGTTGGAGGTACACACGTGGCTGGGTGAAGCTGTTATTGGTGTACATGGTGTCATAGTATGTACAGGTTTTCACTGTGTGTGTGTGTGTGTGTGTTTTAAGACTCAACAGGACAACAAAACAATAATACCAAAAAATCCTTCAAAGGCAAAATCTCCCAGGGCTTGTTCCATACACTCAGTACGGTCACCCTCGCCCGTCTTGCGCCATACATTATGTACATCACATTGTCTCGGCTCACCACCAACCTAATCTAATCTGATTTTCCCGGACGAGCGACGTTTTATGGTATATTCCCTGCAGGCGGTAAAGACGGGAGCATTCTTTTCTTCTGGGTGCATGAGTCACCTCCAACTTCCGCCTTTCCTCACCTGACTGAAATATATTATCTATCGAGAGGGACTTTTTACTCAAGTGTGGCTTAACATTTTCAGTGAACCAGTTCATAGTGACTAGTTTTTTTTAGTCTATGAATTTAGGCCCGAGAATTAATTTAGTTTTATTTTACATATACTTATTCTCGAACACACTACAACTAACTTAACACTACCACATTACACCACGCTACACCTGACTCACCACTTACATACTACACCACGCTACACCTGACTCACCACTAACACACTACACCAAGGTACACCTGACTCACCACTAACACACTACACCACGCTACACCTGACTCACCACTAACACACTACACCACGCTACGCCTGACTCACCACTAACACACTACACCAAGGTACACCTGACTCACCACTTACACACTACACCACGGTACACCTGACTCAACACTGTACCACGCTACACCTGACTCACCACTAACACACTACACCACGCTACGCCTGACTCACCACTAACACACTACGCCTGACTCACCACTAACACACTACACGCTACACCTGACTCAACACTGTACCACGCTACACCTGACTCACCACCTACACACTACACTACACAATATTATGACTGGGTCAGATTTTCAGTTTCTTAAGATGAAAATTCCTAGAACTGAAGGCGTGAGGAAGCAGCAAACTGACTGTGTTAAGATAAATCATCGAAATAACTACATTACCTTCTCTTAACATTAATTAGGAAAGAAAATTACGGTAGAGAATTTAGGGGCAGATTCTGTACCTGATAATTATGTGTCCCTTGACTGGTGTTAACTTCATCTAGTTAAGGTTGATTAAATTTTTATTGTGATTTTTATGTTATTTTTAAACGATTCTGTGATTTAACTTGTTCGTGGAAAGCAAAACGCAAAAAAATAATTAACAATACAGGTATTAATGTACCAGAAATTGTCGGCGATGCATATTAGTAATTATTATCCCATCGCTGTCCCTATTATGTAGACACGTCCACAGGCACTCAATACTGCCACCAACAAACACCTTCCGTCGGCCTTTTCTACCTTAAGTTACATTTTACACAACCTTCGCCTCAGGACTACCATCTGTAAGGCGCCCTACCTCAGAGTGCTGCTCATTATATCATACAACTCCTCATCCTCCTTCAAGCACCACCTGTCAAGCCAAGGGACGAGGCCTCTGATCTCCCCTGCGCTGTAAAAAGTCAGGTGCAGTGCTGGGTCTTCGGTTACGAGGAATATTCATCACAGAAACTTTATAAATCTGGAGCGTGTGTGGAGCGGCGGGTTAATTCTCTCCCTCATCCGCCACACAATGCCTTCACTTAAAAAACACTGAGCAGACTTATCAAAAATTCTCCGCTGACTCGCCTCGTCCAATATGCCAGTCAAGAATTTTTGAGATATGAGTCGCCAGGCGGGTCGTTAACGACATAAACTGACAGTATGAGGCAAGTGCATCGTATATACTCATCAAGCCTAAGTTGTCTGTCTGTATTTACGATCCCGATAAACTCTCAGACTGAACAACACACAGAAGTTATATATATCTCACCGGAAAGGTCTTTCATCAGGGAGAGTCTTGGTAATTAAAAATAAATAAATAACAAATGTCGCAGACGGCGTGGATAACCTGCCGGGGAGGGAGGAGGGGATAACGTGCACACGAGAGGTTCACCGCCAGTACTGTATAACAATACTCGCCTTTGTTGACCTGTGAACATCACTCAAAGAGGTAGTACATATCATCTGGTGATCGTGTGTATGAAGTCTGAAGACACAGTGCCCTATACGCCTTAATAGGCAAGTCACACTACCGTGCTTGTCAGTGACTCATTCTTCAGGAGGTAAATAGTGTCATTATATGTTGAAGACAGCAGCAGGGCGTGACCAGGTTTTCAAACAGCTGGGTCACGGTGACCTATTTCTATTTACAGGAGTTATATTGTGTTATTGAGATGATCACACTTATGAAGGCTGATGACTGCAGCGTGTGGCTTAAGTGTAGAACAAAAGGCGGCTCTTAAACTGGGCATGACCTAACCTCTATAGCATTACATGGAGAAGGTCAACATCTTTTAGCGAAGATAACTACAACATACAAGCAGCAGAGACTCACTAGACACAACTACGTCAATATTATTGTTGTTGTTCACTTTTGTTTCTGTATTTTTCTGTCTTTATAAACTCTTTCAATTTCAGTAACCTAACACAAAAATCATCCTCGTTAGATACAAGACGGTGTGACCAGACCTTCAAAAAAGTAATCCATGAAAAAAGTTAAATAGTTCTACAGCTTCACTAACGGTAGGGAGGGAGGCAGGGAGGCGCCACATGGACCTCCTACTGCTCGACGCTGCAGTAGTATTGGTAAAAGTTCAACTGGTGCAGCGGCCGAGACACCAAAACTATGTTCTGAATATCCAAATGATGTCTTACATTTCACCTCTGACTTCTAACAATTTCCAACCTTAATTTTTTTTCCTCGTGTAGTTCGAGTCCCTAACATTTCGGCTCACCTGTAATTCTCAAAGACACACAGGTAAAATTATCTTCTAAATACAAATACGAGATGATACCAAACTCGCTTTATTTAACCGTGGCGCAAAGGTGGCGGCCATAATGACGTCGAAATTACGCTGAGACTCGACTTTAACTACACGGTAAGCTTGCCTGAAATACGACTTTGTCAACACAACATCCTCTGCATTATCTCATTCTCTCTTTGTTCTCTCGTTATTTTTGTCTTTACATTCTCCCTGTTCTTTTGTCTGTTTTATTAGAGCTGTTCTCATCATGTTTTGTTTTTTTATTGTAGTTTGTTCAATATGCTTATGAAGAATATTTTTGTTTCATTAGTAACTCTTTGACGCCTCACCCCTCCTTGTCCTCACTGTGTCACTATGTATCATCATCATCACCATCATCATCATCATCATCATTATCATCATCATCTTGTTACCAGAATCTTGTGTCTCTTTATGTTTCTATTTGTTTATCACAACAAAAGAAGTCATCCGTGCCTTTGGGAGACGTTTCCTATGTTGACTTAAGACAATAGACCACAATGTTAGCCTGAGTCGAGATCCTTGGAGCGAGAGAGAAGACCACGTGACACACAGCTGGCCACCGCTATCACAAGGTTGTCTGTGTGTAGTGCAGGAGGGAGGAGTGGCAGGGGTGTGGGATGTGGGAGAGGCCCCTGGAATCGACACAGGTAAACGCCCAGGTAAAATGCCGAGGTAGACGCTCTCATAAGGATACATTATCAAGGGAAACTCCCCGTCGGCCTGGCTCACCCTAATACTGTTTCCTCACTCTTCATAAACTCTTTGGGTGCGAATTCTTATACGGAAATTATCATGAGTTCAACCTGACATTATTTTACTATGTGACTGATCTGTAATATAATAATAATAATAATAATAATAATAATAATAATAATAATAATAATAATAATAATAATAATAATAATAATAATAATAATAATAATAATAATGGATGCCCCTCGTGTAACGAGGATGGCCAACCCAAGGGCCACCTAGGCGTGAATTTCTTTAAGGTGTAGAAGCTGTCGCCAACACAACAACCAGTGTCAAGGAATAGTCAGAGAAAACCAGATAACTCGCCAACTGCACTGGCTAACCATTACCCTGGAACATGCAGGTCCCCAATTACTGCTGGGTAGACAGAGGTAACTGGCGTAAAGAAACTTGCCCATAGTTTCACCCTGCCCGGAGATCGAACTCGGGTCCGCTTGTTTGCGAGGCGAGCATGCTGACCATTACACCACAGGACGCCAATCTGAAATATAGGATTGTATTCACAGTCGTTACACCACGCGACCGATCGGGATCACCATCGAGTGTGGTTATTCAGAGACGCCTACAGACCCGAAGGCAGTTCCGGTGATCAGGTTTCCTATCGGGAGTGTTGGAACAATTTATCGGGAGGGCAGTCGTGATGAATATAAAACCCTTTTCACCCTCCAAATTTTGATATATTGGAATAGAATACATTCAAAACTGATAGAAAATGAGTTTGTTGGTGACAGAAATTGTTTTTTACATATACATTCAAAGATTAATTGTCAGTTATTTACTTGTGTTAAATAGTCCCGACTTTTCTCTTTTTATCACAGCTCCAGGGATCATATGCCTTGTCTTGTAAAATCTTCCCTCTCTCTTGAATGAGGCTAACTAGACCATTGCACTGTTTAAAAGAGAGCGATATGCTGCGTTCATGGCTATCCATATTTCCCGCGCCGTGTTGTGACAGCTGACTCGAGGTACACCAACCACCGGTCATTCCAGAGTGGCCAGGACCTTCATAACAAACCTCACAAACACCAGACAATAGTAATTTCTATATCACATTGATATCACCTAAACACTTTTATGTTCGTTTGGTCAAATGTGACTTTTTTTTTACTGATGGTTATTTTTTTGTATTTATTTATTATTATTGTGTGTGTGTGTGTGTGTGTGTGTGTGTGTGTGTGTGTGTTCGGGTACTCAACGCCTGGGTTGTGGCATCAGTGGGTCAACCAGTCGATTTGGAAATGTTGGTAACCCTGCCCGGTTGATCGTAGTGCCCGAAGCACGTTCTTGAAAAACCTCGCCCTACGGCCCATAATCCTAAGGTATCTCTCACATCCATTCCTTCAAGACCACTAAAAAAATAAAATCAAAATAGTAAATTAATACTCAAAATAAAGAGTTTTCCAGATTACTATATATATATAAACTGTTATTAGAAAAGTTGAAAACTAAAATGGAAGGTAAACTGGGGTCTTTCCATTACTCCAGCGAGGCACAAAACAACATTTTTACTGCGATAACAAAAGTTTGGGAACATCAGGCGGGCGTCGTGTGACCACCGGGCGCTAATTAAAAGGTCCACACCCACCAGATTACCCCCCCCCTCCCCTTCTATTAATTCTCTCCTCCTCCCCCTCCCTTCTTTCTTTCCCCTTCTACACCTCTTCCTCCACTCATTATCCTTTCTTGCCCCTTTCCTCTTTTCTCTCCCAGTTTCTTCCTTATCCCTCCCCCTCTCTCTTTCCTCCTTCCCCTCTCCGTTCCTTCCTACTTCCCACTTTCCCCTCCCAGTCCCATCCCTCTTTTTACTTCCCCACCCTTCCCTTCTCCCCCTCTACACCGGCTCTCCCCGACAGTCTCTAGACTTAACGTGTACAGTGATCCAAGACACCACATGTTAACTTTTACCTGAGGTGGGGTGGGGGGGCTAAATTGGCACTGGCACGAGTAAGGAAGGCAGCCAAGAGAATGGAAAAGAGAGTTGGCGTCAGTACACACCCTTGTTTTACCCCCGTTTGGATGGGGAAGAACTCAGACTGGGTGCCATTGTGCCGTTCATGCCATCGTGGAGTTGCCTCACAACGGCGATAAATTTTGGGGGGCAGCCAAATCGGCTGAGGGTCCGCCAGAGGTGCTTTCCTGTTGACTTTACCTCCAGTATACCGTACATGTCATCAACCTATGCTAATGAAAACTTTAGGAGATCAACTTTTAGGAATCAGATGAATAAACTAAAGCCTTAAGGATAAGACAAAAAATGGCTTTGCAACTAACATACAATATACGAATCAGATAAAGAAAAAACAATAATAACAGTGATAAGTAAAAAGACTGAAGAAATAAGTAACATGAACCAAGAAGAGACGAAGAAATAAAAATAAAAAAAATACAAAAAAAGTAACAGTGAAGAAAGTTAAAAAGAAAAGTACATATAAAGTAACTAAACAAAACAATAAAGGTGAAAAGGTTAATTTAATCACCCAAAATCATCAAGACTGAACTAAAAGGTAAACAATAATAATAACTAAGGTTGAAAAGTTCCACAAAGTTCCACAAGAAATATACCACGAGTACTGCCAGGTTCAGGTGACCAGGCAGGTCCTTAAACACACCTATCTTACCCAATTCTCTAAGTACATCCCATAATGAATTCTCCAAGTACACGTCTCAATCTATTCTCTAAGTATATTTCTTAATCAATTTCCTAAGTACATGTCTTAATCAATTCTTTAAGTACATGCCTTAATCAACTAAGAACACGTCTCAATCAATTCTCTAACTTCATGTCTTAATCAATTTTCTAAGTATAGGTCTTAATCAATTCTCAAAACACAAGACCTACCTGACAAGCTGACCGTCTTTAAACCAGCGGATGGTGGGTGGCGGCTTCCCCTCCGCATTGCAGTTGAGGGTGGCTGGCTCACTCCTTGGCACCGTCATGTCCGTTGGGTGTTCGGTGATCCTAGGCGACCGGAGGGATCCTGTGAAGGAGAAAAAGGATGGAGACGGCATTAAGAGGCGATCCTGATGGCTTTTGGTCATAAGTTAAAAAAAATTGAATGATTCTGAAGTATTAAAGAGAAGATGAAATAAATCAAGCGAAAAAAAAATAAAAAAAATAAATCCCGAAGGAGAAATTAGACGAGAGGTAACGAAGGGGGATTTACAGGTAAGACCAATTAACACAGAAAGCCAAGATACCTGTAGCCATAACAAGCATAAAAACAGAGAGATACCCAAAAGAAAGCTCTATAACAAGACGCTGTGGGATGAACTCAGAGATCACCATGCGTACAATAACCTCACCTTCCTACTGTTGTGTATATACCGTGTAATAACCGCAAGCAGGAACCAACCCACAACAGGTACACGCAATCAAGCACCAGGTGTGGCTATGTTGAGTGTTATCTGTGTGTGTGTGTGTGTGTGTGTGTGTGTGTGTGTGTGTGTGTGTGTGTGTGTGTGTGTGTGGACAGTTTGCTCAGTGTATGAATGTTTTTTTTAGTATAAATATCTTGGACGCGTCTCAAGTGCTGTTCCTCTTGGTGTCTTTAATGGCTTACGTCTTTCATCATCGAGTTCTCTTGTTCTTCTTTTTCCTTGTATCTATATTCTTGTATATCTGTCTATATTTTCTTGTTTCTTTTACTTGTTTTTTCCTCCTCCTTTCTATCTTCTTCTATTTATTTCAATCTTCTTCTTCTCCCTCTTCTACAACTTCTCCTTCTTCTTCTTCCTCTTCTTCTTCATCGTCTGCACTACGATGTTTTTAATTTGAATCAACAAAACTTCATCCACATCTTTCAGTTCTCGACTACAAAATAGAGATAAGCAACACGATATGTAGCTGAGAGAGAGAGAGAGAGAGAGAGAGAGAGAGAGAGAGAGAGAGAGATGCCTGTGTGGTAATGGAACAATGACATCAAGAGGAAGTTACAGCAATTATAGTTTTACACATATTACTAAAACACAAAACCAGGCCAAGTAAAATGTCGTATCCTCCTTCCACACACACACACACACACACACACACACACACACACACACACACACACACACACACACACACACACACACACACACACACACACACACACACACACACACACACACACACACACACACACACACACACACACACACACACACACACACACACACACATACACACACACACACACACACACACACACACACACACACACACACACACACACACACACACACACACACACACACACACACACACACACACACACACACACACACACACACACACACACACACACACACACACACACACACACACACACACACACACACACACACACACACACACACACACACACACACACACACACACACACACACACACACACACACACACACACACACACACACACACACACACACACACACACACACACACACACACACACACACACACACACACACACCACACACACACACACACACACACACACACACACACACACACACACACACACACACACACACACACACACACACACACACACACACACACACACACACACACACACACACACACACACACACACACACACACACACACACACACACACACACACACACCCCTAGGCGACCAGGCAGAGTTCATGATAAATGTCGAGGACATGGCAGGTTGGGGCATAACGAGGCTTTCAAACAAGCAGCAAGTGTCAAATATCGGTGTAACAAAGAAACTATAGGTAACTTCCCAGGTAGCAATCTCAGGTAACCCAGTGATACCACCAAGTGAGTTTGGCAATACTAGGTAACACCATCTATGCTACTAACCCTAGGTAACACAAGCTGACCCTAAGTAACACCAACTAACCCAAGGTAACACAAGCTGACCCTAAGTAACACCAACTAGCTCTAGGTAACACCAGCTGACCTTAGGTAACATCAGCAGACCCTAAGTAACACCAACTGACCCTAGGTAACACCAGCTGACCCTAGGTAACACCAGCTGACCTTAGGTAACACCAGCTGACCCTAGGTAACACCAGCTGACCTTAGAGCCCCTCCAGATCATCATGTCTAAACTCAACTCGAAAATATTTTGTATGTTCCCGCAGGTAATATTTCCCGTGGTTAACGAGGCTGAAGAAAATGACAGGCGCGTTAATTAATGCATGCCTGGGGAGGCCTCTTTATATATTATATATAAATTTATTCCACCAAATACAACAACAGGGAAATATTTATCATTACGTATTACAACGAAATAGTCTGGTCGACCCGTACAAAAATTCATGACCTGATATTTTTACATTAGAGATTATTTAACAGCAATTTCCTTATTGGTACTAAAATTTATTACTCCAATACCTTTTTTCTATTCAAACAAAACTTCTTCAATAAAAGGCTTTGTGTTTTTTTATTTGTGTATTGTGGAACTTTTGAACGACAAAATTCCCCCAATAAAGAGCACTTATCAACAAATTCCAGACCAATACCAAAAAAATACCAATACTTTCTGATTTATTGTAAATATAATTCCTTGTACTCCACTCAAAGCAGATCTTGTTAACATTCAATTTCAGGAAAAACATTCACTCTACACTTGACCATAATTCTGGAAATTAAAAACAACGATTGAAAATTCAGGACAGGAGACTTTAGAGTAAATTGATCAGCTGTTGTGGGTGAAGCCTGAGAGCCAGCCAGCGAGCCAGCCAGCCAGCCACGACGGCCTTAAAATAAACCCAAATTGCTCTCCAACTTGTCAAAAATTCTGACGCATAATTTCAGACCTGACTCGTAATCTTGTCGCCGCCAACACATGCCTCCATTTTTTTTTCTCTTTCTTCTTCTTCGTAAAATTTCATCACACGTCAAAGAAAATCGAATTTGCATGACACCAGAACTTGTGATTTCACGACGCATCTGAAAATCGAATTCGTGTGAAGATACGATAATTTGGCCACAAGTTGACAATAGAGGGTAAGTGTGTAATCGAGTTTTGTGAGAAGGCAGATTTGTTGTGTTCATGTTTTGAGTTCATGATAAGTTTGGTTAGTTGTTGTTGTTGTTGTTGTTGTTTTTACTTAGACTGAAGAAACCATTAGAAAACATAATCAAGCAGGACAATGAGTATGAAACCATAAATATTGTTAAGTTGAGGTTTTCTAATTTACCTGAAATGTTATATTTTTTGGGAGAAAGAAATCATCAGAAAACTTGAAATATATTCACATTATACCAGACCAACTGTTTCAAATTTCAATATAGATAATTTATAATATATCTAAATGATTATTCTTAAACAATAAAACATAAAAAAGAAGATAAATAATTACAGCCACATCAAGTTTTTCTCTGAACCTTTAGGGGACGACAAAAATTTCCCAAACACCTGTAAGACTCAGGGGCCCCGGCTTTTATACCTACTTGGCCGCCGGGTAAGTAGGTATAAAAATTTTACCCCCCTGAACATATTTTGTGCTTGACCGGGTATTTTACGGGTCTATGGGCACTACCAAGAGGCTAAAACCCGGCCAGACAATGGCCGCCTTTATTGATTGAAAAATGGTAATCCGGATGAAAATTCTCCCCAAGAAAGAAAAAAGTATATTGCTTGTGAATTTAAGAACTATGGAAGTGTTATTGGCTTAAGATTTGTTTGCCTGGTGGAGTGAAACGTGATGGAGCGTGAAGGTACTCTCTCTCTCTCTCTCTCTCTCTCTCTCTCTCTCTCTCTCTCTCTCTCTCTCTCTCTTTCACAAGGATTACTCTCTCTATCCTACACTTCCCACATGTACTTCCCTCCCCAACCACGGCCTCTCTCCCTCCCCATGGAAACCTCCCTCACCATGTAACAACGTAAAAGCACCAGCCAGCCGTCACCACTACAAAGGACGGGTCTGCAGAGCTTCCCCAACACCAATTAGGGGCGTCTGTGGTGGTGACGACTGATGACCCAAACACTGTGTCTCAGCAGAGCACCCCAGAACCCCTTCCTTCCTCACCTCGGTCACGTCTCCTCCCTACACCTAAAAATATCCAGCCTCATATCTTTTTCTTTCTATTTTCTAAGATTACGATCAACTGCCATTCCCATCCTCACCCCCACAAATAAAAATCCTGTACTGTATCTTTCAGTTATTTTAAAATGTCCAAAAACTTGCACATATCCCAGTTAAAAACATCTAACGCTATATATATCTTGTTCCTATTCTCAAAGACCATGAAGATTAGACACCCCATTTTATTTTACCTGAAATTTAACAATCCTAAAGCCATCGGGAAAATTTAGGTTAGGTTAGGTTAGCGTTAAGTTGGTTAGGTTAGGTTAATCTTCAGGTTAAATATACCGAGGTGTCTAATCGTCAAGTGACCCCAACTTACACGTACAGTATACACGACCTTACCTGGACCTGCCCTGGGTACTCTTAACATCCCACAGTCAACAACAGTATCTAAATAATATTTGTCATTATGGTAACCCAGACACTATCGGGAGCTGTTCCTCGACACTACCTCTGAGTTTATTTCACCACACCCCTGTAACATCACTCATCACAACCCCCACTTCACCCCTGTAACACCCTCACCACACGTCTGTAACACCACTCACCACGCCACATACATCTTTACGTAGCAGCGCCTTTGTTACGCGCCACACCTGTGCATAATATTTACCTGGCCTTCACCTGGGGCCACCACCTGCCTCATGGGAACACCTGTGTCACCTTGAATGATGTCCACGACGTAAATATTCACTCGTAATGTTCCCTCTTCTGATATTTTTATTTTCCTGACAACATACAATGCATTTTAGTACCTATTTTTGGGTAAGATTTTTAATATCGCAAATATTATGTAATTGTGATGTAAGACGTGAATAAGTACAATGTTTTGGTAAATGTGTTTCCCCCCAGTGCCCACCCCCCTCCCCTGACTTACCTACCTCCCACACACACTTTGTTTTTCTTTTTACATACAGCTCTCCTCCCCTGCTCTCTCTCTCTCTCTTTCCCTTGGCTTCTTTCCCTCTCTTCTTCCCTCTCACACACACACCTCGCATGACTTCCCTCCCTCCTACACGCCCCCACACACACATCTCCCCCTGGTTACTATCCCTCCCTCCCTCCCTCCCTCCCTCCTACATACACAACTCTCTCCCTCACACACACACACACCCCTTCCTCCCCCACACCATTACTCACCTCCCTGGGCCAGCTCGTCTCGCTTCTCCTTCACTATCACTATCACCGCAGCCATGAGCCTACCCCATCCCCTCCATCACCATTAAGGGACGCCCCATCACCATCATTATCGACGTGGCAGCTTCCCAGGCAACCACCGCGGGACTCTCAAGCGTTCGTACCTTCAGTTTTGCTCCCTCCTTCCCTCCCTCCCTCCCACCCTCACCCCCAGCTAGAGACCTCCTATGGCACCCTGACTAATGTCTCACTTAACAAACATTGATGGATATTCTGACAGGATCGTGAGTTGTGTTTATATATGGTTAAGTTAGGTTTGTTTTTTCCTCACTTATAAGTTACGAAACAAAGATGTATTCTCAAACCGTCGTAAAATATTTTTCTCCCTAAATATAATAAGTGACGTCATGTGACTAACTGCCCCGTTTATAAGTTAAGAAGGTGACGACTTAACAAACCAATCACTAATGTGTATACCCATTCTATATAAATTATGTATATACTTATTTTAGCCAATGTCAATGTTTTTTTTATTCTGCTTTTTTAATTTTGTCCTTAAAACATACACACGCACAAGAGCAGACAGACAGACAGACAGACACACTTGTACACACACACACACGCACACACTACTACTACTACTACTACTACTATTACTTAGCTGTCACTCGGAATCAAGGATGACGATCAGCCAGCTATGATACAATGATATGAGTTATTAAGGATGTCACCTTGGCTGGTGAGATTTGAGGTGACTAAAGAAGCCGATACGGGACCGGCAGACTTGTTCACAGATGTTACACATCTGGAGGACTACATCGAGTGCGGGAGGGGGCGGCGGCAGCGTCTTTCCGGCGTTGGCGCTTGTCTGCCTTGGTTTGCAGTCGGGCTAACTCGAAAGTATTGACACCTTCTCGTGTGGTGCTTCTCCAAGCGTTATGATTTGGAGTAATCGACTCCTAGGTGAGGTGGTCGATTTGGCACTTTTTCAGGATTGTATTAAGACTATCCTTATACTTTTTCAGTAGCCCGCCAGCGTTACGTTTACTATTCGTTAGGTGACTGTAAAGTAGCTGCTTTGCCAGTCTACTGTCGTCCATGCGGGTAATATGGACAGTCTAGCGTAATTGTTCATGGATAATGGTAGCCTCGATGCTCCTACAGTTGGTGTCAGCAAGAATACTGGCATTTGTTTCTTTTGTCTTCCAGACAACTCGGAGGATGGAACATAGACTACGTTGGTGAAAGTTGTCAAGTGCCTTGATGTGCCTCTTGTATGTAACCATGTCTCACTGCCATATAGCAGGGTGGGGAGGACCACTGCTCGATATACGTGTAACTTTGTAGATAATTTCATCTCCCTACAGCTGAAGACACGGTTTCGGAGTCTGCCAAAGGCTTGAGATGCACATCTGATCCGATGCTGAATCTCTTCATCGATGTCCGCGGTGGTGGACAGGTGGGAGCCGAGATACCGAAAGTGGGTAACATTAGAGGGTAATACCATTAAGCTGGGTGGATGGTGGAGGTGTGTCTGAACCAGGGGCAGGCTGAAAGAGAATCTGAGTATTACGTACAGTAGGCCACAGGAATAAGTATACACACTGCAGCTGTAAGGTCCGAAAATGGTCTGGTAATGTTGAAACTGCGCATCCAGACGCATGATGAAACTCAGCTTCCCCCACCTGTTATCGCTAACTATTTTCTGTTTCCCCTTCTTTATTCTTCTATTTACTCCACTTCCTTTCTTTACTAATCCAAACATCAGTAAAAAAAAAGTAGGTTAAGAGAAAAAGTGGGGGAGGAGGAGGAGGAGGGAGCTGTACGATAACTGCAATCCCATTCGGCAACAAGTTTACTACCATTGGATACAATATATTACATGTAATATAAACACAAGACACTAGTACAACATTCACAACAAATGTATTTATGACATATATGTAGGAATAAAACATAAATTACAAGTCATTTTGTAATTTTGTCTGTTCAGGTCAATGTTACCAGATATTTTGCCTCAAACACGAACCGTAGGTGTATACTTATTCTTGTGGCCGACTGTACATTCACCTCAAGGCCGAAGTGTGCATACGCATCCGAGTAGGTGTTCAGGATCTCCTGTAAGTCGTGTTCAGTGTGAACAACAAGGGTAAGGTCGTCGGCATACTAAACTACAGTAATGGAAGCTGCCGACACCTTTGTTCTTGCCTGGAGTCGTCTTAAAAAGACCCTTCATCCGGTACTCGATGTCCACCCAGCCGGCTAAATTGGTACTGGCACGAGTGAGGAAGGCAGCCAAGAAAATGGAAAAGAGAGTTGGTGCCAGTACACATCCTTGTTGAACACCCGTTTGGATGGGGAAGAAGTCAGACTGGGTGCCATTGTGCAGGACACTGCTGTTTATGCCATCGTGGGGTTGACTCACAATGGCGATGAATTTTGGTGGACAGCCAAAACGGCTGGGGGTCCACCAGGGGGCTTCTCTGTTGACCAAGTCACGACGCTGTTCTCTGCACTTTTCCTGTATCTGGTGGGCAGCAAAGATCATGTCATTGGTGCCACGTGATGATCTAAAGCCACATTGAGGTTCTGGAAGGAAGTTTTCCGCCTCAGCGAGATCCCGCGGTAGTTGCCACAGTCTGACCGGTCTCCCTTGTTCTTATAAATATTGACGATGGAGTCGTCTTGAAGAGCGTGGGGGATTTCCTCTTTTTCCCATATATTCTATACACACACACACACACACACACACACACACACACACACACACACACACACACACCCTAACCAATTTCTCACATCTGGACAATTAAAATACACAAAATCATAAACAATTAAACATACAACATTTAACATCAAACATAAAAAATATGAACAAATTAAAAAATAAATAAAACAGGTATATAAAAACCTTACCTTTATTATTTCCATACAAAACAGGAATACAAAAATTTCGCTAAACTATATACCTTCAGGAAAAAATAAATAAATAAATACAAAATAAAATACATAGAATAACAATATTTTTTACGCTTGGCGCTTCACTGTGTACTGTCTTGGGATAGTCTTGTTGTATAATGTATTTTCTTTGGGGAAAATAAAATGGTTAATGTGTGTTTTGTGATGTTGAGGCGGGAGGGGTGTAGTTTGGGGTTGTTAGGTGGGGAGGGAGGCGGGGGAAGGGGGTTAGGAGAGGAACGTAGGAAGGGGAGGTAGGGAAGGGACGGGAGAGGAGAGGAGATGAACGAGGGAAGGAGGGAGAGGGGAGGGGAGGGGGTGGAGGGAGAGTGGGGGAGGGGGGAGGTGGAGGGGGAGGTGGAGGGAGATGTACTTGGGTTCAATGATGCTGTGACCTTGGGGAGTAACTTAGGGACTTAAGTCAATCCGCATCACTTTCCTGACTGACTGACTGACTGACTGACTGACTGGTTACTTAAGCTAGGCAGTGTCCTTGTTGGTTGACTGCCTCCGTTTTCTCAAGAAGTAGTATTGTAGTTTCTTTCGTAAACTGCACGAGACAGACAGACAAACAGACAGACAGACAGACATAAAAAGAGAAGATAGGAAGATAAAGAGAAAAAGACCGAGAAAAAAAAAAGAGAAATAAAAATGAAAGAAAGAAATAAAAATCCTTCAAAGGCTGGTCGAGATTTCAGGTTTTTCCACATTCTTTTGATCTCAACATTCCATCCTACTTTACTTTCTTCCTTCTTACTCCCGCAACCATTTCCTTTCTTTTTTTGCTTTGTTTTGGCCACTTTTTTTTATAGTAATAATGGAGTTTGAGGTTCATTCTTCCTTCATATTTTCTATATCTTTCATTACTTATATAATTCTCTTCTTTCAAACACTCATCTATTTTCCATTTTCTTTCCATTATCTATTTTTCTTTTTTCTTGATGTTGTATTTTTATGCCTTTTTCTTTTTTTATTAATTAATTTTTTTCCTCTACCATAACGTCTCCACTACCCAGCTATTAGAGAGAGAGAGAGAGAGTCTTCCTGGAAAATGATAAAGAGGTAAGACGAATACTGAAGAAAAACCAATTTAAAAGCGAAACATTGAGACCAAGACATAGAGGGAAAGGAGACAGGAGAGGGGGGGGGGATCTCGTTAGCCAGACATCGAAGAGGAGAATTCATGTAGCGAGACCTAGAAGTCGAGGCCGAAAAGTCAGGGAGGAATAACATGGCTAGTTTAAGCTAGGATTTTCGACTGTGGGACCTCAACAACGAGACCTGAAGAGCGAGACCACAAAAAAACGAGACTTCGAATAAGAAATGAAGAAAACGAGTATTTCGAATTCGAGACCACGAGACCACGACACCGAGATCTTTTATCTCTCTCCCCAGCGTGCGAACAGGATGAGTAAAGAGATGATCTAACTTCTGTAGCAGGTTGGGTCTGGTCGGGTCTGGTTGGGTCTCCCGTTGGGGGACCTTCACCAGCGTCAGTATAATTGGTGGGCGGTCTACGGGGAAATAAACCCAGGGCGGGGCCACACGACCAAAAATACGCCACAGTTACATATGGTTTAGTGATTTCACGATGACTGAAGCTGCCAAAAGCAGGAAGTGGTGGTGGGTCAATGCGGTGTTGTGAGTGTGTGTGGTGTTGTTGTGGGTGTGCGGTGTTGTGGGTGTGTGTGGTGTGGGTGTGTGTGGTGTTGTGGGTGTGTGTGTTGTGGGTGTGTGGTGTGTGGTGTGTGGTGTTGTGGGTGTGTGTGTTGTGGGTGTGTGGTGTTGTTGTGGGTGTGTGGTGTTGTGGGTGTGTGGTGTTGTGGGTGTGGTGTTGTGGGTGTGTGGTGTTGTGGGTGTGTGGTTGTGGGTGTGTGGTGTTGTGGATGTGGTGTTGTGGGTGTGTGGTGTTGTGGGTGTGTGGTGTTGTGGGTGTGTGGTTGTGGGTGTGTGTTGTGGGTGTGGTGTTGTGGGTGTGTGGTTGTGGGTGTGCGGTGTTGTGGGTGTGTGGTGTTGTGGGTGTGTGGTGTTGTGGGTGTGTGGTGTTGTGGGTGTGTGGTGTTGTGGGTGTGTGGTGTTGTGAGGTGTTGTGGATGGTGTAGTGAGGGGAAAAAGGGAAATTATGCAGTGTGTGAGGGAGGCTGCACAGTAGGTGTGTGAGTGGTGGGGAATGTAAGAGGTGAGGAGCCTGACCTTGTGGGTGTGCTTGTGGGTGTAAAATATCCACTCAAACTTCACCTTATTTTCATTTCCACAAGTCACATTAGTGCCTACAATAATTGATTTTTTTTAATTTGAATTTTACCGCGGACAGCAGCTAGTTTATTGTGCACCCCAGTGATTTTGATATTATGGCAATGAATGTTACAGAGTATTTCCAGTACATTGTTTGTTTAAGTTGGTACATAGAATTCTGATTAGGTACTAGATGTGAAGTGTGGATACAGCCTTAGTTTGTCATCAAAGAAGAAGTGCTGTGCCATTGCCTACACAGTGTGCTTGGATCTATCTCTATAAGGTTCTATTTTTTCACAGTGTAAGACGTAGTGTTGGAGTGTGTGGCCATATGTCTGGCCACACACTTTACATTTAGTTTTGTTCACATCTGCCTGAGAGTCATACTGCCAGAGGTACTTATATCCTAACCTTAGTCTATCGGTTACAACATCCTGTAATCTAGTGATCTTGTTACTTGCTCCATATACATGTTTCACTTGATACATCTCATCATGGTAAACAATGGATTGACTAGTGCCTGTTTGTGCTTGTCTACTGTCTTCAAATTCACCTGAAAGTTCTTTTCTGAATAAAATTTTTAAGGTTCTGTTTGACAGTCCTAGATTGTACTCAACATTGTCATTGTTGGACTCGAGTTTAGCTTATACGTGATCATGAGGAGATTAAGCTTAGTATGAGATAAGCTTATGTGATCATGAGGAAATTAAGCTGAATATGAGATAAGATTATACGTGATCATGAGGAGATTAAGCTTAGTATGAGATAAGCTTATGTGATCATGAGGAAATTAACTCACACTCACCTTAATAAAACAAAAGACTAACACTCAACCACTTTCACATCAAAACCAAATTCAACAGCCAATAACAAAATCCCATAAAAAAATAACTAATAAATAAATTCCAAGTAATATTACCCTCTTGCCTTAATAACTACGAGAAGCTAACACAAACAGGCCAAAAATAACAAAGCACTAACTCTCAATACGACAAACTACCCCCAACGATGCATAACAGTTAACATGCAATTGCAGCAGTAATGAAATTCACTAAACTATGTCATTAAACTTAAATATGGGACATTTTTTGTCAATGGCGGTGATTTACATAGTGTCCTCCTCCTCCTCATTCATGGTGGTGAGTTTTGCTGTATGTCTGTATCGTGGTCAGAGGTCTGTAATATTTAATCTTCATGTTATTTTGATGTTATTGTTTTTATCATTTATGTTTTTGCTTTTTTATTTTTTTTAATGTGATTATTTTTTCTGGTTTGTTATTCTGACATATTCTCGGTGTTTGTGTCTGTTTGTTTATATTTTAATTTGTCAATATATATGTTTCCTTTTTATTCTTGTTTTTCTTAGTTATGTAACTGTCTGTCTTTCTGTCTGTCTGTCTTTCTGTCTGTTTGTCTGTGCCCAGACACACCCTTGAGGCATCCCCCCTTGGAACCTCTGCTTAACTTATATAATTAAAAAAAAACAGGTTCCAAAAACCACCCCTGGGGGACCTTTGTTTAAACTATTTAATACAGAACTGGTGCCAAGAGCCTACCATCAACCTATGGCACTCTACCTCATCCTCTATGATAAGTGACAGGTGCCAAGAACCCTCCCTCAGGAACCTCTTCTTGGTCAGGTCGAACAACAAAACTCGTGGCGCCGTCCTCGCCTGATCTCGTACAACAAACACACACACACACACACACACACACACACACACACACACACACACACCCAGACACCTCCGTAATGAATCGCCTCTAATACCTTCGTTTGCGAGACAAGGTCGTTGTATTAATCAGCAAAAAATTTACTTCAAAACAACATATCGCCGGGGAGGAGATTGCTCACCTCCCTTATCCTAATTTTGGATATTAAATTTGGGTTTTTTAATCTGCCTTGCATGTGAAAGACGTAAATAATTATCCCTACCGAACCTTTTTTTTTTCACTCACCCTATTTCAGTATTCATCGTCCCATCATTCATCATTTTAAATTGAAGTTTTCCTGATGATGGTTATTGGTTTTGAGGTGAGGGTGTGTGTGTGTGTGTGTGTGTGTGTGTGTGTAGAATAGGAGGGAGGTGGAGATGGAGAGAGGCAGTATGGAGTAGGAGTGAATCTACAGGTATATTGGGTAGGTTTGGAGAGGACAGGTAGGGGTGGTGTGGAGGGGATGGTGGGGAGATAGAGTGAACAGATGGCAGGAGACAGAGAGAGCACTTCGCCACCACCGCCACATCAGACAAACAAACACTCACATCTCTATCAATCAAACTTGTAAACTAACCGACCTGTGTTACACTGAAGGCTCACGACAAACTCTTTTTATTTAGTGCCATCGTGTGTAGAAGAGAATGACTTACTATTATGTCTGAACCAGTGGAATACATTTAAACATTTCAGTTTACCTTTACGTGTATTATTATTTAACTTAACGTAATAATTAATACAGAAGGTGAGGTAGAGAGAGCGAGTCGTCCTCCCTGGGGCTGTAAACCTTACCAAGAATGACGAGATAAAATTAATAGGCAGAAAAGCAAAAAGGATTACGGAAATGAATTACAACAAATCTATTTCAACATTTTATATATACTAAACATTTTCCATCAAGGTGTCGTGTTGTCACGCTCTCATGGACTTACCCTTAAGTCCAGCTGGAGGCCTGGACGTGCACGAGAGTCAGCTCAACAGACTACCAGCTGATCCCGGGGTGGGAGGAGGAGGAACGTCTCCTCCTACCCCCAATATCCTCAAGGGTTCGGACGTTAATTCTTTCCCTCAACTAGAAAGGAAAAGGACCCATCACACTAGCTAACCCATCACCACACACCGCCCAGACGGTATTATTAAAACCAGAACTCGTCGACTCTTGAGACCGTAACAAGATGCGCTTCTCTCAACCTCCCTCCCACACACACGGTTGGAGTAAGTGAAGAATAGAGAGAGAGGGAGGGAGGTAAGGAGGTAAGGAGGAAAGGAGGAAGGAGGAAGGGAGATGTTGACGTACGATCCGCCGTGAATCAGGGTCCAGCTCTCAAGGAATCCTTGAGATGTGGAACGTCAAGACGTCATGTCTCAACCTCGGTAGGGGAAGGGAAGAGGAGAGGGGGGAGGGGAAGAGGGGGAGGGGAACAGGGGAGAGGGAGAGAGGAAGAAGATGAGAAGATGAGGGAGAGGATGGGATATAAAATGAGGGGACAAAAAAGGAGGAAGAGGTAAGAGGAAGAGACAGTGATGAGTTGGGAAGGTTAGTGCAAGTGTGTGTGTGTGTGTGTGTGTGTGTGTGTGTGTGTGTGTGTGTGTGTGTGTGTGTGTTAAACATCCCCCTATACGCTCTTCAAATCAAGATGAAAACAGACAGACAGACAGACAGAGCGTGATTTTATTCTTCATCTTCGGGGTCGCCTGAAACGGTGGGATGTTCTTAACTAGTGTGAGTGACCGTTCTTGCTAGTGTGAGTGACCGTTCTTGATAGTGTGAGTGACTGTTCTTGCTAGTGTGAGTGACCGTTCTTGCTAGTGTGAGAGACCGTTCTTGATAGTGTGAGTGACCATTCTTGCTAGTGTGAGTGACCATTTTTGCTAGTGTAAATAGTGTGAATGACCGTTCTTGATAGTCTAAGTAACCGTCCTTACCAGTTTGAGTGACCGCCCTTGTTAGTGTAAGTTATCGTTCATGCTAATGTGAGTAACCGTTCTTCCTGTTGTGAGTAACCGGCTTTGCTAGTATGAATGACCATCCTTGCTAGTGTGAGTGACCGTCCTACCAACAATCACACCACTACCACCTACCCACTGCCCACACTCCACCATATCTACCCACTACCCACACTCCACCATATTTACCCACTACCCACACCTACCCACACACCACCACCACCTACCCACACACCACCAACAAAAGCCTTCCACGAGCCCACAATCCACACAATAACTACAATATCAAAAACATAAGCCTCATTAGTCGACCACCTGAGTAATTTAATCATTAATTACCTGCACTATCACTAATTTATTGCAATGAAGGATTAATACGAGCGTAACTCATCCTCTGTAACTGATTAACTAACCTGAAATGACAAGTTAAAACCCTCCAGCCATAATATCTCTGCCATGTGTACTACCTTTATGTAACGAGTAATACCTGTGTGCAATATGTACTTTCACTATGCAACATGTACTTTCTTTATGCAACATGTACTTTCTTTATGCAATATGTACTTTCTTTATGCAACATGTACTTTCTCTATGCAACATGTACTTTCTTTATGCAACATGTACTTTCTCTATGCAACATGTACTTTCTTTATGCATCGTGTACTATATGCAACGGGTTACTATCTCTCTGTAACCTGTACTGCCGTTTTACATAGTGTACTCTCTTTTGCAACATATACTTTCTTTCTGTAACATGCAAATACCTTTATGCAATACGTACAATATCATAAAAACGTTTCGTATTTTTATGCAGTATGTGATAGCTATTCGTTTGCAACACTTAAGACCTTTCTGCAACATTTAGCACATTTCTGTTGCATATAGTATAATACCCTTTATCATTTCATACATTTATATATTATTTACTACCATTATGCAACATTAAGTACCAGTCTGCAACACATCTAACCTCTTCCCTCCACCTTTAGGCAACATGTAGTACCTTCCTGCAACATGTACCAATCTTTTTGCCACCGCGTACAGCCTCTCTGCCGAACCTTTCTGCAACGTGTGCAATCGAGCAGGACATATTTACCTTGCAATCTTGGACACGGGAAGTCTATTGTTGCAACACGCACATTTTTGCATACAGCCTTGACAGCGTCCGGACCCAACCAGGCGAACTCTCACAGGGAAAATCAACCTGGAATTCAACTGGAGTCTACTTGGAATTTACTCAACATGGAATCAACCTGGAGTCTACCTTTAACCCATCTGAACTCTACCTCACTTGGCGTCTACCTATTATCTACCTGGAATATACTTTGAATCTACCTGGAGTTTATATAAAATCAACCTGGTGTCTACCTTACCTTGAGTTACCTGGAGTTTACTTTTAATCAACCTGGAATCTACGTGGAGTCTACCTTTAATCAACTTAAGCGTCTACCTGCAGGCGGCTCTACTCTAAGGTAAAGATCAAACGAATGTACAAAGCCATCATGTTAACGCAGGGAAGACAGATCATGTCAACGGATCCGGTCATGTCAACGGAGATGATTATGTCAAAGAATCAGTCATGTCCACAGATCAGGTCATGTCAACGGAGATGATTATGTCAAATGAACAGTCATGTCAAGAGGACCAGTCATGTCCAAAGATCCGGTCATGTTAACGGAGGTGATTATGTCTACTAACCAGTCATGTCAACTGAAATTATTATATCTCAGGACCAGTCATGTCAATGGAGATGATTATATCTCAGGACCAATCATGTCAACGTAGATGATTATGTCAAAGGACCAGTCATGTCACCGGAGATTTTTATGTCAACAGATCAAGTCATGTCAACAAGACCAGTCAAAAAACATCCACGAAACCTCTTCTCACCATCATTACCAAAACCTATCATATCAATAACAGGTCTTGTCACGTCAAAAAGTTAGCCAATCATGTCAGCAGGAACAGTCACGTTAACAGTAGGGCCTTGCAACATCAACAACTACCCAACTGTGTAACTAATTCCGGTACAAGGAAGGAGCCCATCCCGGAATTTGTTAAGAGAAGGTTAGGTTAGGTTAGGTTAGGTTAGGTTATTTACTTAAACAACTATAAATCAATCAATAAAAACATAAATAAATAAATAAACTAAACAACTAAAAAAAATAATAATTAAACAAATAAATAAAAACATAAATAACAAAATAAAATCCATAAATAAATAAATAAATAAATAAACAAATAAATAAATAAACAAAAACAAAATAAAATCCATAAATAAAGATGCTACAAAGGTCATGGTATTTTTTTTTTTTTTTGGACCGCCAGGATGAATAGTCAATTAAAAGAGAAAAAGACTCGACTGTGCCAATATCTCTCCGTCACCGTCAATTTCATGTTCGTCCATAACCTGGTAGCTGGAACCATGTTGTGTATGTGTGTGTGTGTGTGTGGTGAGTGTGTGTGAGTGAGTGTGTGTGTGTGTGTGTGTGTGTGTGTGTGTGTGAGTGTGTGTGTGTGTGCGTGTGTGTGTGTGTGTTTCTCTAAACCCTCACCTTCCCTCTCCACATTTCATTTACCTTCACCTACCTATCACCCTACCTTACGTCCCCACCCCGGCCACCCACACCCCCACAGCCTTACGCTTCACCCCTAACCCTAACACCATCATACAACCCAACCCCACCTTATGCCCCCACCGCTCACCCTACACCCCTACAATACACCTTCACATCTGCGCCAGTGGGGTGACGTAGACTTTATTACACCCTCCGGTAATCCAGGTGTCCGGGCGATAAATCCGGCCTTGGGACACTTCTGACCGGCGCCAATTTTTCACACACCTTACGGTTGGCACCCACCACCTTACAAGCAGTGAGACAGTCAGGTACAGGCGAGACAGTCAGGTTCAGTGAGACATTATCAGGTCAGAGTGAGACGGTGGGTCCAGTGAGACAGTCAGGTTCAGTGAAACGTACCGGGTCAATGAGACAGTCAAGTCCAGTGAGACAGTCAGGTTCAATGAGGACATTATTCCAGGTCCAATGAGACAGTCAAGTCCAGTGAGACAGTAAGGTCCAGTGAGACAGTCAGGTTCAGTGAGACATTATCCAGGTCCAATGAGACAGTCAAGTCCAGTGAGACAGTTAGGTCCAGTGAGACAGTCAGGTTCAGTGAGACAGTCAGGTTCAGTGAGACATTATCCAGGTCCAATGAGACAGTCAAGTCCAGTGAGACAGTAAGGTCCAGTGAGACAGTCAGGTTCAGTGAGACATTATCCAGGTCCAATGAGACAGTCAAGTCCAGTGAGACAGTTAGGTCCAGTGAGACAGTCAGGTTCAGTGAGACATTATCCAGGTCCAATGAGACAGTCAAGTCCAGTGAGACAATACCCAGGGCCCGGAAGACCTGGTTTAGGGTCACGAGCTGGTCAACCTTCATAAAACACAACAACAATTTGTAAACAAAGTTGCAGCCGTTTTTTACAACCTGACACCGATATAAGTTTGATCTTTTTATGTGAATCTTTGTTCCCCAAGTTATAATAAGACTGAGCCTCCCCCACCCACTCGACCCTTACCAGGCAACATGTGTACTGGGCACCTCCCTCCCCCCCCACCCCACCCCCACACCCCCCCCACCTCCCCACACACACACACACGGAGAGAAAAGTTGAACAATAAAAAAGCCCAGCTAACCAGAGAGACAAAGATATTTTCAAAGACTCGTATAGGAAACTTTTGTTTTGTGTTGGGCGTCAGTATTATGTGAGAGGAGCCCATCTATCTCTCACACAGCCCCAGAGTAATGTAGTTAATAGATGAGTTGGGTAAAGATTAAGCTAAGGGGGTGGGTTGGGGTCAGGTTGAAAATTAGGTTAGGTTGGGGGTTGAGTTAGGGTTGGGTTGGGGTTGGGGTTGGGTTGGGTTGGGTTGGGTTGGTTGGGTTGAGTTTGGGTTGGGTTGGTTGGGTTGGGTTGGGATTGAGTTGGGGGTTGGAGTTGGGGTTGGGTTGGGGTTGGGTTGGGTTGGGTTGGGTTGGGGCCCCAGTAAGAATGGCACCTATTAGGACTGAGGACTAAATATCGTGTAGCCAGAGAACACACCACAAGCCAACTACTGATCTTCCAGTCGTAGTTTCAGAATCAACATTAAGACCACCACCGCCACCTATCCCGTTCTTCGCGACAACCAATCAGTATTCAGTACCCAGTTATTATGCAAATGAAGGTATAATTAAACGACAAAGTGGTAAAACAAAGAGTCCGTCCCAGGTCCTGAAGTAACACACCCAGGTCCTGAAGTAACACACCCAGGTACTGAAGTAACACACCCAGGTCTAGATAACACCCAGGTCCTCAAAGTAACACCAGGTCCTCCAAGTAACACACCCAGAGTCCTGAAGTAACACACCAGAGTAGTCACCACAGTACGTCGGAGACGACCATGACACGACCAGGTACTCAAAGTAACACCCAGGTCCTCAAGTAACACACCCAGTGAGTAAAGTAACACACCCAGGTAGTGAAGTAACACACCCAGGTAGTGAAGTAACACACCCAGGTACTGAAGTAACACACCCAGGTACTGAAGTAACACACTGTGGTCCTGAAGTAACACACCCAGGTACTGAAGTAGCACACCCAGGTAGTGAAGTAACACACTGTGGTCCTGAAGTAACACACCCAGGTACTGAAGTAACACACCCAGGTCGTAACCACAGTACCTCGGGGACGACCTTGATACACGACCAGGTACTGAAGGACAAGAAAATGATAAACTATGTAAATTAATGATACGGAATTGGTCCAGGAGTTGAGAGATTTTCCGGTCTAAACATGGCGAGATCCAATCGGGCGGGCGGGCTGCAACACGAGAAAATAATGAATTTTCAACAAATCAGGAGCCCAGTAATAAGTAATTATGCAAATGAGGACAACGGAAATGAATAAAAACGATCAGTAATCTCCGCCTTGTTACGGTGTGGGTCGGGAGGATGGGTCATGGGCTGTGTATGTTTATCTCTGTACACAATCAAGTAAAAAGCGGAGTTCGATTCCCGGAGAGTATCGCAACTACTGACCTAAAACAACGCGACGAGGTTCACATCAATCAGGTGCCCAATTAACATAATTAATGCAAATGAGATCAACGAAAACAAGAATGGCAGGTTTTCTGATCGACCAACTCAACAACTTTTGATCTGTAAATATTGAAAAATTACGATGACAGAAAAGAGAACGAGACGCTTATGGTGGACAGGAAAGTCTCTGTAAACGCCCCCCCTCCCCACACACACACACACAGGACGTCAATATATCCATCTAGCGACCACAAAAGCCGAGGAGGATAAAAACTAGCATCCATTAGCCAGGTGGGCCACACACAGGTAAAGGAAGCAGTAATCACACGGACTTAGAGCCTGCCAGTCCTCCCCCTTGTGTCTTCCACTATATTTCACACACACACACGGGTCGTCCACATCAAAGGAGATAAATATGAACACAAACGCAACTTTTTTTTTTGAGGATGGAGGAGGAAGAAGAGATAGTGCCCTCGCTGCTGAGTTTTACGGCGAGTCTCATGAAGTAAACACAAATATATCACCTACAGATAAGAGCCCAGTCCCTCTACAGGAAAATTAAGATCCTTCAGGTGAGAATTATGATGTTTTCGTTGGTTTTGTTATTGTTCAAGCCGGCTCACTTTCTATCCGGCCCGATTACTAGAAGCTGTTGTCTCCTTTTTTTTTTATCCCCCTCACCTGAGAGCTCGCGGGACAGAGGGGCAGAGGGGGGGAGGGATGGAGAGTTACACCTGCCGCTGGCTAATTACAGGTGAGCAAA
>NW_024740238.1:0-15000 GCF_018991925.1 Homarus americanus | reverse complement strand
ATATGTCCATAGAAACAAATACATGTTTTTGGATCTTTACTTAAAATTTAATATAAAATAAATAAAATCTCATTTTTTTTTTTATCTCAAACACTCGGGTCTGGAATAAGAGACGATGAGAGACGAAGAGACATGGAGAGAGAGGAAGATAAAAGAGGAGAGATAAAGAAATAACTCACAAGAACAACAAAACAACAACACCAAGTACCCATACCTCGGGACAAGACAGCGCTATATGCTAATTATCCCACAAAAATAATTTAAAACTAAATCCCAAAATCAAGAAAATAATCCACTTTAATACTTTAATAAATTATCTAACTCATAATCACGGACACAAGGTAATTAACGATCATCATTATAATCATCATTAACATTATCCGAGCTGAAATTAAAAAAAAATATACATAACAATAAATTTAACATTAACGATACTAGGAATTATATAGTGGCATTAGAAAGTCCAATTAACATAATTATATGGACTTATAATACAAATCTACATGTTTACCATAGATTAAATACATATAATTATTATTGGATTATAGAGATATGCAAAACATCATAAGGATGACTATAAATAAAACGATACTAATCTGTTTTATAATACTATCCTCTATACCGGACACTGGCTTGTATCCGGCTAGTATTATACCGGCCAGTCAATTATACCAAGGACTATAAGAGGTCCGCCCACACACATAAGGGGCGGCCCACACACACACACACACAAGGGGACGCCCACGTACAACCGCCCATCCAAGCCCATAACGTGTAAGAATAAAGGTTTGGTCTGGTGTTTACATGTTATGGGCGTGGGTGGGTGGTTATATGTGGGCAGCCATGATTGTGTGGGCGGCTATATTGTGTGGGTGGCGCCTTATGTAACAATACAATAAAAGGCTGTATTATTGATTTCCTTTTGATCTTCCCATTCCATCTTCTCTCCTTTTCCCCTCTCCTTCCCTCTCCCTTCCCATGTCCCCTACTCTTTCACTACTTTCTCTACTCCCTTACCCCACCCTATCCCCCTACCCCTTTCCTTGCATCTTCAACACCCCTCTTCCCCAACTTCCCTCTTCTCCCTAACCCCTTCTTCTCCATCCCTCTCTTCCTCCTTCCACACTTCTTCTCTTCCTCCTCCAACACCCTCACCCTTTTCTCACACATCTTCCTGATTCTCCCCCCCTTCCCCTTTTAATTAAACAGGGTAGGCGGGCATAAAGTGCAAACCACACGCTTAATTTCCTGCCTCAGTAGCTTTTTCTCCCGCCGCCTTCCCGCCCAACTAACTTAGATGAATCTCTCCAGTGTATAGTGTTTCTTTAATTAAGAAGATGTCGATATGACTCCATCTCTCCCTCCCCCAAGTACTTCCTCTTGGGGACCTTAGGAGGATGGGAAGGGTGATGGGGAAAGAAGGGTGATTGGGAGAAGGGGTGGGGGGAGGAGGTTAGGGAAGTGGGTGGAGAGAGAGAGAGAGGAATGGAGAAGATGGGAAGAGAAGAGGGGAGAGAGGAGGGATAAGGGAGGAAAGAGTGGGGAGGAGAAGAAAGGGGGATGATGATGGCAGGTAGGTATGTGAGTAAGGGGGAGGGGAGCCATAGTAAAGGAAAAAAAGTAGGGAAGGGAGGAGAGAAGAGAGGTGGTTAGGATACTACTAAGAGGAAGAGCGTTGGAGGAGGAGGAGGCAGGGGTGAGGGGAGGGTGAAGGGGAGGAAGGGAAGAGGGAGAAGGAGGGTGAGAAGGGTGTGGGCAGAGGGAGTAGATGGAGGGTGTAGGTGGGAGGAGGAGAGTGTGGGTGGAGGGAGGAAGGAGGGGGGGAGGGTGAAGGTAGAGGGAGGAGGGGTCTTCAATGGTCCCATCACAAAGTCATTAATTACTAAACTCAGCACAATACAGGCCGAGCGTGTAAGTACATATATACTCTCCTCCTCCTTCACCCTTCCTCCTATTCTTCCTTGTCCTCCTCCTCCTTCTACCCCTCTTCTTCTTTCTCCTCCCTTTTCTCCCACTCTTCTTCCTTCTCCACATCCTCCTCTTCTTTCTTCTCCTCCTCCTCCTCCATCTGGAATACTCACATAAATGCACAAACCTGACCGAGGTAGCATGTGTGTGTTACTGTACTGACGGCGTCCCAAGTCGACATGTAAATAAGGCAAGTGATCTTTTCCTCTCAAGTCCTGTAAATTTTTAAGGCCGCTCTTTTAAGATTATTCTGAGAAACTTTTAAAATAAAAATAAAGTTGTATAAACATTTCATTCCTTCAGTAAATCAATCGAAATGTTATTCTTATTATACTGTAAGGTCTTCCGCACACCAACTTATCTTTACCAATCCTTTCTCTCTGTATTTTGTAACTGAGGTAAAAAGTATAATTATACGGTACCTCATTTATCTTATTTTATATTTATCTCCGGTTTTATTTCAATTTCTCCTCTCCCTCAGAAAAGAAACTTAAAATTTCTGGCTATACACAACCTACCACCACCACGTTAAGTTCAGTTATGAAAAATATCAAAATTTCACAAAAATTCCCTTCTCATTCCTCTTTTCCACCTCTCATTTTTTTTCAATAAATTCTGGAAGAGTGAAAACTTCTCTTCACGCCACTTCACCCCCCAACAAAAAGTTATCCAAAATTTTCAGTCTATTGCTTCATTGTGTTGTATTATTACCACCACGATCACCATAAGCAATATTAAATTTTTATATAAATACTTCACACACACACACACACACACACACACACACACATATATATATATATATATATATATATATATATATATATATATATATTACTAAATGGACGTTCTCGGATGCCGTATACCACGACCAGACCAATCAAAGAGAAATATTAAATTTTCAACGTGAATATCCTCTCCTCCCCTCCTCCACTCCCCACCATTCACTCCCTCCCTAATCCCCACCACTCACCCCTCTGTCTCTGTCTCTCTTTATATCCAGGAAAGCCAAAATTCTTCAAATAAATAAATAAAAAATGTCAACTGGGTCCATCTCTCACCCTCTATACAGAAATGTTTTGCAGGTGGTGCGTAGATAATCCTGTCCCTCCCCTCCTCCTCCCTCCCTCCCAACCCCTCCTCTTTTCCTCTCCCCTACTCATCCACCTCTATCTCTACTCCTCCTCTCTCCCTCTACCCTACCTTTTCTTCTCGTCCTTCCAGCTCTCTCCACCCCCTCTCTCTCTCTCTCTCTCTCTTCTACCTCTTCTACTCTTCCCCCTCACGCTCTACTCCAATCTGCACACACACACACACACACACACACACACACACACACACACACACACACCTGGATGATCTACTCCAGAACATCTTTTCATCGTGTGTAAACAACTGCGTCGAAGTCTACTGTGAGGAAGGTAAACCCTGAACATAAAATGACCCTCTTGAAACACTTCTTTGGGGGATAGGAGGAGGAAGGAGGATAATGTAAAGAGGAGGTAGTGAGGGGGAGAAGAAGAAGAGAAAGGTAGAAAGGAGTAGGAAGGAGAGGAGGATCAATCCCACTAGGGTGTTTCAAATACATATTGTGTTTTCATTACACATTTCAGGTAAAAGTGAACGCAGTCGTACTATTGTTATTTTGGTGGTGTGAGGGAGGATACAGAGTCTCTCTCTCTCTCCAAGCATTTTACCGCCGTGCCGCAAGGGATAGCCGGACATGTGTTGATCCTCTGACTGATTCCCGGCATTCAGCAGGTAGTGAGTTAGGTCGTTCTCCCTGGCAGGATGATCGTCCACCACCCAGGGGCCAGTCCACCATCAACGAGCTCACACTATAGTATTCTGTATACTCGTTGAGCTAGTTTACACACACACACACACACACACACACACACACGCTTAATACTGTCACTATACTGGTTCATCAGGATGTGTGAATCTGCTCTACTTGTTCATGGTGGAACCAGGAGGTGATGAATACACAGTAATGTTTTTTATAAGAAATGTGCAACTTTCTGGCCATGTTTTACGGCAAATTACTACACACAGCAGGAACCCGGGGAACTTCCCGATAACGAATGGATATTCGTATATAAGATCAATCATAACACTGTGTGGCACATTACCCCCCGAGCCCCACCCCCAGCACCCGCGAGTCTCCCTCATCCACCCTCACGACCCCTCATTCCCTCGATCCACCTGATCCACCCCCCTGGCCCCCCCAACCCTCACCCTTTACCCCCATCCCCCAGACCCACACACCCTAGAGCGCCATATATGATATAGGATGATGTAAGAAACGTTAAAATGAAATATTATATACAGGTGGTTGCGACTGACTGACTGGCTATGATACAGGCAGGCTACATTACTAAATATTTTCACCTAAGAGTAACAGAGGTCGATGATCACGAACATATATATATATAACTTTTTGCTTTTAAAGATGATGTGTTTCCCCAAAACTAATAAAATAATAACGACAACGTACCATTCAGTCCTTCGATTTGCCAGCGTTTGCCTCATATTCTAAAGTCCAGGCCAGTAAGGTCAGAAAACTACTTTACCGATTTTCATGGAACTTCATGAAAACACCTGTGAGATCCCTGAAGTGTTTGTAGCCACTTTTTCGGATTGAGTAATACAAAATTAACACAATAACAAATAGACGGTAATGTGGCTTTGGGCACTCATTTGCCAACGAAGTTATCCAACCCCATGTAAGGGTGTTTTGTAGGGTATAAAGAGGCCAAATTCACAAATCCCATTTGTATAATAATGTTATATTTGTAGACGATTTTCAATCTCCCCCCCTCCCTCCCTCCCTCCCTCCCCCGACACGACTTTATTCAGGAATTTGATAATACATTTAACGAGGAGCTGTCCCGGTGTGTTACAGACAGACCAAGGCTTATAAACCCCGGGACAGACAAGAAATGTGCATTCGCGTATTATTATACAGCACAAATTTTTGGATGCTAATGATAATATAATCAATTGCAGCCATTATTTATTGGGTCATGAAAGTCGGAAAAGGTCACAATATTTAGAGACTCGGGCCATCCCGGAGAGGGTGGGCTGACAACCCTGAGTGTACCAGTTGGAAAAGTCTTCAACTGTACAATCAATCTACACTAAGCTTAGTCTACACATTTTACATGAGAGAGAGAGAGAGAGAGAGAGAGAGAGAGAGAGAGAGAGAGAGAGAGAGATTCTGGTTTCATTTGTGTTCGAAGCTGTACCTAACCCTAAGCCACTATTCCAAATTGGAGCCACAGGTCAACTTGGCTTCACTGGTTCGGAGTTGCATTCATCAGGTCGTTGTCTCGGGCGTGTAGGAAGATTTTTCTGTGGCTGGTTTATTTGCAATATACCTTTAGTTATTAATATTATTACTGACAATATTACACTTATACAAAAACACTCACATAGAAATACACACACATTACACATACAAACAAATACACACACCCAATACACATGACACAAAAAAAACATTATCCCCCCACCGACCAAAATATTCAAGCAAAAAGTTCAGAGATATACCTCCCTCAGCCTCCTGCCTCTTATCTCCGCCTTGTCTGAGAGCATCACATCCTATCCCTGAGTCCCCGGCAATAACCTTCTATCCTGCTCTATCCTCCGTTAACAGGACCAGATACCATGGCGAGGCGTCCACGACCTAGTAAGGAAGAGATTGGATCCTGGTCGAGTCTGAACGATCCTACAAACCCTCGTCTGGGATTTACTGCTGTTGTGATGGATGTTGTTTTTTATTCATTTTTTTTCTATTTTGATTTTTCCACTTTTATTTCTCTTAAGTTTGTCTCATTTCATCTCTCCTCATCCACTATTATTTCCTCTCTCTCTCTCTCTCTCTTATCCACAATGATATAATTTCACAAGTTTAGTTTAAATTTGAATTATTCTCTCTCTTTTAACTCAAGTGTCGATTACAGGGCTTCTCTTGCTCCTTCCCCTCCTCTTCTCCTCTTCCATCTCTCCATCTCTTTCCTCCCATCCATCTCTTGCTCCTTCCCACTTCCCTACTTCCATCTCTCCCTCCCACCCACCCTTTTCCTCTTAGTTTCCTCTCTGATCCCTCCCTATCTCTTCTTCCTCCCTCCCTATCTCTTCCAGCAATTCCTCCTATCCCCCCTTCATCCACCCCTTCCTATCTCCCTTCCACCCACCCCTCCCTATCTCCCTTCCTATCACCCTCCAATACTGTCACTACTAGGAGCCAGCCACCACCATCTGCTTCATCCACCCTTGAACATCATCGCCTAAAAGTCATTCATTATGGCCCATTTACTCTCTCCAAGTTTCAATGACGAAATTAGTTATAATAGCCGACCTCAGATCATCTTTGGTAGGGACTGTAAAATCTAGCGTCCGTAATGGCTATTCTGGGTACTGGGGGGGGGAGGCATGGGGAGGAGGCGTGGGGAGGTTGGCATGGGGAGAGAGGTACGAAGGTGTTGGAAAGAGGTTTGGAGAGGTTTGAGGAGAAGGTGTGGGGAGGGGAAGAGATGGGGAGGAGAGGAGGGGAGGGTGAGGTGCATCGTTAGGGCCTATGTATAGATAAGTTTAGGAAATACTGGCCAGAGTTTAGGTTTCAGAGGGGGGGGGCAGGGGTAGGGGAAATGGGGGTAAAAAGGAAGATGTGTGGAATAGGAAGAAGAAGGCGAGGGAGGAGGAGGAGCCGGAGGGGGCAAGAGGAAGAGGGAGATGGCATTAAAAGGGATAAAGGGATAAAATAAGGAGGAATTACAGTAGAGATGGGAAGGGAGGAGGGGGAGTGAGAAGAAAACAGGGAGAGAGGAGAGAGGAGTTAACTAGGTATGGAGGAGGAGTTAAGAAGCTACGTCTCTACCGACACTTGGGAACTTGTGATGAGTTTTGTCAAGACTCGGATAACTGGGAAGATTTTTTTACAAGATGACAATAACGTATATGTGTGTGTGTGTGTGTGTGTGTGTGTGTGTGTGTGTGTGTCTACCCTACATGACCATCTTAGAGGGGGGAGGAGGCTCTGTTCAAGCATTAGCAGCATCTGCAGGCGGCCCGAGTATTTATTATGAATTTATGATATTAGGCTCTCCTCCCATACGTGCATCTCCTCACCTCTCACCTCCCTGTACCTTGTATCTCATACTTCCTCTTTCTTCCATTCATTCTCTTCCCTTTATCCTTTCCCATCCTACCTGTAACTTCTCTTCACTCCACTTCAGTTCCCCTTTCTCTCTATCCCTTCACCCTCCCTCCTTTACTCCCATTTCCCCTCTTCTATATACTCCATCTTCCCCCTCTCTAATTCCCCTCTCCTCCTCTTCTTCTGTTTTATCCTTCCACCTTCCTTAAAAATTCCCCTCCTCCTTCTCCACTCAATATATCCAATCACCGACCTCCCGACCACCGATCCCCGACCCCCTGTCGACACCCTGATCACCTACCTCCGACACCTTAATCACCGAATCCCGACCACCGACCTCCGAATCACCTACCTCCGACACCCTGATCACCGACCCCCGACCCAACCACTGACCCCCGACACCCTGATCACCGACCCTCTGACCCGACAAAGGGCAAGACCCGACCCGAGACTTTTCCTGGACGGTGTTTATGAGACTGACGGGGTGTGTGTGTGGTGTGTGTGTGTGTGTGTGTGTGTGTGTGTGTGTGTGTGTGTGTTTGTGTGTGTGTGTGTGTGTGTGTGTGTGTGTGTGTGTGTGTGTGTGTGTGTGTGTGTGTGTGCTAAACATGCCCAAGTGCTTTTATTGTCGTGGGTCAGGCCAGTGTTGTCGCCTGTCTCTGCTTTGTTAGTGCTTAAATAACTACTGTTTGAGAGTGTACTGTTTGAGAGTGTCACGTAATGGTGTGGTGTGGTGGTGGTGTGGGGTGTGGTGTGGGGGTGATGGTGGCGGGATGGCGATGTGGTGTGGTGTGCTAGTATGGTAGGGTGTGGTGGTAGGGTGGTGGTGGGTGGTGGTATGGTGAGGCGTTGAGTGGTAACGGGAAGGTACAGCCACCAGCCACCACATGAGAGGTACAGGTAGGGAGGTACAGGTACAGGTGGGGAGGTACAGGGGAGGTGGACAGGTAGGGAGGTGGCTGCAGGGAGGTACAGAGAGGTACAGGTACAGGAGGTACAGGCAGGGGGGGTAGGAAGCACAGGCAGGGAGGTACAGGGCAGGAGGGGTACAGGAGGAGGTACAGGTAGGAGGCACAGGGAGGCACAGGCAGGAGGTACAGGTGGGGAGGTAGGAGGGCACAGGCAGGAGGTACAGGTAGAGGTACAGGTAGGAGGTACAGGTAGGGAGGTACAGGCAGGAGGGTAGGAGGTAGGTACAGGGGGGTAGGAGGTACAGGAGGCACAGGCAGGAGGAGGTACAGGTACAGGTAGGAGGTACAGGTAGGGAGGCAGGGAGGTACAGGTACAGGTAGGAGGTACAGGTAGGAGGTACAGGTGTAGGTAAGGTACAGGCAGGAGGTACAGGTAGGCAGGTAGGGAGGTACAGGCAGGAGGGTAGAGGTACAGGGGAGGTACAGGTACAGGAGGTACAGGTAGGAGGTACAGGTAGGAGGTACAGGTAGGGAGGTGGCAGGTAGAGGTACAGGTAGGAGGTACAGGAGGTACAGGCAGGAGGTACAGGTAGGAGGTAGGTAGGACAGGTGGGGAGGGAGGTACAGGTAGGAGGTAAGATGGGCAGGCAGGAGTTACAGGCAGGGAGGTACAGGTAGTAGGTACAGGCAGGTAGGGAGGTACAGGTAGAGGTACAGGAGGTACAGGCAGGAGGTAACAGGTAGTAGGTGGCTGAGTAGTAGGTGGCAGGTAGGGAGGTGTACAGGCAGGGAGGTGGCAGGGCAGGAGGTGCAAGTAGGTAGGGAGGTACAGGCAGGAGGTACAGGCAGGAGGTACAGGCAGAAAACAGGCAGGAGGCACAGGCAGGAGGCACAGGCAGAGGCACAGGTAGGAGGGTACAGGTAGGGAGGGTACAGGTAGGAGGTACAGGCAGGAGGGGGCAGAGGTACAGGCAGGAGGCACAGTAGGTACAGGGGAGGTACAGGTAGGAGGCACAGGCAGGAGGCACAGGCAGGAGGCACAGGCAGGAGGCACAGGTGGGGAGGCACAGGCAGGTAGGCACAGGCACAGGTAGGAGGGGCACAGGCAGGGCACAGGTAGGGAGGCACAGGCAGGAGGCACAGGTAGGGAGGGTACAGGCAGTAGGTACAGGCAGGAGGCACAGGAGGTGCACAGGAGGTAGGCAGGTAGGGAGGTACAGGTAGGAGGGGACAGGTAGGGAGTGGGCACAGGCAGGGGAGGTACAGGTAGGGAGGTACAGGTAGACAGGCAGAGGCAGGAGGCAGGAGGCACAGGAGGTACAGGCAGGAGGTACAGGCAGGAGGCACAGGCAGGAGGCAGGTAGAGGTACAGGTAGGATGTACAGGTAGGAGGGGGTAGGAGGTACAGGTAGGAGGCAGGGGAGGCAGTAGGTAGGCAGGAGGTAGGGGGGCAGGTAGGAGGCAGTAGGAGGTACAGGCAGGAGTACAGGGGGGGGTACAGGTAGGAGGTACAGGTAGGGAGGTACAGGTAGGGGGTAGGGAGGCACAGGCAGGAGGCACATAGCAGGGGTAGAGGCACAGGTAGGGAGGCACAGGAGGCAGGCACAGGAGGTACACAGGTAGGGGAGGCAGGAGGTACAGGTGTAGGTACAGGAGGCACAGGAGGAGGGCAGGTAGTAGGCAGGTAGGGAGGTGAGGCAGGAGGTACAGGTAGGAGGCACATGCAGGAGGTACAGGTAAGAGGTACAGGTAGGAGGCACAGGCAGGAGGTACAGGTAGGAGGGGTAGGAGGCACAGGTAGGAGGGAGGTACAGGTAGGGGACAGGTAGGAGGTACAGGTAGGAGGGGTACAGGTAGTAGGGAGGGTACAGGGAGGTACAGGAGGCAGTAGGCAGGTAGGGAGGGGTACAGGCACAGGCAGGAGGCACAGAGGAGGGTACAGGTACAGGGGAGGTACAGGCAGGAGGTAGGGAGGCACAGGCAGGAGGTACAGGCAGGTGTACACAGGTAGTAGGCATGGGCAGGAGGCAGGCAGGTAGGTACAGGTAGGGAGGTACAGGCAGGAGGCACAGGCAGGAGGCACAGGAGGAGGCAGGAGGCAGGCAGAGGCAGGAGGTACAGGCAGGAGGTACAGGTAGGAGGTACACAGGCAGGAGGCACAGGTACAGGCAGGAGGCACAGGTAGGAGGCATGAGGTAGGAGGTACAGGCAGGAGGTACAGGCAGGAGGTACACAGGGTACAGGCAGGGAGGCACAGGTACTGGAGGGGAGGGGACGGTGGGGACAATAAAGTGCCCGGGTTGCAACAGGAGGATCAAGTTACTTCCGCGTAGTGAAGCTGTGGTTGTCAACATGGGTTAGAATAGGAAAGGTGTGTGTTAGAGAGAGAGAGAGAGAGAGAGAGAGAGAGAGAGAGAGAGAGAGAGAGAGAGAGAGAGAGAGAGAGAAGAAACATTCCTCTACTCTTTCATCTTCCTGTGCTCTCTATCTGATGTTGATTACTATACCTCCTCCTCTTCCTCCTCTTCTCTATTCCTCCTCTTCTCTATTCCTCCCCTCACCATCTCTTCTTCCCTTTTTATCTCATCTATCCCACCCCTCTCACATACCTCCCCCTCTCTCCCCTGGGCCAAAAAGACCTTCCCAAACTCCATAATACACCTGGAGATAAACTCTTCATAAAAACGTTCCAATCTTTTTTTTTTTAAGTTACGATGAAATCATTTTTGGTCGTCACATCACCGCCGACTCTTCAACGCGTTGGCCAAAAATTCATATATATGTATTTCATTTTTGTATTTTTTTTTTAGTATTTCTGATTCCCACTGTTCGAAAACGGCCAAATATGTAAATAGGATAATTTATCTTTCAGCTACGGGGCCAGAAGTTCGCATTTTTATATATGTATATTTTATTTTTTCAAAGAGATAAATTGAAAAAACAAAAAAAAAAGCCTTGTGTAGCGTTTAAAGCGAAGTACGAGTTTTGGAAGATAATTTTAGAAAGTTATATTTTTAGTGTTGAGATGGTAAGTTGTTTTGTTGTTGTTTTAGTGTTGTCATCATTACCATGTTATTTATGTGTGATATAATTTTCTATTCGTTGTCATTATTACTATTATCATCATAATTCTGTTAGATTAGTCATTCACATCAAATTTATAATGACACCATTATCTATTATTATTACGATTATTATTATTATTATTATTATTATTATTATTATTACTATTATTATTATTATTAGTAGTAGTAGTAGTAGCAGTAGTAATAGTAGTAGTGGTGGGATGGGGCCAAGTGCAAGATGCTTCTACGCCAGACTCGCGGAGGTGCTATTCGAACAGAAGCAACAGCCCAGAAGTTATGTTACAGCCTGGTTCAGATGTCGACTATCCTTCTCTCTCCTTAGGTCGGCTTTGCTCTGCCTCAGAGGAACGAGAGCATCGGACCCAAAGCCGACAACTGCTGCAGATATTGACTATGATGCTACTGTCACTGAATGCCGCATAGATCTGCGGCTCAACTAATTTAACACAGATAGGATAGCTACTTATGTATTAGGATATTTAATATTAAGGTAATTAAATGGTGGCGAAGGTGTGGCTATTGGGGGAGGCTGGAGGCCACTTGAAAAAAAAAAGTAGTAGTAGTAGTAGCAGTGATAGCATACCATCATCATCATATAAGTATAATGTATTATTAACATCAGAAACTGTGTGTATATGTATTTTATTTAATTAACTCTCTCTCTCTCTCTCTCTCTCTCTCTCTCTCTCTCAGTTATCAACGTGGAGGTGGGTCTTCCCTAGGGAGGGGGAGAAACCTGTATGTATTTTCACCCTGTATTACAGTATAACACCCAGAATAGTAACCTGAAAATCCCACACACACACACACACACACACACACACACACACACACACACACACACACACACACACACACACACACACACACACACACACACACACACACACACACACACACACACACACACACACACACACACACACACACACACACACACACACACACACACACACACACACACACACACACACACACACTAACTGCACCACCTTCATCATCACCACCATCTAATGCCAGACAAACAAACCGTACACCTTTCCTCCTTTTCTATACGATCACCATCTGCCTGGCGATCACACAACGGAGTAATGAATGTAACCTCTTGGCCTAACGACCACCTGGGAGATGATCACCCATCGTTACCTCCTCCAACTACCCCGCTAACGACCAGCAAAAAGCCCCATACGTTCGGGTATTGGCAGTTTTACCGTGCCAGCCGAGGCCAATCTTTGAAGCTCACAATTGCCCTCTGAAGCAAATACCCCCATCCCCCCTATGCGGTTTACCAGGTGCCACACAACAGTACCACGTGGACAACCTGACTTATACACCAATGACCATTAATAAAATCATAATGTGTTTCACCAGGAGGATTATAAAGGATGGAAGTCTATGAAACTCTTAGCTACAAGGGGTTTCAATCACTTATTACATGAAACTCTCAGATTCTATTATAACATCAGAGAGCTTTTGAAAATTCTGTCATGTACCGTCTATCAGGCTTTCAAATTCTATCACATCCACTACAAAACCTTTCAAGTTCTATCACATCAACTACAAAAGCTTTCAAATTCTATCACATCAACTACAAAAGCTTTCAAATTCAATCGCATCCACTACAAAAGCTTTCAAATTCTATCACATCAACTACAAAAGCTTTGAAATTCAATCGCATCAACTACAAAAGCTTTCATTCAAATTCTGTCACATCAACTACAAAATTTCAAGTTCTATCACATCAACTACAAAAGCTTTCAAATTCAATCGCATCCACTACAAAAGCTTTCATTCAAATTCTGTCACATCAACTACAAAAGCTTTCAAATTCTATAAAAGCATCAAATCGAGGTCGTCTTCTAGAATCTCCAAAGGCTTTCAAATTCCCAGCGACATGGAGTAAAGGGTTTCAGATGTCGTAAAGAGGAGGCCAAGTGGGTTCCCGGCAACACCACTACTTGCCACAACGACCCAGTCAATATTCAGAGGATTAGCCCCCCAGGCCTTTTAATAAATTGAAACGATACATCTCACGTGTAATCTGTGCTTCTGCTCCTCGAGATTAGATTATACAGAGAGAGATAAGTACCGATAACAGCCGGAGAGACGACCATAAGGCGATACACGACGAATAAGACCATGAGCTTTCACCCCGTACTGGTAATTAAATGGATTTGATAACAGCGATACGTGTAATTATATATATGAATAATTAGACAAGATAATTGAGGATAATTATGAGGGATGGGAGGGCTGAGGCGTGACGATATATAATTATATGATTATATGCATTAATTCATCAGGTAAACTAATTAAGATATTATAATGAGGAGTTAGGAGAGTATGTTAAATGAAGGTGTTCCTTCTTAGTTTATTAAGTAGTGACGCTTTCACCCCTCACCTTCACCACTCACCCCTCATCTTCACTCTCACCTCTCATCTTCACTCTCACCCTCACCTTCATACTCACCCTCATCTTCACCCCTTACCCTCATCTTCACCAATCATCTTCACTCCTCACCTCCACCTCTCACCTCCACCCATCAACCTCACCAAGACCCCTCACCCTCACACCCCACCTTTATCCTCACCTTTACCATCACCACCACCACCAACACCACCACCACCACCACCACCACCACTACTGTTACTACTTTGCTGTCACTCGGGATCGAGTATGACGATCATCCAGCTATGATACAATGATACGAGTTATTAGGGATGTCACCTTTATTGGTGAGCTCTGAGGTGACTCGAGAGGCCGATACGGGACTGGCAGGGTCTTCACAGATGTTATACGTGTGAAGGGCTACATTGGGGCGGGAGGGGCGGTGGCAGCGTCTTTCCGGCACTGAGGCTTGTCTGCCTAGGTATACAGTATTGACACCTTCTTGTGTGGTGCTCCTCCAAGCGTTACGGTGTGGAGTAATCGTCTCCCAGGTGAGGGGGTCGATTTGACACTTTTTCAGGTTTGTCTTAAGACTATCCTTATACCTTTTCAGTTACCCGCCAGCGTTATGCTTACTATTCGTTAGGTGACTGTAAAGTAGCTGCTTTGGCAGTCTACTGTCATCCATGCGGGTAACATGGCCAATCCAGCGTAGTTGTTCATGGATAATGGTAGCCGCGATGCTCCTACAGTTGGTGTCAACGAGAATACTGGCATTTGTTCTCTTGTCACCACCACTACCACCAGTATCACCCACCACTACTAATACCACTACCACCATTACCATCATCCACCACCAGTCACCACTACCATCGCCATCATAATACATCACCACCATCAGCACCAACACCATCACCACCATCACCACCACCACCACCACCACCAGCACTGCGTAATTAATAACTCGCTCCTGTATGAAAAAGGCATTGTATAAAAATTTAATAAAATATTGTAATTATATAAGGATAAAAAAAAATATACAAATTTTTGACAAACTGTGGGCTTATTTAGTTAAATTAGACAGGTGTGTGGAGTACCTTGTTAATTTTACGTGTATGGATTACAGGTAGATGCTGGATAATTAATAAAAATAATAAAAATAACAGCAGATTAATTTTAGCGATAATATAAATAATAGTGGCAATAAAAGCAACAATGTTAAAAATAATAATAATAATAATAATAATAATAATAATAATAATAATAATAATAATGTACTATCATATAACACTAAATAAGAGAGTAATAAAATAAAAATAAAAATATTATCGCACGCATCATTACATTTTTATTTCCGAATCAACAAAATAAATAACAAAATTTATAAAGACACGAAGGAAATATACCTAAATATATTTCTTCAGGACTATTATTATTATTATTATTATTATTATTATTATTATTATTATTATTATTATTATTATT
>NW_024740237.1:0-13751 GCF_018991925.1 Homarus americanus | reverse complement strand
ATTCGAAAATTTTGTTTACATCTTCCTGTAGTTTTGCCCAGTTCTCGTCAGATTCAATTACAGGTCCTATTTTAGTGTCATCAGCAAATTTACTTATGTTGCTGTCTACACGAATCCACACACAAATATGACCCACTCAAAAAGACCCTCCACAAAAAGACCCTCCACAAAAAGACCCTCCATAAAAAGACCCACACAACAGAAGATCCATACAAGTGTAGAAGAATACGTGTATGTGAGGGTGAATGAATGAATGTTCACTGAAGTCTCAGCAACACTGAATGACTCATGACCTTCATCGTCAATACGGTATATAAATATCATCACCAAATTATAAAAGATTGTGACTAGTCGATGGTAGAGTGAGACTCGTGCTCCTCCTGCCTCGCTGGTCCGCTGGTCACACCTGGCCCGGAGTGTGTTGGTGAGCGACGTTTGGCTGTGATAACAGGGCACCTTGTGTGTGTCCCTCCCTGGGATCACTTCTTTACGAAATATGGTATGATGACACTTGTGCTGTCATATCATAGAGGAGTGGTATGGGCCAGTGTGTGACTGTTACCATAAAGTTAAGTTCCTCTCTGAGGAAATGTCGTGTTTGGGGTTCACGATTCTCAACGTCCCCCTAGGTAACACTCAACATACACGCCCACCAGTAAGCAGTCCGACAAAACTCACAAACACATTGGTGTTTTTTTTATTATTATAATTATAATTTTCTTCAACTTGTGGTTGTGACCGACGGCCGCCACTGTACCAGCCTTGTTGACTAAACTACCAACAATGCCTGAGTCAACCTCCACGAGTCCACATATTATGATTCCCGAGGGTTTGTCTCAATACTTTGAACCATTTACCAAGGACATGTGTAGCGCCAGTGTCCATGTGTGAAGAAGCTTCCTGGTGTAAGATGATCAGGAATTACACACAATTAATTTCCTCGTATACCATGAACAAGAACTATATGTACAGTATGTCCACCTGTACATTTTGTTCACTTGTACACTATGTTCACCTATACACAATGCCCACTTGTACTTTATGACCAGCTGTATACTTTGTTTACCTGTACACTATGACCATCTGTACACACTGCCCATATGTAGACTATTTTCACCTGTACACTATGCCCACCGGTAGACTGTGTTCACCTGTACACTATGTTCACCTGTGCACTATGACCATCTATACACTCTGCCCACCTGTACAGTACACTGTGTCCACCAGTACACCTTTTCCATATTACACTATGTTTATTTGTACATTATGTCCACTATGTCAATATGTACACTAGGTTCATGTGTATAGGTAAAGAGTCTCCAAGCGACAGTATAATTTTTTTGGAGGAGACAGTCTAGTAATGTATTTAGAAACTCATATACCGTTAAAATCAGTGATCATAATTTATGTTTTTTTTGGTGTTTTACTCTTTAGTCTATTCTATGTAATTCACTGGGAGAGTAATGACTGTTTACACGTTTTATTATGTTCACTTTATCACAGATTCGGGTATTTTAAGAGAATGGCGGAACACTTGTGTTGCAGGGAGACAAGTTAAGTTGTGGTTGGATCAACTCACTCACACCACGTCTGTTATGGTCATGATATTCAGAAGATCCCTCCAGCTTTCATAATATAATGGATGCCCCTCGTGTGAACCTCAGGGAAGGACCTGGGCTCGCTCACATTCAGGGGCTCTCGTGTTCTCCTCAGGTCAATGTTGTCTCTCTCTCTCTCTCTCTCTCTCTCCAAACAATAAACTATCGCTTCACTTCCACACTAAAACTTTATAAGCGAATCTTTATATAAATACACACGTACAAACCTACACAAATCCACACACAAAAGATGACCCTCCTCAAAAAGACCCTCCACAAAAAGACCCTCCACAAAAAGACCCTCGCACATACTAAACACACTCAAATTCTTATGGTGTTAGGTGTGGCGGGGCACCTAATACACACCTGATGTAATATTTATCGCCTACGCAGGTGTGCGGTCAGTGGCAAATTTATGTGGAACGCTACAAAATATTGGGTATTGAAAATCAAACCTCCCGGTGGCCAAGTATTCAAGGCTCCGCTATTCAGTGTGTACTAAGCCAGGGCCAGAGTTCACCAGCTGTGTGCAGTGATCTCGGTGGCATTTTTATAAGAGGCGCTGAAGTATAAGAATGTTTATTTTTTTCTTATAATTCCTGCATTTGAGAGTCTTTCATTTGTAATATATAATTTTTTTAATATTCCAAAATCCCTTGGAAACTGGCTTTAATTCAAAACAGAGTTTTACGTCAGTCTAGCAATCTTAATTATTTTGTTGTTGAGCTTTTTGAGGAAAACAGTTTCCATGTAACCCCGGTTCATTACGGAGACGGAACTTAATTCCTGAGTTTCTAAAAAAACATTAATGCTTTCACAACACTTTCTTAGTATTGGTTGTGTATGTGTAGTCACTGTAGTTAGTGAGTGTGTGTGTGTGTGTGTGTGTGTGTGTGTGTGTGTGCGTGTACGCTTGACCTTGTCTTGCCTCGATCTCTTTATTATTGAATTGAGGTTGAAATATTTATTCTTAATTTTTTTCAAGTCTTTAATTTGGGTTTCATTTTAATGTAAATAAAACACACGCACAAACATACACTATATGCCAGACGTTCCCCCAGCTTGACACAACCCGACTCCCAGCTCCCTCACTTACTAACAGTGCAAGAATTTGTAGTCGCAAAACGATGGGACAGACTCATATCAAGAGCTCCACCACTCCCACTGAACTTACCCATGAAGTTCTACAAGGATTTCTCCCCAGAACTAGCTAAATTCCTCTGCTCCATTATTAATACTTCTCTCGGACGAGCAAAATGCCCAGCTGACTGGAAGACTTCAATATGTGTCACCAGTACCAAAGTCAACGAGCCAACAATCCCTAAACGAGTTGTGACCTATTGCCATTACCCCAATACCAAGCCTAATCTGCAATGGTTTTGTCATTTGACTCGGCTTACATGCCGACGCTGCAGGCGGAAATTGATTCTCAGCAATTTGACAAAATGAAAACCTCCTCCACTACCCACTGTCTTCTCAGCTTTCTTTATTTCGTCTACCGCAACTTAGAGAAACGTAAGATATTCGTTGGCATCAGTGAGAACAACTCGGATTCCGACTCCAACACCTTCCACATTGGTTCACGACCAAACATATCAAGACCATGGTTATGCACATCAACCTCTCCTCCAACCATGTCCAGCCTCCCTCCATCACATTGGCCCCCTCTCCTTCCCAGGTTGTGGACTCCACCAAGCTCCTCGGTGTCACAATAGATAACAAAATGAACTAGAAAAGAGACAACCGTCAAACATTACTACTATCATCTCCACATCCTCCATCGTCTCAAGTCCCTTGGAGTTCCCGTCTGAACTCTTCTTCCTATGATGATATATACTTCTCCTGCCTGGTCTTCTTCCTTAAATACTACACAACAAGAAGAGAGATTACAGAAGAGGAAGTGTAAGATTAGTTTCTCCCTCAGTTACACCACGTATCAAGAGGCGCTTAGTATACTGACCCTCTCGACTCTCTCTCATCACGAAGACTTCATCTGCCAGTCTGTGACGAAGTTACTACACTGTCCTAGACACGGGGTCCTGCTACCACCTCCGATTCACCTTTCGCAAATTGCTGTTCGACACCACAACCAGCCCATGCGATCAAGTACTGATCGCTGTAAGAACAGCCCAATTCAAATTGTTGTAAGAATCATAAAGCATCCGTAGATAACATGCCAACCTCACTTTTGTACTATAACTGTGTTGAAATTCCTTGTTAAATGACCCTCTCCCCCTTGCGATTATATATCATATGTACAGTTGCGGAAATGTGTTTCTACACTCCCTGTGGTAACCCTTGTCTCCAAACGGCCAATCTGTGTAACCAATCACGGCCGTCGTTACACTACTACTGCCAACGTTGTCGTTTAGAGACATGGGTTACCGCAGGTGTAGGAACACATTTCCGCAACTGTGCTACATATGTCATTTGTATATTTTCAGCTTATGGTTTCTGTATTTGACAGACTTTAATTAATATTATTACCATCATCTACATGCACTGAAATTACACTTTAAACACGACACCAACAGCAGTATTCAACAATAACATTTACTTCCCGGACAATTTGGGGACTTTAGATTTTAAATTCTTTGTGAAGTTATAATCTCGACCACCACAGTAAAGAATGTTGATTAAAGGGCGGGTGGGTGCGGTTTGAACACCATTGTTATTGTCGCTAAAACTTCAGCTTTCAGCCTAAACATTTTCTTGTGGGACATCTTTCTCCCGTCTTGGAGGGCCACACCATCAAGATCGTTAGCTTGATTTTAAAAAGTAAAAGTTTTCAGCGCCGATAAAGATAATGTGAGTCGAGGAGCAAGATAGGAGGCGGTGCAAGCAAGAGATAAACACGGGATTAAATAAAACACAGATAAAACGAAGACAAACGTAATGAGTAAAACAAACACAATTAACATTTCTTGGCTAACTCTACAGACACGTAAATTTATCTCTGCCTCTTGCTGCTGGCGCCTTTAGAGAAAAAACAAACATATTCTTCTTGTTATTTTTACACTAACAGATAATACTAATATTATATCCTCACATATTAACAGACAGATGAACATGTATTATATTTTTCATAGTTATTTATCTAATGTGGTAAACAATAAGCAAACTGTAATGTACATGATGGAATGAATTTTTGTTCTCATATTTTAGGTATAGACATTCAGAAAAAATAAGGGAAATATTTATATTTCGTAAATCAATCAACCCCTTGTGTACGAGGTCCTCTCTGGGTTGAATAAAATTGTCTGCCTTTAACTAAATAAACTATTACAGGTATTGCCCCCGCAGTGAAGGGTATACTCGTATATTGAATACAGAGTCAAAACAAATACTATTACTAAAAACTGATTACGAAGAATATAAACTATACATATGGGAGAACAATTATAATTAAGGTGTGGTCAGACAGTGGAAATAATCTAAGGACTCGTAAAGTATTCGTATCAAAGTATTAAAACGTATATACGCAATATTTTCCCAAAACAAATAAAGAGATGTGTCGAGGAAAGTGACACACACACACACAGTATAATAGTGAAGACTATTGTCTGGAAGAGGCAACAATCAGGTAATGTAGGAGAGGAAAATTAATCAAAATATTAGGGAAATAATGAAAGCGAACCATTACACAAACTCGTTAAGAAGAAACTTCTTAGTAATATTTATATCTGAGATTATTAATCATTCAGTAAAATTTAGCTTTTTGTCGTAGATATATTGATATATAGATAGATAGTTTATTGAACAAGAGTTTCAATCCATCGCTTATATTATTGCTTATCCCGTGTCTACCCTGTGGACGGTGGCGAGAACTGTTACAGTACACAAACGTCCCAGAGCCCACTGACAGAGTGGTGTACAGTAGCTATACGGTGTACAAGTTATCTACAATTCTACACTATGCAAAACAAGCATTTTTTTCACGATTCAAAGGACGACGTCTGAAATAGTGACATAAGTAGGCATACAGAGTATTATGTTCCCTATACACGAATTTTTTAATTTTTTGTATATATAATACTTAGTGGTCAAGTTGATGGACTTTTCGTGTGTTCGGTGTTACTGTATAGTATATACTGAACTGCCACATGTACTTTTAGGTCAAGACACAGCCTGGGTGTTGTGTGATCACAGTATATGTTCCACCCAGTACAGTACAATGTGATGGGCTGTGGATCTCTTGATTCTACGAGTATTTCCGAATGTCTAAAGTGTTCACGGTCTTGTTCTAATTTATTATGGATTAGCGCCCAACAACTTCATTTGAATCGAAAAATCACACCCCACCCCACCCCGCCCCGTGAGAGCAGATACCGAGTTGTTTATTACACTTCTCGGTCTAACAGGTGCAACCAGAGACCATAACAACAACACTTTCCGTTCTTACACAAGGAGCTTAAACTCACGACTCTTCAGTGATATTACCAATTTATCAAGAGCAGCAAAGCCAACAATCATTATGACGCTGAAAAATGTAGCGTGATGGTAGAAAAAAATATAACGCAAGCCACGAGGAAAAGATCAACACAGAATAGTACAATAAGGCGAGGGAGCGAGAGGAGTAAGAGGCGAGGGAGCGAGAGGAGTAAGAGGCGAGGGAGCGAGAGGAGTAAGAGGCGAGGGAGTAAGAGGAGTAAGAGGCGAGGGAGTAAGAGGCGAGGGAGCGAGAGAGTAAGAGGCGAGGGGAGCGAGAGGAGAAGAGGGCGGAGGGGAGTAAGAGGCGAGGGAAGGAGAGGAGAAGAGGCGAGGGAGCGAGAGGAGTAAGAGGCGAGGGAGCGAGAGGGAGGCAGAGGCGAGGGGAGCGAGAGGGAGTAAGAGGCGGAGGAGCGAGAGGGGAGAAGAGGGCAGAGGGAGCGAGAGGAGTAAGAGGCGAGGGAGTAAGAGGGAGTAAGAGGCGAGAGGAGAAAGAGGCGAGGGAGCGAGAGGAGTAAGAGGCGAGGGAGCGAGAGGAGTAAAAGGCGAGGGAGCGAGAGGAGTAAGAGGCGAGGGAGCGAGAGGAGTAAGAGGCGAGGGAGCGAGAGGAGTAAGAGGCGAGGGAGCGAGAGGAGTAAGAGGCGAGGGAGCGAGAGGAGTAAGAGGCGAGGGAGCGAGAGGAGTAAGAGTAGCAGATCCGCACTACCTTGACGCGTCGCCTGTAAAAAAAAAGAATTATTGTTTTGGAAACTTGCAGCTTGTTTCAATTAGAGCATTCATGCGTTAGTGACGACGGCGGAGTGGCAAGGGTGAGGAGGGTACGGAGGCTGAGTGTTTGTAGTGGAGGTGCTGAGAGTGAAGGTGGTGAGAAGCTTGAGTGTTTATGGTGGGGTTGCTGAGTGTTTGTGGTAGAGGTGATGAGGGACTAAATATTGAGGGTGCAGAAAATGACTTATATGCCATGTGTGTGTGTGTGTGTGAGAGAGAGAGAGAGAGAGAGAGAGAGACGGGGAAGTGAAGAGAGACGGAGAAGGAAAGGGGGAGAGGGGTGGGTGGGTGGGTGTGTGTGTGTGTGTGTGTGTGTGGGTGTGTGTGGGTGTGTGTGTGGGTGTGTGTTTGTTGCTCTAATCATGCGTGCCTTTTATTCTTCAGGAAGTTTTTGCTACCATCTCTTCAACATGTTTGTCGCTGTGCTGCCCAGAAGCCAAAAATATTCACCTGTCGATTCCGTTCGTCTGTCTATCTGTCTGTCTGTCGGTATCCAGTTTCTTAATTTATATATTTTTAGCGACTTAACAGATGAACGTTACAATCTACTGTTGAAATTGAGAGTCACAGAGACAATCACTCACCTGATCTCGAGGTATTACACATCATGCTTTCGTATTAGACTCGACCTTCAAGTGAAAGCTTCTTTTCCGAGCATTTCGTGTCCTTGGACGGGTAGTATCACTTTATATGAATCACGTAAAGTTTAGGCACCGCAGCTTATTTCACCTGAACATTAAGCACCCCAGCTTGTTTCACCTGAACATTAAGCACCAGATTATTTTGCCTGCAGATTATCTCCCCCAACGCTAACCTATCCAAAACTATCGTAATCTAACCTAACCCCCAAGGTTTGGGTGGCTAATCATCCGGTGCGATAAACTGGGGTGCCAGATCTTCAGGTGATCCGGTTTTGTTGTTATTTTCCATCTTATAAAAGCATCCCGCTGGTTATAATACATTTCTGTGCAATCTTTTTAACAACACGTCTCGCAAAGGCTAACAAGCGCCAATTAGAGGTCCTTCCGCGCCAATTTACGGAGCACGAGAGGTTGTTGTGTAAAGTACTACAACAGCTTGGCCCAGTCGGGACATTAACAAGACTGCCTCACCCCCTCACCCCTTCTTTGTCCCTCCCCCCTCAGCACCTCAACTCAACTTACCCTTAACTTACCTTAGTAAAACTCCAGCATCAACACTTTTCCCCACTTCCATCCCTCTCCTAACCTTTTCCCTCCACCATCCACCCCTCTCCCTCCTTTCCCAACCCTTATTCTACCTCATCTCCCTCCCTCGACTTACCTTATCTCCCCTCCACCACTCCTCTCTTCGATCCCCAACTCCCTCCTCACCAACCACCCCTCTCCACCCTCAGACTCTCAGCACCCCTCCTCAACTTACTTCTCATACAACGACAGTAAAAGACTGACCCCAGGACGTCAGAACGTATGACTGACCTCCAATCTAAATATCGGAACTGAATTTGAAAATGAAACAATTTACTAAGCCAGAAAAATACACAGAATGAGGAAGAACATCAATACTGACATGGTAGAAGAACCTTGGAGCTCTCTTGAAGACACATAGTGAATATTGTATATTTATTTCAGGAGAATTATTTAGTAACTTAGAAGATCATCTGGGTTACAACATTTTACGTCAATAAAATAAATACATATTGCTGCCACATTTTCACACTTTTTATTTATATTATGTGTTCCCATTTCTTATATATTTAATTTATTATTGTGTTAATTTTAGTTTAGTATCGGGACGACCTCTTGATGGAAAAAAAAAGGTATAACAGAAAATACGCGTGTATGAAACACCCCTTACAGGCATCTTTTCATAGGTAATGCTTCACATATGTAACAGCAATATATAAACATACCATAATAGTATATAATAAAAACCACTACATCTTACATTTCTTCATTTATTATAATTAAAGCGCATCCCTAAGCATATCCGAAAACGTCACAATCTTGATCTCTAAATTGCTGACGTCTGTTTACACGGCTAGCCCAAGCTCTAAAGAACTCGACTCTAACACACCACCTGTGCTAAGCTCTGATCAGAAGGCTCCCTTCAAAAATCTTCCTTGTAAAGTAAGTGTGTCATACTGTGTGTGTTATAAAAGAAAAACACCCAGTTGTGTTTCTGATAATACCTGTCACTCAAAATGTTTTACCAGAACAGTAAAAGCCAAGGGATAACACCCAACATTATTCTTATCAAGAAACAAAGGTAAGAACTCAGCCTAACCTGAAATAAATAACTAGAACACAGGAACACTCCCTGCCAAGTGGTGGTTCACTAGCTATGGCTGAACCATGGTGGTTCACAGGCAGGGATCGACTAACAATCAGCCAAGGTTTCATTTCTTGTTTTTTTTATGGGTGATCGTTAGAGTCTTCCGAACCATAAACCTGTGAAGTCTCCCCCCCCCAAAAAAAAATTATTTACAATCTATTGGAAGAAAATTTATACAGGGAAGACAATGATAATAATTTTTATACAAGTCTTCCCTCAAACCAATCCCTTATATCATTTTAACCCTGGACGAAATAATTCAGGCAATGACACTGAGGATGTTGGTGACGCTGCTGCACTACCTGTGTTTGTACTGCAGTGTATAGAAGAGTGCCGACTCATCCAGTGTGGTAATATTGTGTTGACCATTTATGAGGTGTAGTAGTAGCGTCTCTCTGTTCATCAGGTGAAGCATTATAAAATCACCATTTGAGGTCAAAAGTAAATTCCTTCAGTAGTGACTTAATTAAAAAACGGAGCATCACGTGTAAACTTACTGTGTTTGTCACCATTAACTCATAAGTTTATATTCGCTGCCTTCAGACAGTCATGACTTTTGGACTTAAAAAATTATGATTGATAAAAAAGATGGGCATTGTTTGTGATACAACGCATTCACGTTAATTCTTTCCTTGGTTCGTGTTTATCGTCGCCAAAATATGTGGGAGAGTTGAAACGCACGCAAGCAAGCACACTCACCCATTCACTCTCACAATTAGTCAGTCAAGTCACGTGCACTCAATCACTGACTCACTCCTCGCAAAGACGTGAACAGCACCACCAAACCAAGCTACATTCTAATCAGGCAGGATCTACTACACTTGATTTCCAATTACCAGGTATATTCACTGATGCTAATTAACAAGAATACAATCTTCAACCTTTACCCAGCAACAACACCCACCTCCTCCTCCTCCTCTACCTCTACCTCCTCCTCCTCCTCCACATTCTCCTCCTCATCCTCCTTCAACAACATTCACCTCATCTTCCTCCATCCTCATCCTTCACCATCCTCAGAGACTCCACTGAAAGCCAACATTTAACTATTTTCACTCAGGTACACAAAAACCACCGTTCGAACCTCTCCCCCCTCATCATACGCAGTGTTGACCCAAACAATTTTTCACGCCGTGCCTAAAATAAGAACAATGGACAAGGAAACCAAGTCGAAAGGCAAACACTATTACGCAATTAGCCAAATCATAATGTGGACGGTGTGTTTGGTGTGCTATTCTCTGCCCTGGGATGTTGCGGTAGTAATTACAGGTGACTTCATATTTTCATCCTTTCCTGATTATGTAAATTGCGGAAAGGTAAAATAGAGCTGAAGTTATGTGTGTTATTATCGTTTTTCTTTATTATTTTAATTAACTGTATTATTACTATTATTATTATTAGCAATTTAATATCTACCATTTGGGAAGAAAATTTGCATTGCTATATTTATTACATATTTATTCATTCACACGAAACCAACCCATACATAAATAACCTTAGAAACGGTTCGGACAATATACAACAAAAACTCTCGTCGACCTCCTTCCCAGAGCCTCGATCACGTCTACTTTATTGTCGCCTTTAGGACCCGCGAGAGAGGGGTGGGGGACCTGACTTGACATTCCCATCGTAATTCTGTCTTCCCCTCTCACCCCATTACCACCTTCCTCAACTCCACTCTTCCAACCCTCATGTCTCCCCCTCTTTACACTCTATGCTCTAATGTAATTTGGCCTCCTGATCACACCTCCCAAAACTCATGCTGAACGCCTGGTATGTTTAATAAGCATTCAACATGAATTTGAGTAACGGCATGTACAAGCTGGACAATTTTGTAATTAAGAAGATTTGTGATCAGGTGAGAAGGCCGGGTCACTTGACCATCTGACCTGACCACCAACCGTTGTGTGCTATTTAAAGATAAGTAGGGCTATTACCTAATACCTGACCATTGTGACCTGGTCTCACCTCTGTATATATAGTTACCTTGATTTGTATTTCTCTCTCTAGTCTGTACTACCCTGAAGATGTGAATTAGTCGAAAGCGCTTGGGAACTTCGTGTTTTTTTTCCTTGTGGTTATCAGCATATACTTGGATTACGCGCACCTACAGTGATTTATTTGCATATATATATATATATATATATATATATATATATATATATATATATATATATATATATATATATATATATATATATATATATATATATATATATTTTCCTTACATTGTTTACCGTCTCCTATACCACAGCTCTTCCTTCATCACACCTTCTCCTTGCATTTTTCTTTTCCTTACACCTCCCTCCCCTACATTCCACATCCCTCCCTAACACACAACCTCCCTCCCCTTACACACCACCTTCCCCTGCATTGCATCTCCCCGACACCATACCTCCCATTACACAGCCATTTTTCCCAAACCCCCAGCTTCCCCTTAACCCAATTACCCCAAACTCCCCCTTCACTCTAATAACCCATTCTCCCTATACCCCTCCTCCCATTAACCCCCTCCCTACACATCCTTAACACAGCATTTTCCCTTTCCCAAGCCTATACGTCATCCCCTTCCACATACCCTTCTTCAACTTCCCATTCGATTTCTCTTTTCCCCCATCCCATCGCCCTTCCAGAAAATAAATGGACAGGAGATAAATGTCAATCCTTCTGGCTGTGAGATTCCTTCGCCACAACCTGTATACAAATATTCTCTCTCTCACTCCCTCTCTCTCTCGCTTTACATATCTATTTACAATGAGAAAGGAAGATTGGGGTAGAGTCTCAAAATAAACAAAATAAAGGCAATATATTTGGGACGGAAACATCGGCCGAATGTTAAATTGGGCATCAATATCATCTTCCTATTTTACCCTGAGGCAGATATGACCCGATCCTTTACAGGCGTAGGAAAGGCCGTAAAATATTTACACGAGAGAGAGAGAGAGAGAGAGAGAGAGAGAGAGAGAGAAGGGAGGGGGGGGGAGGTGATGGGTAAGGGAATGGGGAATCCACACTCTTCTCAATCGGTGGTTACGAACACCTTCCATTGGCAACTGGTGGATAGTTTCATTCCCCACTCCTAGGATGGGTAAAGATGACAGCCCACAACATCACTACCCATCAAGGGTAGTGCGGGAAACAATGCCATACTCGTCTACGTGAAAGTCCCCACCTGAGTGATCATTTCAAGTGAGCAACTGGCTGGGCCTAACCTTGACCTGGGCCCAGATTCACTAACACTGCGGAAATACTAAGTTCATAACAGTCGGGAGATCCGAAGTCCATGCGAACTACCGTAAGAACAAATCATTAACGGTTTATAACTTAGCTGTGGCGCTCGTACGAAACTTTGGAATCAGTTCGTAAAATGCCGACAAGTAGCAATGATGTGTTTCGTGTCGGCCAACCATGAGACTGATGCTGTACTAATACATAACTGAGAAGGAGACGCAAGTCAATCATGTTACATATTAGACCCCACAGGGTGCACTTGTGATCACCTTAGCGTTTAGACATTTATAGAAGAAAATAGGGTAAATTTGGAAACACAGGCACCGATTTTTATTTCAACAATGTGTTTTGCCTGTTTCTTTTTAAGTTGGAAATCGATTTTCTTCTTTGGTGTTTCCGGCGCAAATTTATACTTTTCAAGTATTTTAAACGATAAGACCTCCCCAAATACCAACAATATTGGCTGCTCAAAGTGGACAGGGCTTTGAAGTAGAGGGAAAATGTGGGGGAAAATACTACAAAGAACACGAAACAACCCTTGAACACCTTACCTTATTTATAAAATGGTCAAAAATGGCTTTCGATTTAATGGACCCCCCCCCTCCTCATCTGAACACCCAAAACTCCATCAACACACTAAACACCGAAAAAAATAATATTTATTTTTCTTACACTTTTTCTGTATACCTACTTATATTTTTATAAGGTTATAACACAGTATAAAGCGTTAAACTTAATTTTAGTTTATCGTCTCTATATTTCTTAGTAAAGTTTTTGCGTGTAAGGTAAGGCAAGGTAAGGTAAGGCAAGGTAAGGTAAGGTTAGATAAGGTTAGGTTAGATAAGGTTAGATGAGGCTAGGTAAGGTTAGGTGGGGCTAGGTTAGGTAAGGTTAGATTAGGTTAGGTAAGGTTAGATTAGGTTAGGTAAGGTTAGGTTAGGTTAGGTAAGGTTAGATTAGGTTAGGTAAGGTTAGATTAGGTTAGGTAAGGTTAGGTGAGGCTAGGTTAGGTAAGGTTAGATTAGGTTAGGTAAGGTTAGATTAGGTTAGGTAAGGTTAGATTAGGTTAGGTAAGGTTAGATTAGGTTAGGTTAGGTAGTTAAATAATACCTAACTCAATATAAGATCATCAAACCAAATAAAAAAGGAGGTAAAAATTAACAGTAGTAGAGGATTTTTCTTAGAAAAAGAATTATGTTCATATGTTTTTGATCTGATACATTCAGTAGTGATGTTTTCCGTCGGAAAATTAGTGAAATGCATCTTACCTAAGACAGCTATTGTAGTGTAACGTCAGCGCCTCTGCACAACACAGAAATCCGCAATGCACATGACAAACAATTAAGTTCTCAATAAAAATTTCCATTAATTTTTTTTTAAATACGTTTGCAGAGAAACTTTTTTACATTCATTTCT
>NW_024740236.1:0-2860 GCF_018991925.1 Homarus americanus | reverse complement strand
TGGGGTGTGAGGGCCGTTCACCCCTTCAGTTCCATGACCCGGGGTGTAAGGGCCGAGCACCCCTTCAGTGTCATGAACTGGGGTGTGAGGGCCGGGCTCCCTTTCAGTGCCATGAAACGGGGTGTGAGGGCCGGGCACCCCTACAGTGCTGCGAACCGGGGTGTGAGGGCCGGGCACCCCTTCACATTACCCGTTGTGTGAGGGTCGGGAACCCCTTCAGTGAAATGAAATGGGGTATGAGGGCCGGGCACCCCTTCAGCACCATGACCCAGAGTGTTAGGACCGGGCTCGATTTCAGTGCCAAGAATTGGGGTGTGAGGGCCGGGCACCCCATCAGCACCATGACCCGGGGTGTGATGGCCGGGAACCGCTTCAACCCCATGACCCGGGGTGTGAGGGCCGGGCACCCCTTCAGCCACCATGACCCGGGGTGTGAGGGCCGGACACCCTTTCAGTGCCATGAATCGGGGTGTGAAAGCCGGACACCCATTCAGCACCATGACCCGGGGTGTGAGGGCCAGGCACCCATTCAGTGCCATGACCCGGGGTGTGAAGGCCGGGCACCCCTTCAGTGACATTTCCTGGGGTGTGAGGGCTGGGTACCCCTTCAGTGACATGACCCGGGGTGTGAGGGCCGGGCACCCCTCCAGCACCATGACCCAGGGTGTGAGGGCCGGGAACCGCTTCAACCCCATGACCCGTGGTGTGAGGGCCAGGCACCCCTTCAGTGCCATGATCCGCGGTGTTAGGGCTGGGCACCCCTTCACTGTCATGAACCGGAGTGTGAGGGCCGGGCACCCTTTCAGTGCCATGAAACGGGGTGTGAGGGCCGGGCACCCCTAGAGTGCTGCAAACCGGGGTGTGAGGGCCGGGCACCCCTTCACATGACCCGGGGTGTGAGGATTAGGCACCCCTTCAGTGAAATGAATCGGGGTGTGAGGGACAGGCACCCCTTCAGTGCCATGACCCGGGGTGTGAGGGCCAGGAACCCCTTCAGTGACATGACCTGGGGTGTGAGGGGGCACCCCTTCAGCACCATGACCCAGAGTGTTAGGGCCGGGCTCGATTTCAGTGCCAAGAATCGGGGTGTGAGGGTCGGGCACCCCTCCAGTGACATGACCTGGGGTGTGAGGGCCGGGCACCCCTCCAGCATCATGACCCGGGGTGTGAGGGCCGGGAACCGCTTCAACCCCATGACCCGTGGTGTGAGGGCCGGGCACCCCTTTAGGTCCATGACCCGGGGAGTGAGGAGGGCCGGGCACCCTTTCAGTGCTATGACCCGGGGTGTGAGGGCCGGGCACCCTTTCAGTGACATGATCCAGCTTGTGAGGGCCGGGCACCCCTTCAATGACATGACCCGGATTGTGTGGGCTGGGCACCCTTTCAGTGCCATGAACCGGGGTGTGAGGGCTGGGCACCCCTTCAGCACCATGACCCGGGGTATGAGGGCCGGGCACCCTTTCAGTGCTATGACCCGGGGTGTGAGGACCGTGCACCCTTTCAGTGACATGACCCGGGGTGTGAAGGGCGGGCACCCCTTCAATAACATGACCCGGGGTGTGTGGGCCAGACACCCTTTCAGTGCCATGACCCGGGGTGTGCGGGCCGATCACTCCTTCGGTGCCATGACCCGGTGTGTGAGGGCCGGGCACCCCTTCAGCCCCATGACCCGAGGTGTGAGGGCAGGGCCACCCGTTTAGGTCTATATCCAGCTGTGTGAGGGCCAGGCACACCTTCAGTGCCATGGCCAGGGGTGTGACGGCCGGGCACCGCTTCAGTACCATGATGCAGGGTGTGAGGGCCGGGCACCCCTTTAGTGCCATGAGCCGGGGTGTGAGAGCCGGGCACGCCTTTAGTGCCATGAAACGGGGTGTGAGGGCCAGGCACCCCTACAGAGCTATGAACCGGGGTGTGAGGTCCGGGCACCCCTTCACATGACACAGGGTGTGAGGGCCGAGCACCTTTCCAGTGCCATGACCCGGGGTGTGAGAGCCGGGCTCGATTTCAGTGCCATGAATTGGGGTGTGAGGGCCGGGCACCCCTCCAGCACCATGACCCGGGGTATGAGGGCCGGGCACCCCTTCAGTGCTATGACCCGGGGTGTGAGGGCCGGGAACCCTTTCAGTGACATGATCCAGCTTGTGAGGGCCGGGCACCCCTTCAATGACATGACCCGGGGTGTGTGGGCTGGGCACCCTTTCAGTGCCATGAACCGGGGTGTGAGGGCTGGACACCCCTTCAGCCCCATGACCCGGGATGTGAGGGCCGGGCACACGTTTAGGTCTATGACCAGGGGTGTGAGGGCCGAGCATACCTTCAGTGCCATGGCCAGGGGTGTGACGGCCGGGCACCGATTCAGTGCCATGACCCGGGGTGTGAGGGCCGGGCTCGATTTCAGTGGCGAATTGGGGTGTGTGGGGGCTGGGCACCCTCCAGCACCATGACCAATGAGGGCCGGGCACCCTTCAGTGCAGTGACCTGGGTGTGAGGGCTGGGCACCTTCAGCCCAATGACCCGGGATGTGAGGGCTGGGCACACGTTTAGGTCTATGACCAGGTGTGAGGGCTGAGCATACCTTCAGTGCCATGGCCAGGGGTGACGGCGGGCACCGATTCAGTGCCATGACCCGGGTGTGAGGGCCGGGCACCCCTACAGAGAGCTATGAACTGCGGTGTGGAGGGCTGGCACCCTTTAGGTCCCTTCCTGGGTGTGATGGCCGTGCACCCTTCAGTGACATGACCCGAGGAGAGGGCTGGGCACCCTCAGTGACATGAGCCTGGGTGTGAGGGCCGGCAACCCAACAGAGCTATGAATCGGGGTGAGGGCCGGGGACCACTACATGATACGGGGTGTGAGGGCG
>NW_024740235.1:0-13032 GCF_018991925.1 Homarus americanus | reverse complement strand
CATTTCACGTCCCATAATTTTAGCTGTGTTGATTTATGGGTGTTTGTTTTAACATAATTCTATAAAAAACAATGTTTTGTTTATTCTAGGAGATGGGCTGAGGTGCATCTGGGTAGACTGTCAGTCTTTTTAGTATTTTGTGTTTCTCTCAAGAACCAAACTAAATTATTCCATTGAAACAACTCTTTGATTCAGTGCAAATTCGGTTTAAAGCGACCTCTTTTGGAACGTATCTCGTGTTATATCAACGTTCTACTGTACAGGGGGTCCCCAACTTACGAACATCCGACTAACGAACACCCGCCGATACAAACAAGGTCCCATAAGGTCAATTATTTTGATAATCCAACATAAGTACAGCTGGTTCGTAGTACTGTATTAATGTACCAGAGCTAGTTTGCATGGCGTAGCAGCGAGGCCCATCTACATGAAAGCCAGCCACAGGTTTCAATGTAAGTGTTAAACTTTAATTTTCTTTACTGTATTTTGTCATTCAATTTCTTCTTTTCTCTTAAATTTAGTGATTCAAGATGTATAAAAGGACCTACGCAATGATATGGTGCACATAAGGAATGTGTTCCGACTTTCGTACACTTACGACATAAGAATGTACTGAGGAACGGAACTCATTTGTAACCCGGGGACCCCTTGTAGTAGTAAATCAAATCATAGTTATCCACTATAAATCGGGAGACATGTTCCTCAAAAAAAAAAAAAAAAAAAACACTGCAATGCAACTTCAGTATTTGCTTCTACATAAATTGAAAATGCAGTGTGCATAGACAACAATTTAACCATTTCACAACTGTGAAGCCACTTAAAATATTTTATTTGGTTAACACTAGATGACTTTTTCAGCTCAGAGGTACTGTATTCTAAGACTTTACCAATGGTTTTTATCTTTTCATTGAGCCCTTTCTTTTGTATATCATGCTGTAAGTACAGCCATCCACATGTACAGTATACTGTAGGTTACTATGCCCTAATTGGTCTGGTAACACTGGTCAACCGCATGTCTAGGCATAAGATAAAGTTGAACTCTACCCCTATGCCTTTACATCCCTCCATCCAAACTCGTAACTCAGTGTTGTATTTCTGTCACCACACTGTCTATTTCTGCCTTAATGACCATCCAACAGTCGATGGCGATTATATAAAAATGGTGACGACTACCTCACTGTGTCTGTACAGTCCTCTTGTAATGCCCATTACATTTATGTGTACAGTGATCCCTCGGTTAACGAATTACCTTCCATAAGATTCTTCACTTCGGTTAACGAGCATTCCCTCGATTAACGAATTCCTTACAAGCGCCCCTCAACATGTTTTTGCTTGCACACCAGCTGTCATATTAGTCCGCCAATACAGTAATCGCTTCTAGGGCTTAAATTCCTTACTATTTTAGTAAATATCAAGAAGTTTGTACTATTCATTAATTTTAAAAGTCTTATATTAAATTTTTTAGTCATTTTAACAATTATTTAACAATTTAAGTACAGGGAAACTAGTTTTTAGCGTGCCAAACAGCCTGTCAACACACCAAGCAGGCTTCAGTCTCTGTGTCTTTTTAGTGGAGGTAACATCTTGCTTCAGACTCTCTTCAACATAAACCCTTTTTTTCTGTGTTTCCAGTCAAATTATTGGTCATTTTGAAATTTATTTTACATATTGACAATATATAATGCAGTGCAGTGTTGATTTAAAGAAAATAATCTTGAATTACACCAAGTGAACTAAAATTTTGTGGGTGAAATGGTGCCATGGGGTGACTTCTCTTCCACCCCAATGCCTTCTTTTCTCCCTTCTCCTCCACCCCCATTCTAATTCCCATCATCATCATCATCATCATCATCATCATTATCATCATTATCCAGGAGCCTTCTACATACACACCTCAAAGTAAGTGTACAGTACTTTACTACCTTTTTTGTTAACTTTAGGCAATTTTCGGTGAGCTGGAACCAATTACCCAAAACCCATTGAAACAATGGTTTCGGTTAACGAAGCAACCTTCTGGAACGAATTGTGCTCGTTAATCGAGGGACCACTGTATATCTCTTTGTTATTAATCCTGTAATAGATAATCTTTATGTTATTATTACAGTGTGCTCTTAAAACTGCTAATATCATTTGCTGACTGGGGGGGAGATACTGTGTGCAAAGAAATGCATACAGTGATATCCCCATTAGCCGGAACAATTGGTGCAGACCGCTTCCGGGGATGAGAGATTTCAGGCTAACCAGACGACTTTCTCAGACCGGGAAAAATTCCTTATCCCCGGAATCTTTTCCGGTTACTGGGAAAAGTTTCCAAGGGTCTAAACTAGACATCTTGCACTAACGCACACTAGTCCACTTCCCCAGAATGTTTCTGGGTGGCAGAGATGTTTTCCTTGAGTCTAAACTACTGGAATCCGTAAATGTAGTGCTAATTAAGTTAGAAACTTCCATTTTTTACTATAATAATTCAGAATAGTTTATCTAAAAGTTTGGTTAAATAAATATATTTAAAAATTAAATATCTATATGATACAAGCATGAATGAAGCTGTGTGTTACAGCAAGGACTGTTATTATCCACTCCCATGGAGCTGTGGGGGATTAGTGGGTCTCATGTAGCTGACCTGACCTTACTCAATGTCAGGTGGAGGTAGGGTGGGCATTAGTGGTCTCACATTACTGACCTTCTGATGGAATGTCAGGTCACCCTTTCTTGGGTGGGGGATTCATGGGTCTCATGACCTGAAGATGTCTTGAATAAACATGAAACCTAAAGTATTTTTAGTGAGGTTGTGGTAAGTATAAATGAGCAAAGTTGTATCCCTTCAACATTATGTTACATAACATTTTAAAATATGGAATGAGAAAACAAAAAGGTGTGGGTGATTAGAGGGATGGAGTGGAAAGGAGTATTAACATGCACCAGTGTTGCCAAACGATAAGCTCCTCAACAGCTGATATTTAACTCGCTACCATGCAGACATACACACGCAGATTTGTCATACAATAAGACCCTCACTCCTGATGCTTGCTGTCTTGATTCCCTTTTTGGGGGGGTGAGTGTGGGGGATGATATTGCGGTTTGTGTGTGGAGGTGTTGATGTGTTGGAGTGCGTGTGTGTGTGTGTGAGTGTGATGTTAGGGTGTGTGTGTGTGTGGGTGTGATGTGGGGTGTGTGGGTTTGGTTTTGGGTGTGGGTGGTGGTTGTTGGAGTGTGGGTGATGGTTGTTGGAATGTGTGTGTGTGTGTGGTGGTTGTTGGAATGTGTGTGTGTGTGTGGGTGGGTGGGTGGGTGGTGGTTGCTGGAGGTGTGTGTGTGGATGGTGGTTGTTGGAATGTGTGTGTGTGTGTGTGTGTGGATGGTGGTTGTTGGAATGTGTGTGTGTGTGGTGGTGTGTGTGAGTGTGGGGTGGTGGTTGTAGGAGGGTGTGTGGTGGTGGTTGTGGGTGTGTGGGTGGTGGTTGAGGGTGTGTGGGGTGTGGTTGTAGGTGTGTGGGTGGTGGTTGTGGTGTGTGGGTGGTGGTTGTGGTGGTGGTTGTGGTGTGTGGGTGGTGGTTGTTGGAGTGTGTGTGTGGTGGTTGCAGGGGTGGGTGGTGGCTGTAGGGTGTGTGGGTGGTGGTTATTGGGTGTGTGTGTGGTTGTTGGAGTGTGTGTGTGGTGGTTGGAGTGTGTGGGTGGTGGTTGTGGGGTGTGTGGGTGTGTGGGTGGTGGGGTGTGTGGGTGTGGTGGTGTGGGTGTGTGTGGGTGGTTGTGGGGTGTGTGGGTGGTGGTGTGGGGTGTGTGTGTTGGTTGGGGTGTGTGGGTGGTGGTTGTAGGGAGTGTGTGGGTGGTGGTTGTGGTGTGTTGGTGGTTGTGTGTGTGTGTGTGTGTGTGGGTGGTGGTTGTAGGGGTGTGTGGGTGGTGGTTGTGTGTGAGTGTGTGTGTGTGTGTGTGTGGTGGTTGTGGGGTGTGTGGGTGGTGGTTGTGGTGTGTGGGTGGTGGTTGTGGGGTGTGTGGGTGGTGTGGTTGTGGGGTGTGTGGGTGGTGGTTGTAGGAGTGTGTGGGTGGTGGTTGTAGGAGTGTGTGGGTGGTGGTTGTGTGTGTGGGTGGTGGTTGTAGGGTGTGTGGGTGGTGGTTGTGGGGTGTGTGGGTGGTGGTTGTGTGTGGTTGTTGTGGTGTGTGTGTGGTGGTTGCAGGGTGTGGTGTGGCTGTGTGGGTGGTGGTTATTGGGTGTGTGTGTGTGGTGGTGGTTGTTGGGTGTGTGGGTGGTGGTTGTTGGAGTGTGTGTGTGTGTGTGGGTGGTGGTTGTTGGAGTGTGTGTGTGTGTGTGGGTGGTGGTTGTTGGGTGTGTGTGTGTGTGTGTGTGGTGGTGGTTGTTGGAGTGTGTGTGTGTGTGTGGGTGGTGGTTGTTGGAGTGTGTATGTGTGTGGTGGCTGTTGGAGTGGGGTGGTGTTGTGTGTGTGTGTGTGTGTGGTGTGTGTGTGTGTGTGTGTGTGTGTGTGTGGTGTGTGTGTGTGTGGGTGGTGTGTGTGGGTGTGTGGTGTGTGTGTGTGGAGTGTGTGTGTGTGTGTGGTGGTTGTTGTGTGTGTGTGTGTGGATGGTGGTTGTTGGGTGTGTGTTGTGTGGGTGGTGGTTGTTGGAGTGTGTGTGTGTGTGGGTGGTGGTTGTTGGAGTGTGTGTGTGTGTGTGTGTGTGGTGGTTGTAATAATAATAATAATAATAATAATAATAATAATAATAAACGGTTTATTAATAGAGTTGCAGCCGGTGGCTGAAAATATACAGACTTACATTTGATTTAGACATAATGATATAATATGGTGGTTGTAGGAGTAGGGGGCAGGGAAAAAACACTTTTATTTGAGTTGCAGGCTGCACTTTTCAGGCATCGTTTGTATGGCTGTAACAAATACCTGTGCAAAATTTCATGCCATTTCATGCATCGTTTGTATGGCTGTAACAAATACCTGTGCAAAATTTCATGCCATTTCATGCATACTTACCCTGCCGCATCGCGAACGACTTTTTGTCAACTTTTAGTGTATACCAAAAATTAGGTGTCATTTAATGTTTTCCAGGATAATGATAAATTTTACATGGGTGACATCGATTTAATTCACATGTTATATTACAGGTACACCGTATAGAAAATCATTACAAGTTCATATTGAAATTCTTTTTTGTGCGGAACCTTGGCATCATTTTCCTAGACAATAATCTTTGCCTAATATATCCATCTCTCGATTCGTATCCCGTCACTTCAGTGCAAGCTTCAGTCATCACTTTTATGCCTCTCTCGACCGCCTGAGTGCTGTTTGGCCACTTGGGCACCACTAATGGTGTCTCAAGAATGTCATTAACCTGTAGATTTGACAGAGAAGCAATGTAAGGAGGCTCAGTCTTGAGTTCATTCCTCCAGTTAATCATGGAATGATAGTTTTTTGCTTGCCACTTTAGTTTCGGAGTCACCACCTTTCTCATGTTGACTACAGGAGGCACATCCTCATTCCCATCTCCATCTTTACCCTCCTCATCAGTATAGTTTAACAAATTCTCGTCAACAGCAGTATCAGAATCTTCCTCCTCCTCTTCAGATCTGCCAGTGCATTCTTCCTTTTGCTGATTCTCCTCTCTAATTTTTCTTATCATTGAGACAGCTTTTTCTCTAACAGTCATGTCCTCATCTGCACACATACCAAGAAGAAGTTGATCTGTTTGGGCAAAGTATGCATTTCTCTGGACAGCCTTCCTCACTATCGTCTCCTCCTCATTATTCAGGTGTTTCATATATAGCAGGGACTGGAATACGTTCCTTGAGCCGTGTGTTACGTAAGGGTGTATCTTGATGTAAAACCACATTGGAGCACTGAACTTTATTATTGTAATGACAATTCTTTTCAACTCATGGCTGAGTCTTGATGTTGCTACATACAGCCTGAGGATTCTACTCCATAAGGTGTTCCACCTTGACACACAGGGAGGACCTGGCTCAATAGCAGCCAAGTCATCTTCAACAACACCTGTGATAACTCCTTTACAAATCCTATACAGGTATTTCTGATCCCAGGACAGATCTTTCCCCACTTCATCATTAAACACAGGGAAATCAGGGAAACTGACTGGCTGGAAGGCGACAACTGGAAGCTCAGACAAAGACTCCTTGATCTGCTTTCCAATGGGACCACGCCAATGCTCAGGACCACTTGGTTTACCATCATAGTGATAAAAAACTGCGCGGAAAGGCAGCTCATTTCCGTGAAGCTGACATATGAAATAATGGAGCGGGTGACCAAGTAACATTTCAAGATGATGAATGACTCCATTTTCTGATCCTACATTTACATTGGTTCCATCACAACCAACACACACAATGGGCTGCTGGGTTAGATTTTTCTCCACCAGAAACTCGTGAATAGTTTTGGCAATCTGCTTTCCGTGTCCAGTCTTGGGAGTCACATGTGTGAGATATTCATTGCCAGGCTCAACCATGATGACATAATGATCTTTCACCATCATCCTCGAACTCCATTTCTCGGTCTTCTCATTCTTTATCATCACACGAGTGGCGGTCTTCTTACCATCAAAATAGAGTGACGTCAAATTATCTAAACTAGCCATCTCAATTTCTTGCCTCTTAAATCGGTATTTTTGTCTCGCATCCCGCAGCTTATGTGGTCCAATAACCTGACTCTTGTCATCCTTTGTGATAATGCCATAGTCAGTTAAGGTGGCAGTAGCAATGGCAGCTCCAGCATAATCACTAATCAAGTATCGGTCACAAGCGGCAGCCAGTGTAGGGAGTCTTGTCCGGTTCTGTGAACTGGTGTCTGTCAGAGCCCTTGGATCAGGGACAAAATCAGCATCAGTATTGACGAGAGGAATATCTCTTGAATCATCTGAATTATCCTCAACATAAGGAATATCTCCAGCTACCAGATATCTATGTTTTTGCTCAAGCTGTCTCCTAACTCTGTCGCATCATGCTTCTCTCTTGCCGTCACTCTGTCCCACATCTTCGTCACTTTCATGTCAACCCCTGCAATCTTCATCTTCCTATCACCTCGCTGGTCAAGGAGAAACTGCACCTCACGTTTGGGAACTTTTATAACACAATTACATGCCAGGTGATATCCGTCACACTCCTTAACTATGCACCTCACATCCTGACAGGAGGCAAGGGGACAATAACAGCTACAGATATCAAACAACTCTTTCATTTCTACCTGAAATGCAGCTTTTTTGCCTACATTCTTGTTCTTATTTAGTTCAATTCCTCTACTGTACAATTTTCTCAACCTTTCCCCAATATTTTTTTGGCTAAGAAGAGGAACATTCTGCCTATCTCCAATTGCTTTTTCCCATATTTCTGAACAGTCCTGGGCGGCCATCTTTATAATCATTGAGACATCTGCAAACTTTCCGTCATCACATTTATATCGCCAGCAGTTCTTTAACATCTCGCCTTTCGAGGGAAGTTTGTCCACTGGAAGAACACTTGCAGAGCCAAACAATGCATGATCTGTGGCTGCCCTCGTTAATACAGTAGCCATCTTGATAGCAAATTGATCAGATCACCTGAAAAGAAAAAGAAAAAGTTAGTTATTAGAGCAATTTCTGAAAACACATCATCAATAGGCTTCTTGTGCATTAGTAAATAACGCCAAAATTAGTTAATCAGAAATATAATATAGCCTAATTCAAATAAATGAAAATGGAAAGTATGTAACTAGTACTGTGCTGCCAACTTGCCCCATTTTTGTTGAGCCAACTTGTCCCAGCCGTACCAGTGATCATAAATAAATTATTTTGGTATATATCAAGAAGCCTAACATGAACTGTTTCATGGATAAACAATCCTTAAGCGCTAAGTTGAATTATGGCTAAATTGGATACTACAGTACTTGTCTATAACCTCACACATGTTACAGCAAACCTTATAAGAGAATAAAATTTACTTACCAGCATCAAAATCAATTTTCCCCCACTCTAATCAAGACGTGCGGCGTCTCAGAATGACTGCTTATGGGTGACTGAGGAAGCACGTGGTGATCCTGCGGTGTGAACTGCTTAACGGTAACTATTTGAATAATTTCAAGTGCGCCAACTTACCCAGGTCTCCCCTACATTACAGTACAGTAACACAACATTGAGAAATGAAATGAGAAAAGGCTGATAATCAATATAGACATAGCACCATACTCATCTACAACAAGACAACTTAAATGAAATAAGAGATATGAAAAAAAAGTTGATAAACACTGAACAGAACATTGCACCGCCACAGTGGCTGTTTGGCTAGTACTGTAGGTAAATTTAAAAATTTCAGTAGAAAATGCGGCAGACTAAACCTCGACATATCAGCTTCAAATTTGGCATGGAGTCTTAGATATGTATGAGGAACAATGCCTGAAGAGTGCAGCTTTGAGCAAAATTTCACTGCCCCCTATTGTAGGAGAGAGAGAGAGAGAGAGAATATATATACAATCCCTACAAAATAGTTATTTCCTACCAAACAGGAGATTCCTTACCACCAGGATCCCTTCCTAGGCCTAACTAAACGTTTCACTAATACCTGATACCCCTAGGGCATTGCAGAAGACTGGACAAGGCACTAGACAAGGGTCAAGGCTAGAGAACGAATGGACACGTCTACCATATGCCACGGTTTTTCGCTACTGGGGAAGCGTGCCCACGTGGTGGAGGAGCGCGTCTCATATCACGTGATCCAGGACATTTGCTAGATAGTTTATATGATTAATTAATATTACTCTTGATTTGACTTAACAGAGTAAGACAATGATGCATATTAATAACATACATAAATATACTATTAACCTAAGTAACTAAGAACAATAATAATATAATAAGTACAATTAACAAGTTAATAGCTTGTGTGAAATGTAGGCGTGAACATATGCCTCACGCTATGCGAGTTCCCGAGCGCTCAGGCACGTGACAATATATATATATATATATATATATATATATATATATATATATATATATATATATATATATATATATATATATATATATATATATATATATATATATACAGTACTCCCTCTTTATCGACGGGGGTTACGTTCTGTAAACGGCAGTCGATAAAGAAACCGTCGATACCGTGATGGTTACGTAATTTTTCTAACTATTATTAGCATATGTTGAATAAATGTACCTTTAAGCATTAATGCGTTTCCTTTACACATAACCTTAAATAATAGTGTATAAATAATAATATAATAAGTGGACAAAAATACTAGCAAACTTACGATTTCATTTATTGAAGTGAACATCGGTCCTTACAGTAAACAAAACAGTGTACAGTACAGTAAAAGTCCAAAAATCCGGATGCCCAAAGCAAATTGTTTACCATTTATTATTACAACACTTTACACTGAAACGCGGGTAGTTTCAACAAAAAATATTGTATATTTCCATTCAAGTATTTATTCAAGTCAATTAGGAGGGCATATTATTGTAATACAACAGTTTTTTAACTAAACCATTCGAAAAGTGATTACGGTAACATCTTTTGAACGAAAGAAAGTGAGTCATTGTTTTCGTCACGATTTTATCCCACTTTCCACTTTAATACGTACGTCATTTCAACAAAAATATTACATTTCCGTGAATGTATTATATCAAGCACAGTATGAATAGAATATCATTGTAATATAACAGTATTTTAACCGAAAACTAGTAAAAAAACGAATAACATCTCAAGAACATCGAAAGCTTAGGTAAAGTCTTTTGTTTTCGTCATGTATTTTATCCTATTTTACATTGAAATACATCACGTTTCAGCAGAACTACTATTTATTTCCGAGAATATATTCATTCAGGCGCAGTTTAGGTAAAATATACGTGTGATGTAATAATTTTTTAACTGAAAACGATTCGAAAAACACGTAGCCTCTAGCCCTGTTCAAGGAGAGGACTGGGAGGAGCTGTTTGGTGCTGCAGACGATGACAAGGAAAATGATTTTGATGGATTTTAATGAAAATATTCAGAAATATGGTATCGTAATATTTATTCAAGTCAATTAGGATATTATTGTAATACAATACAACAGTTTTTTAACTAAACCATTCGAAAAGTGATTACGGTAACATCTTTTGAACGAAAGAAAGCGCAAGTCATTGTTTTCGTCACGATTTGATCCCACTTTCCACTATAATACGTACGTCATTTTAGCAAAAATATTACATTTCCGTGAATGTATTATATCAAGCACAGTATGAATAGAATATCATTGTAATATAACAGAATTTTAACCGAAAACTATTAAAAAAACGAGTAACATCTCAAGAACATCGGAAGCTTAGGTAAAGTCTTTTGTTTCCGTCATGTATTTTATCCTATTTTACATTGAAATACATCACGTTTCAGCAAAACTACTATTTATTTCCGAGAATATATTCATTCAGGCGCAGTTTAGGTAAAATATACGTGTGATGTAATAATTTTTTAACTGAAAACGATTCGAAAAACACGTAGCCTCTAGCCCTGTTCAAGGAGAGGACTGGGAGAAGCTGTTTGGTGCCAAAATAAAAATCCGGCTAAATAATCCGTCGATAATCGAAACCGTCGATAAAAAATCAGTCGATAAAGAGGGAGTACTGTACTTTCTTTTCTTTAGCTTTGGACGAATCAACTGACATATGTGATGTAGCCCAGTTAAGCATTTTTATAAGAGGAATTACTGATCATTTTAGTGTCTTTGAAGAACTTGTCAGTCTTGAGTCGCTTCATGGAAAAACATGAGGATCAGACATATTTGACAAAGTAAAATCATGCCTAGATAATCTACAATTAGATTCTAGTAAACTCATCACTGTGTGTACTGACGGAGCGCCGTCAATGATAGGTAAAGTCGCCAGGACTACAACTTTGCTTGAAAACTTTTTAAATCATCTTCTACTAAAATATCACTGCATTATACACCAAGAGTCACTGTGTGGAAAAACTTTAAATTTGCAGCATGTTATGTTACTGGTTGTGAAATGTGTGAATAAAATTAGAGCAAGAGCATTAAACAGACGAGAATTCAGAGAATATTGTGAAATGTTAGATTTGAAATATGGCGACCTTGTCCTTCATTGTGAGGTGCGCTGGCTTTCTAGAGGACAGGTTCTGAGTAGGTTTTGGAAACTGAAAAATACTGTTCATAATTTTCTAGAAGAGATAAATGAGCTACCTGGAGAAAGAGCCCTTTTATGTGATAAAAACTGGCTATTTGATTTGGCATTTTTAGTTGATGTTACCAGACATCTCAATGATCTGAATTTGAAACTGCAGGGCAAGAACAAATTGTTTCCTATCTTAGTAAATGACATCAATGCATTCAAGATGAAGTTAAAACTGTTTATCTCTCAGTTAGAAAATGAGGATTTGAGCCAGTTTCCGCACTTAAAAGAGCAGAGTGAATGTGCTGCTGATAATGGCAATTTGACAAAATATACTGAAAAAATAAAGTTATTGCAAGTCATTTGAAAGTCGTTTTCATGATTTTGCTAAAGAAGAAGACTGCATACTCTCATTTATAAACCCATTTTCACTTAGTGAACAAAAAATAATGAAGATGCCTAGTGACATACAAAGGGAACGTATTGACTTGAAAACAAATTCATTTTTGAAAATGAAATTTGATGAGCTTTCCTCAGTCTCAAATGCTTCTGACATGATTAATTTCTGGCGATCATTACCCTGTGAAAATTTCCCAGAACTAAGAAAATTTGCCCATAGTTATATATGTCGTTTCGGAATGACATATAGATGTGAACAAGCATTTTCATCCGTGAAATTGATTAAAAGCAAAACGAGGTCGCGACTGACTGATTCAAATTTGAAGAATTCTCTGCTGCTCTCAGTAACAAATTTAACTACAAACATTGAAAGACTGACGAAATCAAAACCGACTCAAAAGTCTCATTAAAGGTAAGTAATGTTTATCTGCTTTATCAGATATTGTTTTTATATTTAATAATTTTATCATGTAAAAATGCTAATTATGTCTATAAACATATTTTTACAAGAAGTAGACGGGGGTACAAGAGTTGTATGGCGCATCTGATCTAGTGTGTGAACAAATTGACGCATGGTATGTAAAAGGTTGGCCACCCCTGCTTTAGGGTTTTCATACTCAGATTTGCATATGAAGTAAAAAATTCAAATAAAATAATTTTTTGTTTGTGTATGACTGTTAGGCACACAGTACACACATTTGGGAAACAGTCTCCCTTTTGTGTTTAAAGGTCCCGGAATATAACCATGACCCACATTTCCCATGCATTTTCTTGTGGCTTGTGCATCACAGTGATTTTATATATTCATAACAGTGTTGTGAGAATTTTGAACCATGCTTCAGGCCGCTGGTAAGGGTGGAGGGGTGGGAAAACACAAGGAGGTTGTACCATGTAGTGATAGTGTTTTATGGCATTTTTTCTAACTCTTTGTTTATGTAAAGATACCTTTATGTGGCTTTTTTGTAACAATGGTTCATAAATTTACCTAACTCACTTTATATGCTAAAACATTGGAATAACGTGTAGTACAGTGGCCAGTGAATGTTTAATGATTAAATTTACTTTTCCAGTCAACTAATAACCACACTCTGTGATCCATAAATTTTCTAGGTATTTTTGTACAGTGCTAGTTGACAATGTCTCCATATACAGTCAACCCTCACTTTACGCGGTCCCACTTTACGCGTTTCCACGTTTACGCGGTACCCTGCCGAAACCGGAATGCTCACTTTCCACGGTGTGTGTGTACCCTTTTACGCGGAGAGCGGCGCTAGCAGGGTGCGCACAAGGTCGCCCAGTCATCTAAACATTACCGAGTTCTTCACCCGCCACCCACCACAGCCGGCCCAAGTCAGTGATAATGATAGTGAGGATATGGACTTATATGGACTTTGAGAGGTTTGACAAAGAGGCCCTGCAAGCCTCTGTGGTGGATAGTGATACAAGTGATACAGGTGAGGGCCAATAATTAATCTGCCCTCTGCCTCGGAACCAACCCCCCATCCCCGTGTGCCCAGCCATCTTT
>NW_024740234.1:0-14937 GCF_018991925.1 Homarus americanus | reverse complement strand
CTCTTATATCTGCTCACCCTCAGTCGTCTTCCCTCATACCCGCCTCCTTAGTCTACCACCTGAAGGAATATCTCAGGCGGGCGAGGCAGAGGTAGTAGCTACTTAAGTCTGGTGAAATCACAGCCTCGGTAATGAAGGGGATACAGAATCGGGGTTCACTAAGGATCCTGGGTAATATCCTACAAATCAGAGACTTAAGGGAGGGTATAATTGGCTCACTAAATTTACGACAAAAAGTGCGTTTTTCTAAGTATCGGATGTTGATTTTTTTTACTCAAATTGCAGCTAAAAAACTTATCAATTCAACTCGCTGAAAGTCCAACACAAACGTCGATTCTCAAAAAATTCTAATGTTAAATTTCCTTTTGCCTGATGTGAAAACTGGCTGGCTAGAATACTTAGAGAACGAGCCAAAATGTTGTCGAACTTACACAGCGAAATTCTACTGTAATTAGATTTATTTTTTCATGCCCAATTAAGGGAAAATAAACAAGCGAACCTCTGGACCTCGACCCTGGGTTTTCATCCTACCAGAGTGTCAGGTGAGCGGTGAGCCAGTCGCTTACAAGTCCATCCAATCTGCTGATACCTCATAAAGATATTCCGCCTGTCAGCTGGTCGGCCTGCAATCGATATGTAAACCAATACGTTAACCAAGAAAGCCTTCCATCCACCACTCAGCAAGCCTTCCATCTACCACCCATTAAGTCTTCCATCCACCACCCAGCAAGCCTTCCACCCACCACTCACCACGTCCTCCACCCACCACGTCCTCCACCCACCACGTCCTCCACCAAGGAATTCAGGCAACCAATAAGCAACCAATTGCCAAGCAAGAATGTCAGTCTTCCAGGCAGTCAGTCAGTCAGCCAGCCGGCCAACTAAGCTGTAAGCCAGTCAGCTGATCAATCAGTACGTCATTTAATTAAACAGGCAGCCAGACTGGAGACTACCAACCAGCCGGGGAGACCGACCGGGAGGCAGGCATGCAGGGAGGCAGCGGGCAGCCAGTGGGATAAAGACCCGTGTGAACTCTGACATTTCCAAGCCGGCAGCATGCACAGTGTTACGAACCCCTCCACCCAGCACTACAAGCACGCCATCTATTGTCTGATCACCACCTGCAGCACCCCGAGCAACGCCATCTAGGGACGAGACACGAGTATGACTCGTCTTAGTTACCACTCCGAGGTTTCCCTTCTCCATATCCTGGGTTGCGTCACCTCCTCAAAGTCTTCTTTGTCGGCTCCAATTCGAGGAGAGGGACTTGGCTCTGGGAAGTGACCACAGGATCATCTATCCTCTAAACCTACGTGCAGTGACTACCTACCGTCTTCTACAATACTCAGCCTTACTCGTCAGCCATCTCAGCTCCTCACTTAAGTACATGTATCTTGTATTACCTCCCCCACGTCCACTTGCTTCAAAATTGTTTATGTTGTATTAATATGTATATACTGTTAATGTTTAGGTTAAGTTTGGTTAAGGGTAATTTATAAGCTGAATATTTTGTTAAGGGATTTATGGTACTCTATTATACACAACGAAAACTCGCATCCTTTGTCTACCCTTTTATAGTCCGATTGTCTTTTTTTTTTTTTTTTGTTACCTGTTGGGATCTGGGTAGACGTATAACTATATTCTAAATCCCCAACTCGTAACAAATGGCGGCCGTGACAGGACTCGACCTTAAGTACCATATTCCTTCCCTCCTTGTTACTCAGTGTTAATTATTCCTCCCAGTCACTTCTGTTCACAATTGCTTTACGGTGGTTTAAAGTTTCCTTCATATGTGTGTGCATATATTGGTATTATCGTATAGTAAGAGTGACAGACGTAGGATATTAGGTTCCAAGTGTCATAAGGCTTACCTGTTATTACACATGGCAGTTGTGTAGTAAGTCTTATCGAGTGTTGGGAAGAATCCGGATCTGTTTAATGCCGTACCCTCACTCCAGAGTAGGTTGTTCCATAGTCACTAGTTTACGGTGAAGTGATATCTTGGGACGCCACGCTCTACCAGGACCCCATAATTATAAAGCCTCAATTATTGTTCTTCTCATTATCTCATTCAGGGTCAATCATACCATTTATCAGGGTTGTTAATCCGGATCTTTATATTAATGCCGTAATACGCCCTACCTCTTTCAAGTATATCAGGGTTGTTAATCCGGATCTTTATATTTATGCAGTAATACGCCCTACCTCTTTCAAGTCTCTTATCCTTATCTAAGGATCTTCTCAGAGAACAATAATCATAAGTGTAATTTCCTAGGTATAACTTGGTTAGTTTCAGGACTTTCTGGTTATCCACTGCCGTGATATTTTCTAGGGTTATCCACTTATCTTATCTTTGGACCATTGGATAATTTATCCTATTTTTCTTAACAATGGCCACCTCAGGTTTTGATCTCCAGGATTTTATTGAAAATCCTTCCGTAGCTAAAGTACGTGTTAATATCCTGAAGAAAGAATGGAAAGAAATAGCCAACTATTATAATATCCCATTTTCACAGCAACTGACTAAGGAAATGTTAAAAAATCATGTGATTGAAGTGCTGGTTCAACATGAAGTTTTAAAAGAATCCGCTGTTGACAGATTAACGCCCATGTCCAAGAAACTTCAACCACTATCCACCACCCCTCCTCACTCAGAAGTTGCTTCAGGTCTGGCTAGCCCTCAAGAAAAAACACAACGAATAGACGCCTTGGAACTAGAACGAGCTAGGTTCGAGTTCCAAATCAAAATGAAAGAACTCGAGTTGGAACAGGCCAAGTTAGAGCAGCAGGCCAAGTTGGAGCCTGAAGAAAGGTCGGAACAGGCCAAGTTGCAGCATGAAGAAAAGTTGGAACAGGCCAAGTTGGAACAGGCCAAGTTGGAGCATAAGTTGGAGCATGAGGAAATGATGGAACGGGCCAAGTTGGAGCAGGAGGTTAGACTGAAAGAACTACAGGTAAGAGAGATAGAAGTCACCTTAACATCGGAGTTTAGATCAAAAGAAGTGGCATTAAGAGAGAAACTAGCTGCTTTTAACCCTGCTACTGCTTCTTCCTTGTTCCCGGGTTTGATGAATCCGATGGACGGGTCATTTACAGGACTTTGAAAATAGCCGGGAAGAATGAGTGGCCAAAAGGACCAGTGGGTGTCAGTGTTAGTTCCTAGAATTATATGGTAGGCTCGTAGAGTTTACATAACTGTTTAGACCAGACGGTGACTATGATAACGTAAAAAAGAGATATCCTCCTCTTATGCTATCACGCCAGATGGATACCGGCAGAAGTTTTCGTAAACTAACCAAACCATTTTTACACGCTGTTGAGTTTGCTCAAAGAAAAGCAGGTTTTTAAGTGGTTAGAGGCTACAGAGACCTCCACATTTCAGGATTTGTTAAATTTGGTAGTCCTGGAGAAGTGGAAAACAGATACCACTCACATCTTGAGCATGTGGAGGAGCGTGGAGAGAGGTTAATTTAGGGCGTGCTGCTGAGCTGTGGCCAGTGCGTACGCTTTGTTGGTGGAGTCACTGGGCAGTAGAGAACGTGGTACTTTCCGACATGTTAGGTCCTCCTCTGATGATAACCTTGGGGACGTGAGTGGTAGGTCGAAAGGTCCCACACCTACCCCCCCTGATGCAACCAAGTTTTATTGTTCTTACTGTAAAACCCAGGCCATACGATCCAGTCTTGTAAACACCAAAAGTGTCGAACTGCTAAAAAGTAGTTCCCTGGATCCCAAATCCAAACCAATAGCAAACACCAATGTGGAAAGGCCCCATCAGGATCTCTTCTCTTCATTCACCTATGAGGGAAAAATTTCAATCATAGAGGGGTCTCGTTCTTTCCCTATTCGTATACTACGTGATACGGGCGCAGCACAATCTATCCTCCTGTTTAACGTCATTCCTGATATATCTACCGCATTTACTAATGAGAGTGTTCTAATTTCGGATCTCTCATCCCATTCTTCCTATCCTTTGGCTAAAGTGCACCTCCAATGTCCCTTGATTACTGGGGAAGTGCAAATAGCCATAAGGAAAGACCCAATGCCTGTGTGCGGCATTCATTTATTATTGGGTAATGACTTGGTAGGAGATCTAGTGGTTCCTAACATAAAGACAGTCGACTCTCCCTTACCTGTCAACTCCACCACTGACCTTAAAGAAACTATTCCTCATCTTTTTCCATCTTGTGCTGTCACCCGGTCACAGAGTGTGCGAAATGGGCCCTCTTCATCTAAAACCACCTCTAATATCTTCCTACCCACAGAAGATCTGTACAATAAGACCATTAGTAAGGAGGAGCTCGTTAAAGCCCAACAATCTGATCCATCTTTGACTAAACTTCATCATGCAGCAGTTGAGGGTAAAGATTTTAACACCCTTCCGTGTTTGTATTATCATGAAGGGGTTTTGATGAGGGCCTATAGGCCCCCTGAGCTTGCCCATCTAGACACGTGGTCTGAAATACATCAAGTGGTAATTCCCTCCTCAGTCAGACCAGCATTAATTGCCCTTGCCCATGATGGTATTTCAGGACATTTGGGAATCCTGAAAACATATAAAAAGCTCCTCCAACACTATTACTGGCCTGGACTTAGGAAGGATGTGTCAAAGTACCTAAAATCTTGTCATATTTGTCAAATGGTAGGAAAACCAAATGAAAGTATACCAGCGGCTCCCATTAAGCCCATCCCAGTATTTTCTACACCATTTGAAAAGATTGTTGTGGATTGTGTGGGCCCATTACCAAAAACTAAGAAGGGAAATCAATTCCTGCTCACAGTTATGGATACCAGTACACGTTATCCTGAGGCTTTTCCCCTTAAAAGCATCACTTCAAAAAACGTAATCAAACATCTTTTGCACCTTTTCACTTCAGTGGGCATTCCTAAAGAGATCCAATCCGATCAGGGCACCAATTTTACGAGCAATCTTTTCAAACAGGTGAAGAAAGACCTCAGTGTGGACCATTGTACATCTTCGGCTTACCACCCACAATCCCAAGGTTGCTTGGAACGGTTCCATCAAACTTTCAAATCAATGCTCCAAAAATACTGTATAGAACACCAAAAGGAATGGGATGAAAGCATAGACTTGTTACTCTTTGCCATCAGAGAATGTCCCCAGGAGTCATTGGGTTTCTCCCCATTCGAGTTACTATATGGGAGACAAATTAGGGGACCCCTTAAAATAGTAAAGGAGCAGTGGTTTGACACTCCATCTATTAAGCCCGCAACAGTTTCCCAATACATTGACACTTTACGGGACAATTAAACTGAAGTCCGTACCATTGCTCAGTCAAACTTAAAAAAGTCCAAGAAAAAATGGTGAAGTCCCAACCTAAATTAGTTGAAAGATCATTTTCTCCAGGTGACAAAGTGTTACTCTTTCTACCCATTCCAGGCTCTCCCCTTAAAAGCAAGTTTACTGGTCCCTATATAGTTGCTAATAAACTATCTCCTCTCAACTATATAGTCCATACTCCTGATCGCAGAAAAGATTCACAACTTGTTCACATTAATCTCATGAAACTTTACCATTCCAGGCAGTCAGAGGAAGACATCCCAGAGGCTATAAGTCAACCTGTATTGCATTCGGTTTTGTCAGGGCCGGAGCCGGAGACAGATGACATGGACCTATTGAATTTAGACTTCCCTCTACCTAAAGAAACCCTACTAACAGTCACATACTCAACAACTTGGATGGTGTACACAATTTCTAGTCATCTCAAGCAAAAGATCTCACTAAGTTATTATCAACGTACCTAAAGTTGCATCAGACCTCCCAGGGTTTTTGCGTATACTTCAAACATGATATTAAGCTAATCTCGGATGATGTACAACCCATTCAGGCAATCAGCCTATCGACTAAATCTAAAAAAAGAGATTATGAAAAGGAGGTAGATTTTTTGTTAAAACATAACTTAGCTGAGCCTAGTACCTCCCCTGGGCTTCACCTTGCCTTCTCATTCCAAAACCCGATGGCACTTTTCGTTTCTGTACCGATTATCGTAAAGTTAACCAGGTCACTGTCTCAGACTCCTATCCTTTACCTTTAATTGAAGATATAATAGACAGCATAGGCTGTGCCAAATTTATCAGTACGGTGGACTTATTGAAAGGATATTATCAAGTGGGACTCACGGATAGGGCCAAAATAATCTCGGCATTTATAACTCCATTTGGTCTTTTTCAATATTTGGTTATGGCGTTTGGCTTTTCTAATGCTCCGGCCACATTCCAGAGGGCCATCAACTTCCTAATTCAAGACTTAGGTGGGACGTTCGCCTACCTGGATGACCTGGTGGTGGTGTCGGACAGCTGGGACGAACATCTGGTGCGTTTGGAGATACTGTTTGCACGACTGCAAGAGACTGGATTCACCATAAACCTGGCTAAATCTGCTTTTGGCCGGGCCTCAGTGACTTACCTGGGACATATCGTTGGGCATGGTATGGTGAGACCCAAGGACGCAAACGTTAGAGCCATCTTGTCCTTCCCCACTCCAGGACGAGGAAGGAACTCATGCGCTTCCTGGGAATGTGCGTACTACCGTGGGTTCTGCAGTAACCTCCAGCGTGGCCGGACCCCTCACAGACCTTACCAGTTCTGCGGTCCTTACATCTGGAACCAGAGGGTGCGACCGGTCTCCACCGCCTCAAAGCCTTCCTTGCCTCCAAGCCTGTAGTCCACCTGACCCTCGCGCCCATGTCACAAATCGACGCTGTGGTGTGTCCAGATGGGGGCTGTGCTCCTAACCCGACCCAACCACTGATGTTCTTCACCCTGTGGCATATTACTCCGCCAAGTTGAAAAACATCAGACCAGCTATAGGCCCATAGAAGGAGGCCTTGACAGTGTTGGCAATAAAGAAGTTTGAATGTTACCTCCAGTCTTGCCCACAAACAACCCTAGTCTTCACCGACCATAACCCACTCACGTTCATCCAAACCAACAAGACCTCCAACCAGCGAATCCTCCGCTGGGCTCTCCTCACCCAGCCCTATAATCTACAAGTCCGGCACATAAAGGGGTCGATAACCTGATTGCAGACTCCTTATCCCGAGCTCCAGTGGAAATGCAGCAGCTACTCTCCAGACGCACCAGTTGATCACCTCCTTCGCGCCAGCGCTACGGAGGTCTTTGGAGGGGGGGTGTTACGAACCCCTCCACCCAGCACTACGAACCACGCCATCTATTGTCTTGATCTACCTACCCAGCACCACGAGCAACGCCATCTAGGGACGAGACACGAGTATGACTCGTCTTAGTTACCACTCCGGGGTTTCTCTTCTCCATATCCTGGTTGTTGCGTCACCTCCTCAAAGTCTTCTTTGTCAGCTCCAATTCGAGGAGAGAGGACTTGGCTCTGGGAAGTGACCACAGGATCATCTATCCTCTAAACCTACGGCACAGTGACTACCTACCGTCTTCTACAATACTCAGCCTTACTCGTCAGCCATCTCAGCTCCTCACTTAAGTACTTGTATTTTGTATTACCTCCCCCACGTCCACTTGCTTCAAAATGGTTTATGTTGTATTAATATGTATATACTGTTAATGTTTAGGTTAAGTTTGGTTAAGGGTAATTTATAAGCTGAATATTTTGTTAAGGGATTTATGGTACTCTATTATATACAACGAAAACTCGCATCCTTTGTCTACCTTTTTATAGTCCGATTGTCTTTGTTTTTTTTATTGTTGTTACCTGTTGGGATCTGGGTAGACGTATAACTATATTCTAAATCCCCAACTCGTAACAACAGAGTAAGGTGGAAACTGGTTGTGTATTGTGGGTCCCTTTACTCATACTTAACACCCTCCTCTTCTTACCCGTCTCCTCCTCCTCTTTTCTTCCCATTTCTTCCTCTTTTCCTCTTCCTCTTCTCTTACAACAACACACATGAACACTATTACGTTTTCAGTCCCTCCTTCTGTTACTTCCACCATGATAATCTCTCCATGATCACATATTCAAGTCGCCACCATTTCTTCATCACTACAAAAGAGTAGATTATCCTCCTCTCTCACACACACTGTCACACCCCACCACTCTCAGTCCCACCAACACCTGAGTACCATGAAAATTATCCCATCACCTCAGCTGGTCCTCCGCCTCTCCCTGTAGCACCAACAAGACGGTAATCACCTCGGACACAGTAATGTAATAACAGGGTTTGTGTGGGGCGTGGTGGAGCTCCCCGCGGGCCTCCTGTCTCCCGCCTGTCACAAACGACCACGACCAGCTGCTTTGTGGGGCTGCTACACCACACCACTCCACACCACACACACTACACCCCACACACTACACTACACCCCACACACTACACTACACCCCACACACTACACTACACCCATCACCACACCCAACACCACACTACACCCAACACCACACTACACCCAACACCACACTACACCCAACACCACACTACACCCGACACCACACTACGCCCGACACCACACTACGCCCGACACCACACTACACCCAACACCACACTACGCCCGACACCACACTACACCCACACCACACTACACCCAACACCACACTACACCCAACACCACCATACTACACCCAACACCACACTATAGGTCACACCACCACACTCCGTCGCACCATGACACTACACTTCCCATCACAGCACCACACTACACTACAGTGCCACAGTGGACTTGCTCTCCCCCACATTTAAAGGCACTTCTTACGTACCTACCTAACTGTTCATTAAAATTTGTTGTAACATAACTGTTCTTGTGTCTCACCACAACTCTTCCTCGTAATTATTAAAGTTTTCTCCAGCAAGTAAAAAATGATTTATGGTAAATGTTTTTATATCCAGTTTATTGTCCATTGTTTTCAATATCGTGCAGGGAGATAAGTTGCTCTATCCTCACCTAAGACGTATGCGTCTTCATTTCACTTTTGTTTGGAGATAATAGTATCTCATAATGTTTAATTGGTGTTGGACTGGTGTAATGTCTAACCCAGTTACGCGCTTAAAGACCTTAGCTGATGAAGCGCAGTAATAACATTATAACATCAACACTTTTGTTACGGGCGGCGTTGCTTCTTATCTATTTAGTTAAACTGACAAACGATTTTCTCGGATACACCTGTCAGACAAGGCTCTTGGGAGAGATGCGATGCATGACTAGAGTGAACAGCTTTGATAAACTAAGCGCATTAATGAGATGAAACTGGAGAGAGATGATGAAATATGAGGCAACTGGATATGAGGTCGAGTTAAGCTAAAGAATATATCATTATTTTTTTTAAGAGGTTTACTCATGTCTAGAAACTAAAACTTAATGTTCGGAGCGTACTTACTGTGGCAGTTGTAACTCCAAATTACTTTCAAACACAACAAACGTTAGTAGGTGTATCTTCAATTATCTCTGTTTAATAAAGGCGCTGTGAGGAAGAACTAGCTAAGCACCATCGCAACCCAAAACCTGATTTTTATAACACTGTATTCCCAAAACCCTGTTCTAGCCAGCTGAAAAGACATAAAATGATTTTACACTGGAAGTATGGTCGGAAGTCCAATAACTTCACATGTATCGATCGCTGAAATTGCCTGGGGGCCAAGCCAAGTGATAGCTGCCTGGAGGAGTGTGGTAAACGCCAGGGCCGCGTTCAGTTGCGCGCTACGTACACTTCGGGAATTCGTAGCATGTGTTAATGCAAACTGAACGGTTGTAACATAATCGTGCATTACATAAATGGTTCAGTTTTTTTATTAAGCATAACTGTGAAAACCTAGTTCCAATCAGTGTAAAGATTATTGGTGAGCCCACTGCACGATTACTCTGCCTTGTACACTCGGTAAAAAATTTTTCTTTCAGGAGGGGTCCGATGAATTTGAAACTGAACAATCCTGTTGTCTCTTTAGGGTTGGTAGGGGTTATTGTAAGACATTCCCTACATTTTATGGTAGGCCTAATTTAGTTATTTCATTTAAAATTATAAAATCAGTTCGTTGCTTTATGATTGGTGAATAACAGTATGCCTCATAGGCCTTTATCAAAAACCTTCGTTCGTGGTGTTATTTTGTTTATTGCAAGGATTGTAAAGATAGTTTTTTCCCAAGCGTACGTACTATCGGCCACCACCTCTATGTAACCTGTCACTACTAGGAACACTCACAAGACTGGCTATTATGGATAGTACCCTAAACAAGCGTGTGTGAGAGTGTCATGCTAACAAAACCCAAACACCTTCAGGAAACTTTCTCCACTAAAGTAGTGTTGCTTATTAATACTTTCATGTTCCATATGGCAAACGTTAGACAATATTATTTAGCACGGAGAGACCCCCAAATGATAATCCATTTTCAATATGAACTTTGACTTTGAATATTATTAATGAATAACATGATTTTAATCTCATTAGTGCTATTTTGAGCTGACCCTTATAAAAGTATTTTATTCTCCAAAATCTTGAAGTCACACCTTATACCATCTTGTTTTAGTGTTCAAAAGCTATATATTACGTGAGAAAAAAAAAACCAATGGTATCGTTCGTAGTTTAAGAATTTGGGTAATTCTAACATCGTCTAACTCTCACTGCGTTTTCAGATTTCGAGTTCAGTGAATGTTGACAATATAAGTATAAGTGATAAAGAAACATAATGAAAAACAAAAGAGTGAAAGTGGGACCCATAGATAAGACTGCCCGTAAGGGACAGTGTGGATGCAGCACACTGTATACTAAGCCTTCGGTACACAAGGAGGCAGCATGGCCGGTACCGCACTCGATCGCCTTCACTTCCCCAAGTTGTAACTAGGCACTAGAAGCGTTGTGTTTTCATATGCGTAAGAACGTTGAGCCGCCAAGTAGGAAGTGAACCAACAAGAACACTGGCAGTGATGACGACCTACGTACACATCGTGAAACTTGAAAACTATGCGCGTTTATTATTACACTATAAGGGAGAGGAGCTTCTTTTTATATTAAGAAAAACATATTAAAGAAGAATATGTGAGAATGTGTAATGTAAGTAGATTTTTCTCAATAATATAACCTAGAAGAACCTTATTACTCGTTCTAAGAAGTATTTTAATACTGGGGAAAAAGTCTTGTATATCATTTCAGAAAACTGTGGTACGAAACTAAGTTGATATATATATTTTGTATGGAACCGTGGCCGTAACACAACTTGCAGGATACTATACACGAACCTTCCGTACTAATATTTACCAGGACGGGAGTGTCATCTGTGGAGGCATTACTTTGTGCTGTTTTGAACGTTTAACCTTCCATCACCAAAGACATTCCACCACACCCAAACCTGTTTCCAGGCATGACGTTTGGTCGGTACATCATCATTTGGCGAGAATGTTAGCCGAGTTTATGCTCCGTGCAGACAATTCAACGTTTGACCTAATTTTCAGAAGGCCATTCATACTAAAACTTATTTTTAGGAGATGTGGCGTGCAGATGCAGCGCTCTTGAGGCAGAACCAGGAAGTATATACAATGGTAACAGTGCAAAACATGTTAGCCACACGGGGTAACATGTCTGTGAACTAAGATCTCTGATAGATTACCACGCACCAGCCCTGGTCCTTCGTGACGGGAAAGGCGTTGACAAGTTCGAGAAAATGCAAAATAAAGCCCTCAGAATTATCCTAGGATGTCCCATGAGCACTAAAGTACTTAATATGAGGAAAGAACTAGGTATACCCAGTGTTAAAGATAGAATAATTGAAGTCAACCTCATAATAGCCTTGAGGCTTCTGCGTAACATTGTTTCCTTAAAATTGCTAGAATGTATGAACCATGGGACTAGCGATTCTAAATGGATCCAAACTACAGCTACACATATGAAGATGTTTGGACTAGACCACCTGTACAAAGTTGAGACACAACAGCGCTTCCTGCCACCCTAGCGGACAGTTCCCTTCGATATCACAATACCGACATATCCGCCTAAAAAATTAATTATACAAAGTATTTATCTCCAACACACTGCCAAAGTGAGAGCTCTTGAACACATACACACTCTACAGACTGATGATAATATCACACAGACCATCTACACTGATGGATCTCTTAACACCTCCTGTGGGAGGGCTGGAGGTGCTATTGTTGTGACTCAACCTAACGGTAATATAATTGAGAAAGGAGTTAATTAACAACTGGGCATCCACTCTACAAACTGAATTAGTTGCCATACTCACAGCTATTAAATTCATTGAAACCACTGTTACTGACAGTCTCATCATCACTGACTCTCTATTCTCACTACTTGCCCTTGGCACCCTCGACTCAAGTTGTCACGCGCTTGTCTCTGAAGCCAGACACAAATATGTTGACCGGGGTGTCAGGGTCACACTGTTGTGGATCCCCTCTCACATAGGCCTCATAAAACATGACAGAGTTGATGCCCTCGCCAAACTCGCGTCTAACAAAGACACCGTTGAATACAATTTGGATCTGTCAAAAAGAACCCATAAAACTGTAATTAGGAAAGAACTTATTGATGGGTTTGACGCAAGTAGACTAGTACAAACAGGCACTAGTCGATCCATAAGTTACCATGATGAGATGTATCAAGTGAAACATGTATATGGAGCAAGTAACAAGATCACTAGATTACAAGATGTTGTAACCGCTAGATTAAGGTTAGGATATAAGTACCTCTGGCAGTATGTTCCTCAAGCAGATGTAAACAAGACTAAATGTAAAGTGTGTGGCCAGACATATAGCCACACGCTTGAACACTACGTCCTCGACTGTGTGAAGATAGAACCTTTAAGGGACTGGTCCAAGCACACTGTGTGAAATGGCACAACACTTCATCTGTAATGGCAAGATAGACGACATATTAAGATTGTATCCACTCTTTTGCACTTAGTAACTTTATCAGTTCTCATGTACAGAACCAAATACACAATGTGCTTGAATACTTCTCACGCAAATGTGAATAACAAAGTGTGTGGCCAGACATACTGCCTCACACACCTGTACTCGCGCTTTTGTGAATAAGTTACCCTTTATGTATAGAACTAAACAAATAATGTAATTGAAATACGGTGTAACATTCAGTGCCATAATATCCTGACAACGGGGGATAATTATTATGACCCGTTGTAAACTCTACTCTGCAAACCTTTTGCGCTACCGCTCACAGGGTGAGTGTTGGGTGCACAATAAAGTAGCCACTGTAAGCTGCAAAATCATAATCAATCCTTCCCTCGTACACCATAACACACCTCCTCCTTCCCTCGCACACCATAACACACCTCCTCCCTCCCTCGCACACCATAACACACCTCCTCCTTCCCTGGTATAGCTCACCTCAATTCCCTCTATCGTCAGACAAAGTTTATCTCTTTCTTGGCCGTTAACCACAAAAAAATTTCTTTTCATTTATCACCATTCCAGAGTCTTTACAATATTGGAATACAATACCGAGTTTCTTTTTACACATCTCCCTATTTGTTGCTGGTATTACAGCATCATCCACTAACAGTAAACCATGTAAGTTACCCTAGAAACCGTCTGTAGCAAATTGCTCTCTTCATCATTTTTTTATCATATGATCAATATATAAAATAAACAATTAACAGCTCGTCGGATCTCCCTGGCGGACCCCGTTAGACGCATCAACTATTGCTGCTTTTAATGCATTTTTTGTACAAGTGTACATGGACTCTAACGCTTTTAACATTACTTTCCACATCCTAAACTCTTAAGGTGGTCTATCAGCTTCCTACGAGGGACTCTCTCATAAGCTTTACTAAAATCTATAAATAACACATATAACAACTTTTTTTATAAACAGCATAATCACATAATAACCTTAAAGCAATAATCTGCTCAATACTTACTCTACTTTTTTGTGCACCGGCTTGACATTTATCAATATTACACCATAATTGAAGTCTGTTCAATATCAACGAATCATATAATTTCGCTAGAGTAACCATTATGCTAATTCCTCTACAGTTATTACACATCATTCTCTTTCCAGACTTAAACAAAACAACCAGTTTGTTATAACACCACATCATCGGATACCATATGTTCTTTAAATTGTTCATCATCCGGTTGTTCCACAATAGATAATTCAATGTTTATTTGTATATTAATCTATTTCCAAATTAATTTACAATCTTTTTCATCCAATATTTCCATCGGGTTTAGCCTCGTCCCACATGTTTCCATATCCATAGCTGCGCCGACGTCTTCGCCACCAGTCACATTGGGTGGTACCACGTCCCGTAGTGCACTCGCCAGGTCTTCAGTGTCAATTGCCTGATGACACAGACTCTTCCATAATTTGGTGTGTGTGCCATAGTTATTGGTCTGACCACAGGGTATACATGGGTGATAGTGCCATAGTTGTTGGTCTGACCTCAGGGTATACATGGGTGATGGTGTCATAGTTGATGGTGTGACCTCAGGGTATACATGGGTGATGGTGTCATAGTTGTTGGTCTGACCTCAGGGTATACATGGGTGATGGTGTCATAGTTGTTGGTCTGCCCCCAGGGTATACATGGGTGATGGTGTCATTGCTGTTGGTCTGACCTCAGGGTATACATGGGTGATGGTGTCATTGTTGTTGGTCTGACCTCAGGGTATACATGGGTGATGGTGTCATTGTTGTTGGTCTGACCTCAGGGTATACATGGGTGATGGTGCCATAGTTGTTAGTCTGACCTCAGGGTATACATGGGTGATGGTGCCATAGTTGTTGGTCTGACCTCAGGGTATACATGGGTGATGGTGTCATAGTTGTTGGTCTGACCTCAGGGTATACATGGGTGATGGTGTCATAGTTGTTGGTCTGACCTCAGGGTATACATGTGTGATGGTGTCATAGTTGTTGGTCTGACCTCAGGGTATACATGGGTGATGGTGTCATAGTTGTTGGTCTGACCTCAGGGTATACATGGGTGATGGTGTCATAGTTGTTGGTCTGACCTCAGGGTA
>NW_024740233.1:0-21155 GCF_018991925.1 Homarus americanus | reverse complement strand
GAGAATATACAAAGTCCCCTGATCGAGTATAACAAAGCCCCCTGATCGAGTATAAGAAAGTTCCCTGATCCAGTATAACAAAGGTCCCTGGCCCCTATTGGAGTATAACAAACGTCCCTGACCGAATATAACAAAGTCCCTAGTTGAGAAAATACAAAGTCCCCTGATCGAGTACAACAAAGCACCATGATCGAGTATAAGAAAGTCCCCTAATCGAGTATAAGAAAGGCCAAGATCGAGTAAAACAAACTCCTCTGATCGAGTATAACAAAGATCCCCTAATCGAGTATAACAAAGTCCTCTTATCAAGTATAATAAAGGCCTGGATCGAGTATAACAAAATCCCCTGATGTAGTATAACAAAGTCCCTTGATCGAGTATAACAAAGTCCCCTGGTCGAGTAAAACAAAGTCCCCTTATCGAGTATAACAAAGCCCCCAAAGCGAGTATTACAAAGTCCCCTGGTCGAGTAAAACAAAATCCCCTGGTCGAGTATAACAAAGTCCCCTGATCGAGTATAACATAGGCCCTTTATCGAGTATAACAAAGGCCCCTGGTCGAGTATAACAAAGTCCCCTGATCGAATATATCAAAGGACCCTAATGGAGTATAACAAAGTCCCAAGATCGAGTATAACAAAGTCTTCCAATCGAGTATAACAAAGTCCCCTGATCGGGAATAACAACGTCCCCTGATCGAGTATAACAAAGTTAACTGATCGAGTATATGAAAGTCCCCTGATCGAGTAAAACAAACACCCCTGATCGAGTATAACAAAGTCCCCTGATCGATAATAACAAAGCCCCCTAATCGAGTAAAAGAAAGTCCTCTGATCGAAGATAACAAAGTCCCTGATCGAGTATAACAAAGCCCCGTAATCGAGTAAAACAAAGTCCCCTGATTGAGTATAACAAAGTCCCCTGATCGAGTATAGCAAAGTCCCTTGATCGAGAAAAACAAAGCCCCCTAGTCGAGTATAACAAAGTCCCCTCATCGAGTATAACAAAGTCCCCTGATCGAGTATAACAAAGTCCCCTGATCGAGTAAAACAAACACCCCTGATCGAGTATAAAAAAGTCCCCTGATAGAGTCTAACAAAGCCCCCTGATCCAGTATAAAAAAGTCCCCTGATCGAGTATAACTAAGCTCCCTGATCGAGTATAATAAATAACCCTAATGGAGTATAACAAAGTCCCAAGATCGAGTATAACAATGTCTTTCGATCGAGTATAACTAAGTCCCATGATGGAGTATAACAAAGTCCCCTCATCGAGTATTACAAAGTCCCCTCATCGAGCATAACAAAGCCCTCTGATCGAGTATAAGAAAGACCCCTGAACGAATATAACAAATTCCCTACTTGAGTATATACAAAGTCTCTTGATCGAGTATAACAAAGCCCCCTGATCGAGTATAACAAAGTCCCCTGATCGATTACAACAAAGTCCCCTGATCCAGTATAACATAGTCCCCTCATCGAGTATAACAAAGTCCCCTCATCGAGTATAACAAAGTCCCCTTATCGAGCATAATAAAGCCCCGGATCGAGTATAACAAAGTCCCATGATCTAGTATAACAAAGTCCCCTGATCGAGTATAACAAAGTCCCCTGGTCGAGTATAACAAAGTCCCCTTATCGAGTATAATAAAGCCCCGGATCGAGTATAACAAAGTCCCCTGATCGAGTATAACAAAGTTCCCTGATCGGATATAAGAAAGTCCCCTGATCCAGTATACCGAAGGCCCCAAATGGAGTATAAGAAAGGCCCCTAATGGAGTAAAACAAAGGCCCCTGACCGAATATAACAAAGGCCCCTGACCGAATATAACAAAGTCCCTAGTTGAGAATATACAAAATCCCCTGATCGAGTATAACAAAGCCCCCTCATCGAGTATAAGAAAGTCCCCTGATCGAGTATAAGAAAGTCCCCTAATCCAGTATAACAAAGGCCCCTAATGGAGTATAATAAAGGCCCCTGATCGAGTTTAACAAAGTCCCAAGATCGAGTATAACAAAGTCCCCTGATCGAGTATAACAAAGTCCCCTTTTCGAGTATAATAAAGCCCCGGATCGAATATAACAAAATCCCCTGATGTAGTATAACAAAGTCCCCTGATCGAGTATAACAAAGTCCCCTGGTCGAGTATAACAATGTCCCCAGATCAAGTATATCAAAGCCCCTCATCGAGTAAAACAAAACCCCTCATCGAGTATAACAAAGTCCCCTGGTCGAGAAAAACAAAATCCCCTGGTCGAGGATAACAAAGTCCAATGATCAAGTATAACAAAGGCCCTTTATCGAGTATAACAAAGTCCCCTGATCGAGTATAACAAAGGACCCTAATGGAGTATAACAAAGTCCCAAGATCGAGTATAACAAAGTCCTCTGGTCGAGTATAACAAAGTCCCCTGATCGAGTATAACAAAGGACCCGAATGGAGTATAAGAAAGTCCCCTCATCGGGAATAACAAAGTCCCCTCATCGAGTATAACAAAGTTCCCTGATCGAGTATAAAAAAGTTCCATGATCGAGTAAAACAAACACCCCTGATCGAGTATAACAAAGTCCTTGATCGAGTATAAAAAAGCCCCCTAATCGAGTATAACAAAGTCCCCTGATCGAACATCACAAAGTCCCCTGATCGAGTATAACAAAGCCCCCTGATCGAGTATAACAAAGGCCCCTGGTCGAGTATAACAAAGTGCCCTCATCGAGTATAACAAAGTCCCCTCATCGAGTATAACAAATTCCCCTGATCGAGTAAAACAAAGTCCCCTGATCGAGTATAACTAAGTCCCCTGATTGAGTATAACAAAGGACGCTAATGGAGTATAAAAAATTCCCAAGATCGAGTATAACAGTTCAGATCGAGCATAATTAAAAGTCCCTGATCGAGTATAACAAAGCCCCCTAATGCAGTATAACAAAGTCCCAAGATCGAGTATAACAAAGTTCCCTAATCGAGTATAACAAAGCCCCCTGATCGAGTAAAACAAAGGCCCCTGGTCGAGTATAACAAAGTCCCCTCATCGAGTATTACAAAGTCCCCTGATCGAGTATAACAAAGTCCCCTGATCGAGTAAAAGTTCGAAACACTTTGACTGAGTAGCAATAAAGTCCTCGGATCAGTATAACAAAGTTCCCCTGATCGAGTATAATAAAGTCTCGATCTATAATTCAAGTCTCGATTGAGTATAACAAAGGTCCCTAATGGAGTATAACAAAGTCCCAAGATCGAGTATAACAAAGTCTTCTGATCGAGTATAACAAAGTCCCCTGATCGAGTATAACAAAGGCACCCTGGTTGAGTATGACAAAGTCCCCTAATCGAGTATAACAAAGTCCCCTGATCGAGTATAACAAAGTCCCCTGATCGAGTAAAACAAACATCCCTGATCGAGTATAACAAAGTCCCCTGATCGAGTATAACAAAGCCCGCTGATCGAATATAACAAAGTCCCCTAATCGAGTATAACTAAGTCCCATGATTGAGTATAACAAAGGACCCTAATGGAGTATACCAAAGACCCAAGATCGAGTATAACAAAGTCCTCTGATCGAGTAAAACAAAGTCCACTGATCGAGTATAACAAAGTCCCCTGATCGAGTATAACAAAGGCCCCTGATCGATTATAACTAAGTCCCCTGATCGAGTATAATAAATAACCCTAATGGAGTATGACAAAGTCTCAAGATCGAGTATAACAAAGTCCCCTGATCGAGTATGACAAAGTCCCCTAATCGAGTATAACAAAGTCCCCTGATCGAGTATAACAAAGTCCCCTGATCGAGTATAACAAAGTCCCCTGATCGAGTAAACAAAGCCCCCCCATCGAGTATAACAAAGTCCCCTGATCGAGTATAACAAAGTCCCCTATTCGAGTGTAACAAAGTCCTCTGATCGAGTATAACAAAGCCACCTCGTCGAGTATAACAAAGTCCCCTCATCGAGAATAACAAGGTCCCCTAATCGAGTATAATAAAGTCTCCTGATTGAGTATAATACAGTCCCCTGATCGAGTATAACAAAGTCCCCTGATCGAGTATAACAAAGTCCCCTAATCGAGTATAACAAAGTCCCCTGATCGAGTTCAACAAAGCACCCTGATCGAGTATAAGAAAGGCCCTTTATCGATTATAACAAAGTCCCCTGATCTAGTATAACAAAGGCCCCTAATGAAGTATAACAAAGGCCCCTGATCGAGTTTAACAAAGTCTCAAGATCGAGTATAACAAAGTCCCCTCATCGAGTATAACAAAGGCCCTTTATCGAGTATAACAAAGGGCCCTGGTCGAGTATAAAAAAGTCCCCTGATCAAGTATAACAAAGGACCCTATTGGAGTATAACAAAGTCCCAAGATCGAGTATAACAAAGTCTTCCGATCGAGTATAACTAAGTCCCCTGATGGAGTATAACAAAGTCCCCTCATCGAGTATAACAAAGTCCCCTCATCGAGCATAACAAAGCCCCCAGATCGAGTATAAGAAAGGCCCCTCAACGAATATAACGAATTCCCTAGATGAGTATATACAAAGTCTCTTGATCGAGTATAACAAAGCCCCCTGATCGAGTATAACAAACTCCCCTTATCGATTACAACAAAGTCCCCTGATCCAGTATAACATAGTCCCCTCATCGAGTATAACGAAGTCCCCTGATCGAGTATAACAAAGTCGCCTAATTGAGTATAACAAAGGACCCTAATGGAGTATAACAAATTCCCAAGATCGAGTATAACAAAGTCTTCTGATCGAGTATAACAAAGCCCCAAGTTCGAGTATAACAAAGTCCGCTGATCGAGTAAAATAAAGTCCCCTGATCGAGAATAACAAAGTCCCCTAATCGAGTATAACAAAGTCCCCTTATCGATTACAACAAAGTCCCCTGATCCAGTATAACATAGTCCCCTCATCGAGTATAACGAAGTCCCCTGATCGAGTATAGCAAAGTCCCCTGATTGAGTATAACAAAGGACCCTAATGGAGTATAACAAATTCCCAAGATCGAGTATAACAAAGTCTTCTGATCGAGTATAACAAAGTCCCTAGATCGAGTATAACAAAGTCCCCCAATCGAGTATAACAAAGTCCCCTGATCGAGTATAACAAAGTCCCCTGATCGAGTAAAACAAAGCCCCCTCATCGAGTATAACAAAGTCCCCTGATCTAGTGTAACAAAGTCCTCTGATCGAGTATAACAAAGTCCCCTAATCGAGTATAACTAAGTCACCTGATCAAGTATAACTAAGTCCCCTGATTGAGTATAACAAAGGACCCTAATGGAGTATAACAAAGTCCCAAGTTCGAGTATAACAAAGTCTTCTGATCGAGAATAACAAAGTCCCCTGATCGAGTATAACAAAGCCCCCTAATCGAGTATAACAAAGTCCCCTGATCGAGTACTACTAAGTCCCCTGATTGAGTATAACAAAGGACCCTAATGAAGTATAACAAAGTCCCAAGATCGAGTATAACAAAGTCCTCTGATCGAGTAAAATAAAGCCCCCTCATCGAGTATAACAAAGTCCCCTGATCTAGTGTAACAAAGTCCTCTGATCGAGTATAACAAAGTCCCCTGATCGAGTATAACAAAGCCCCCTCGACGAGTATAACAAAGTCCCCAGATCGAGTAAAACAAAGTCCCCTGATCGAGTATAACAAAGTCCCCTCATCGAGTATAACAAAGTCCGCTGATCGACTATATCAAAGTCCCCTGAGCGAGTATAACAAAGTCCCATGATTGAGTATAACAAAGCCCCCTCGTCGAGTATAAGAAAGTCCCTGGTCGAGTATAACAAAGTTCCTGATCGAGTATAACAAAGCCCCATGATCGAGTATAACCTATTCCCCGACTCGAGTATAACAAAGGCCCTTGGTCGAAAATAATAAAGTCTCTGATCGAGTAAAACAAATTCCCCTGATCGACTATAACAAAGTCCCAAGATCAAGTATAACAAAGTCCCCTGATCGAGTATAACAAAGTCCCCTGATCGAGTAAAACAAACACTCCTGATCGTGCATAACAAAGTCCCCTGCTCGAGTAATACAAAGCCCCCTCATCGAGTATAAAAAATTCCCCTGATCGAGTATAACAAAGTCCCCTGATCGAGTACAACAAACACCCCTGATCGTGTATAACAAAGTCCCCTGATCGAGTATAACAAAGCCCCCTCATCGAGTATAAAACAGTCCCCTGATCGAGTACAACAAAGTCCCCTGATCGAGTATAACAAAGTCCCCTGATCGAATATAACAAAGTCCCCTGACCGAGACTAACTAAGTCCCTGATCGAGTAAAATAAAGGACCCTAATGGAGTATAATAAAGTCTCAAGATCGAGTATAACAAAGTCCCCTGATCGAGTATGACAGTCCCCCTGATCGAATATAACAAAGTCCCATGATCGAGTATAACAAAGTCCCCTGATCGAGTATAACAAAGTCCCCTGATCGAGTAAAACAAAGCCCCATCATCGAGTATAACAAAGTCCCCTGATCGAGTATAACAAAGCCACCTCGTCGAGTATAACAAAGTCCCCTGATCGAGTATAACAAAGTCCCCTAATCGGGTATAATAAAGTCCCCTGATTGAGTATAATAAAGTTCCCTGATCGAGTATAACAAAGTCCCCTGATCGAGCATAACAAAGTCCCTTAGTCTAGAAAAACAAAGCCCCCTGATCGAGTATAACAAAGTCCCCTGATAGAGTATAACAAAGTCCCCTGATCGAGTAAAACAAACACCCCTAATCGTGTATAACAAAGCCCCCTGATCGAGTATAACAAAGCCCCCTCATCGAGTATAAAAAAGTCCCCTAATCGAGTATAACTAAGTCCCATGATTGAGTATAACAAAGGACCCTAATGGAGTATAGCAAAGTCCCAAGATCGAGTATAACAGTCCTCTGATCGCTTAAAACAAAGTCCCCTGATCGAGTATAACAAAGTTCCCTGATCGAGTAAAACAAAGCCCCCTCATCGAGTATAACAAAGGCCTCTAATAGAGTATAACAAAGGCACCTGATCGAGTTTAACAAAGTCCCAAGATCGAGTATAACAAAGTCCCCTCATCGAGTATAACAAAGGCCCTTAACGAGTTTAACAAAGTCCCCTGGTCGAGTATATTAAAGTCCCCTGATCAAGTATAACAAAGGACCCTATTGGAGTATAACAAAATCCCAAGATCGAGTATAACAAAGTCTTCCGATCGAATATAACTAAGTCCCCTGATGGAGTATAACAAAGTCCCCTGATCGAGAATAACAAAGTCCCCTCATCGAGCATAACAAAGCCCCCTAATCGAGTATAAGAAAGGCCCCTGAACGAATATAACAAAGTCACTAGTTGAGTATATACAAAGTCTCTTGATCGAGTATAACAAAGCCCCCTGATCGAGTATAACAAAGTCCCCTGATCAATTACAACAAAGTCCCCTGATCCAGTATAACAAAGGCCCCTAATGGAGTATAACAAAGGCCCCTGATCCAGTTAAACAAAGTCCCAAGATCGAGTGTAACATAGTCCCCTCATCGAGTATAACAAAGTCTCCTGATCGAGTTTAACAAAGTCCCCTTACCGAGTATCATAAAGCCCCGGATCGAGTATAACAAAGTCCCCTGATCAAGTATAACAAAGTCCCCTGATCGAGTATAACAAAGTCCCCTGGTCGAGTATAACAAAGTCCCCTTATCGAGTATAATAAAGCCCCGGATCGAGTATAACAAAGTCCCCTGATCGAGTATAACAAAGTCCCTTGATCGAGGATAATAAAGGCCCCTGATCGTATATAAGAAAGTCCCCTGATCGAGTTTAACAAAGCCCCCTGATCGAGTATAAGAAAGGCCCCTGACCGAATATAACAAAGTCCCTAGTTGAGTATATACAAAGTCTCCTGATCGAATATAACATAGCCCCCTGATCGAGCATAACAAAGTCCCCTGATCGATTATAACAAAGTCCCCTGATCCAATATAACAAAGGCCCCTAATGGAGTATAACAAAAACCCCTGATCGTGTTTAACAAAGTCCCAAGATCGAGTAAAACAAAGTCCCCTCATCCAGTATAACAAAGGCCCTTTATCGAGTATAACAAAGTCCCCTGGTCGAGTATAACAAAGTCCCCTGATCAAGTATAACAAAGGACCCTATTGGAGTATAACAAAGTCCCAAGATCGAGTATAACAAAGTCTTCCGATCGAGTATAACTAAGTCCCCTGATGGAGTATAACAAAGTCCCCTGATCGAGAATAACAAAGTCCCTTCATCGAGCATAACAAAGCCCCTGATCGAGTATAAGAAAGGCCCCTGAACAAATATAACAAAGTCCCTAGTTGAGTATATACAAAGTCTCTTGATCGAGTATAACAAAACCCCGTGATCGAGTATAACAAAGTCCCCTGACCGATTACAACAAAGTCCCCTAATCCAGTATAACAAAGGCCCCTAATGGAGTATAAGAAAGGCCCCTGATCCATTTTAACAAAGTCCCAAGATCGAGTGTAACATAGTCCCCTCATCGAGTATAACAAAGTCCCCTGATCGAGTATAACAAAGTCCCCTTACCGAGTATAATAAAGCCCCGGATCGAGTATAACAAAGTCCCCTGATCGAGTTTAACAAAGTCCCCTGATCGAATATAAGAAAGTCCCCTGATCCAGTATAACAAAGGCCCCTGACCGAATATAACAAAGTCTCTAGTTGAGAATATACAAAGTCCACTCATCGTGTATAACAAAGCCACCTGATCGAGTATAACAAAGTCCCCTGATCGAGAATAACAAAGAACCCTGATCGAATATAAGAAAGTCCCCTGATCCAGAATAACAAAGGCCCCTGACCGAATATAACAAAGTCCCTAGTTGAGAATATACAAAGTCCCCTGATCGAGTATAAGTAAGTCCCCTGATTGAGTATAACAAAGGACCCTAATGCAGTATAACAAAGTCCCAAGATCGAGTATAACAAAGTCCGCTGATCGAGTAAAATAAAGTCCCCTGATCGAGAATAACAAAGTCCCGTGATCGAGTATAACTAAGTCCCCTGATCGAGTATAACTAAGTCCCCTTATCGAATATAATATAGCCCCGGATCGAGGATAACAAAGTCCCCTGATCGAGTATAACAAAGTCCCCTGATCGGTTATAAGAAAGTCCCCTGATCCAGTATAACGAAGGCCCCTAATGGAGGATAACAAAGGCCCCTGACCGAATATAACAAAGTCTCTAGCTCAGAATATACAAAGTCCACTGATCGAATATAACTAAGTCCCCTCATTGAGTATAACAAAGGATCCTAATGCAGTATAACAAAGTCCCAAGATCGAGTATAACAAAGTCCCCTGATCGAGTAAATCAAAGCCCCCTCATCGAGTATAACACAGTCCCCTGATCTAGTGTAACAAAGTCCTCTGATCGAGTATAACAAAGTCCCCTAATCGAGTATAACTAAGTCCCCTGATTGAGTTTAACAAAGGACCCTAAAGGATTATAACAAAGTCCCCTGATCGAGTATAACAAAGTCCCCTGATCGAGTATGTCAAAGTCCCCTGATCGAGTATAACAAAGTCCACTGGTCGACTATAACAAAGTCCCCTGAGCGAGTATAACAAAGTCCCCTGATCGAGTATAACAAAGTCCCCTCGTCGAGTGTAAGAAAGTCCCTGGTCGAGTATAACAAAGTCCCTGATCGAGTAAAACAAAGCCCCCTCATCGAGTATAACAAAATCCCCTGATCTAGTGTAACAAAGTCCCCTGATCGAGTATAACAAAGTCCCAAGATCGAGTAAATCAAACCCCTCTGATCGAGTATAACAAAGTCCGCTGATCAAGTTTAACAAAGTCCCAAGATCGAGTTTAACAAAGTCCCGTGATCGAGTATAACAAAGCCCCCTAATCGAGTATAACAAAGTCCCCTGATCGAGTATAACTAAGTCCCCTGATTGAGTATAACAAAGGAGCCTAATTCTGTATAACAAAGTCCCAAGATCGAGTATAACAAAGTCTGCTGATCGAGTAAAATAAAGTCCCCTGATCGAGAATATCAAACTCCCCTAATCGAGAATAACAAAGACCCCTGATCGAGTATAAAAAAGTCCCCAAATCGAGTATAACTAAGTCGTCTGATTGAGTTTAACAAAGGACCCTAATGGAGTATAACAAAGTCCCAAGATCTAGTATAACAAAGTCTTCTGATCGAGTATAACAAAGTACCGTGATCGAGTATAACAAAGCCCCCAAATCGAGTATAACAAAGTCCCCTGATCTAGTATAACTAAGTCCCCTGATTGAGTATAACAAAGGACCCTAATGGAGTATAACAAAGTCCCAAGATCGAGTATAACAAAATCCTCTGATCGAGTAAAATAAAGTCCCTTGATCGAGTATAACGAAGTCCCCTGATCGGGTATAACAAAGTCCCCTGATCGAGTATAACAAAGTCCCATGGATCGAGTATAACAAAGTCCCCTGATCGAGTATAACGAAGGCCCCTAATGGAGTATAACAAAGGCCCCTGACCGAATATAACAAAGTCCCTAGTTGAGAATATACAAAGTCCCCTGATCGAATATAACTAAGTCCCCTCATTGAGTATAACAAAGGATCCTAATGCAGTATAACAAAGTCCCAAGATCGAGTATAACAAAGTCCCCTGATCGAGTAAATCAAAGCCCCCTCATCGAGTATAACACAGTCCCCTGATCTAGTGTAACAAAGTCCTCTGATCGAGTATAACAAAGTCCCCTAATCGAGTATAACTAAGTCCCCTGATTGAGTTTAACAAAGGACCCTAAAGGATTATAACAAAGTCCCCTGATCGAGTATAACAAAGTCCCCTGATCGAGTATGTCAAAGTCCCCTGATCGAGTATAACAAAGTCCACTGGTCGATCATAATTAAAGTCCTTGAGCGCAGTATAAACAAAGTCCCCTGATCGAGTATAACAAAGTCCTCGCTCGAGGTAAGAAAGTCCCCGGTCGAGTATAACAAAGTCCTGGATCGAGTAAACAAAGCCCTCATCGAGTATAACAAAATCCCCTGATCTAGCGTGTAACAAAGTCCCCTGATCGAGTATAACAAAGTCCCAAGATCGAGTAACCAAAAGCCCCCGGATCGAGTATACCGAAGTCCGCCAGATCAAGTTTAACAAAGTCCCAAGATCGAGTTTAACAAAAGTCCTGCGGGATCGAGTATAACAAAGCCTCTTAATCGAGTATAACAAAGTCCCTTGAACGAGTATAATCCAAGTCCCCTGATTGAGTATAACAAAGGAGCTAATTTTGTATAACAAAGTCCAAGATCGAGTAACAAAAGTCTGCTGGATCGAGTAAATAAAGTCCCCTGATCGAGAATATCAAACTCCCCTAATCGAGTATAACAAAGCCCCCTAATCGAGTATAACAAAGTCCCCTGATCGAGTATAACTAAGTCCTCTGATTGAGTTTAACAAAGGACCCTAATGGAGTATAACAAAGTCCCAAGATCTAGTATAACAAAGTCTTCTGATCGAGTATAACAAATTACCGTGATCGAGTATAACAAAGCCCCCAAATCGAGTATAACAAAGTCCCCTGATCTAGTATAACTAAGTCCCCTGATTGAGTATAACAAAGGACCCTAATGGAGTATAACAAAGTCCCAAGATCGAGTATAACAAAATCCTCTGATCGAGAAAAATAAAGTCCCTTGATCGAGCATAACAAAGTCCCCTGATCGGGTATAACAAAGTCCCCTGATCGAGTATAACAAAGTCCCCTGATCGAGTATAATAAAGTCCCCTAATCGAGTATAACAAAGTCCCATGGATCGAGTATAACAAAGTCCCCTGATCGAGTATAACAAAGTCCCCTGATCGAGTATAACAATGTCCCCTGATCGAGTATAACAAAGTCCGCTGATCAACTATAACAAAGTCCCCGGATCGAGTATAACAAAGCCTCCTCGTCGAGTATAAGAAAGTTCCTGGTCGAGTATAACAAAGTCCCTGATCGAGTACAACAAAGCCCCATGATCGAGTAAAACCTATTCCCCGACTCGAGTATATCAAAGGCTCTTGGTCGAAAATAACAAAGTCCCTCATCGAGTAAAACAAAGTCCCCTGATCGAGTATAACAAAGTCCCAAGATCGAGTAAATCAAAGCCCCCTGATCGAGTATAACAAAGTCCGCTGATCGAGTTTAACAAAGTCAAAAGATCGAGTTTAACAAAGTCCCAAGATCGAATATAACAAAGTCCCCTCATCAAGAATAACAAAGTCCCCTGATCGAGTATAGCAAAGGCCCCTGGTCGAGTATAACAAAGTCCCCTGATCGAGTATAACAAAGTCCCCTGATCGAGTATAACAATGTCCCCTGATCGAATAAAACAAACACCCCTGATCGAGTATAACAAAGTCCCCTGATCGAGTATAACAAAGCCCCCTCATCGAGTATAAAAAATTCGCCTAATAGAGTATAACTAAGTCCCATGATTGAGTATAACAAAGAACCCTAATGGAGTATAACAAAGTCCCAAGATCGAGTAAAACAAAGTCCTCTGATATATTAAAACAAAGTCCCCTCATCGAGTATAACAAAGTCCCCTAATGGAGTATAACAAAGTCTCAAGATCGTGTATAACAAAGTCCCATGATCGAGCATGAAAAAGTCCCCTGATCGAGTATAACAAAGTCCCCTGATCGAGTATAACAAAGTCCCTTCATCGAGTAAAACAAAGCCCCCCATAGAGTATAACAAAGTCCCCTGATCGAGTATAACAAAGTCCTCTGTTCGAGTGTAACAAAGTCCTCTGATCGAGTATAACAAAGCCACCTCGTTGAGTATAACAAAGTCCCCTGATCGAGTATAACAAAGTCCCCTAATCGATTATAATAAAGTCCCCTGATTGAGTATAATAAAGTCCCCTTATCGAGTATAACAAAGTCCCCTGATCGAGTATAACAAAGTCCCCTGATCGAGAATAACAAAGCCCCATCATCGAGCATAACAAAGTCCCCTGATCGATTTTAACAAAGTCCCTTGATCCAATATAACAAAGGCCCCTAATGGAGTATAACAAAGGCCCCTCATCGAGTTTAACAATGTCCCAAGATCGAGTAAACAAAGTCCCCTCATCCAGTATAACAAAGGCCCTTTATCGAGTATAACAAAGTCCCCTGGTCGAGTATAACAAAGTCCCCTGATCAAGTATAACAAAGGACCCTATTGGAGTATAACAAAGTCCCAAGATCGAGTATAACAAAGTCTTCCGATCGAGTATTACTAAGTCCCCTGATGGAGTATAACAAAGTACCCTGATCGAGAATAACAAAGTCCCCTCATCGAGCATAACAAAGCCCCTGATCGAGTATAAGAAAGGCCCCTGAACGAATATAACAAAGTCCCTAGTTGAGTATATACAAAGTATCTTGATCGCGTATATCAAAACCCCGTGATCGAGTATAAGAAAGCCCCCTGATCGATTACAATAAAGTCCCCTGATCCAGTATAACAAAGGCCCCTAATGGAGTATAAGAAAGGCCCCTGATCCATTTTAACAAAGTCCCAAGATCGAGTGTAACATAGTCCCCTCATCGAGTATAACAAAGTCCCCTGATCGAGTATAACAAAGTCCCCTTACCGAGTATAATAAGCCCCGGATCGAGTATAACAAAGTCCCCTGATCGAGTATAACAAAGTCCCCTGATCGAATATAAGAAAGTCCCCTGATCCAGTATAACAAAGGCCCCTGACCGAATATAACAAAGTCTCTAGTTGAGAATATACAAAGTCCACTGATCGTGTATAACAAAGCCACCTGATCGAGTATAACAAAGTCCCCTGATCGAGTATACCAAAGTCCCCTGATCGAATATGAGAAAGTCCCCTGATCCAGTATAACAAAGGCCCCTGACCGAATATAACAAATTTCCTAGTTGAGAATATACAAAGTCCCCTGATCGCGTATAACTAAGTCCCCTGATTGAGTATAACAAAGGACCCTAATGCAGTATAACAAAGTCCCAAGATCGAGTATAACAAGGTCCGCTGATCGTGTAAACGAAAGTCCCCTGATCGAGAATAACAAAGTCCCCTAATCGAGTATAACAAAGTCCCCTTATCGATAACAACAAAGTCCCCTGATCCAGTATAACATAGTCCCCTCATCGAGTATAACGAAGTCCCCTGATCGAGTATAGCAAAGTCCCCTGATTGAGTATAACAAAGGACCCTAATGGAGTATAACAAATTCCCAAGATCGAGTATAACAAAGTCTTCTGATCGAGTATAACAAAGTCCCAAGATCGAGTATAACAAAGACCCCTAATAGAGTATAACAAAGTCCCCTGATCGAGTATAACAAAGTCCCCTGATCGAGTAAAACAAAGCCCCCTCATCGAGTATAACAAAGTCCCCTGATCTAGTGTAACAAAGTCCTCTGATCGAGTATATCAAAGGCCCCTAATCGAGTATAACTAAGTCCCCTGATTGAGTTTAACAAAGGACCCTAAAGGAGTATAACAAAGTCCCCTGATCGAGTATAACAAAGTCCCCTGATCGAGTATAACAAAGTCCCCTGATCGAGTATAACAAAGTCCCCTGATCGAGTATAACAAAGTCCGCTGGTCGACTATAACAAAGTCCCCTGAGCGAGTATAACAAAGTCCCCTGATCGAGTATAACAAAGTCCCCTCGTCGAGTATAAGAAAGTCCCTAGTCGAGTATAACAAAGTCCCTGATCGAGTATAACAAAGCCCCCTCATCGAGTATAACAAAGTCCCCTGATCTAGTGTAACAAAGTCCCCTGATCGAGTATAACAAAGTCCCAAGATCGAGTAAATCAAAACCCCCTGATCGAGTATAACAAAGTCCGCTGATCAAGTTTAACAAAGTCCCAAGATCGAGTTTAACAAAGTCCCAAGATCGAGTATAACAAAGCCCCCTAATCGAGTATAACAAAGTCCCATGATCGAGTATAACTAAGTCCCCTGATTGAGTATAACAAAGGAGCCTAATTCTGTATAACAAAGTCCCAAGATCGAGTATAACAAAGTCCGCTGATCGAGTAAAATAAAGTCCCCTGATCGAGAATATCAAACTCCCTAATCGAGAATAACAAAGTCCCCTGATCGAGTATAAAAAAGTCCCCAAATCGAGTATAACTAAGTCCTCTGATTGAGTTTAACAAAGGACCCTAATGGAGTATAACAAAGTCCCAAGATCTAGTATAACAAAGTCTTCTGATCGAGTATAACAAAGTACCGTGATCGAGTATAACAAAGCCCCCAAATCGAGTATAACAAAGTCCCCTGATCTAGTATAACTAAGTCCCCTGATTGAGTATAACAAAGGACCCTAATGGAGTATAACAAAGTCCCAAGATCGAGTATAACAAAATCCTCTGATCGAGTAAAATAAAGTCCCTTGATCGAGTATAACAAAGTCCCCTGATTGGGTATAACAAAGTCCCCTAATCGAGTATAACTAAGTCCCCTGATTGAGTATAACAAAGGAGCCTAATTCTGTATAACAAAGTCCCAAGATCGAGTATAACAAAGTCCGCTGATCGAGTAAAATAAAGTCCCCTGATCGAGAATATCAAACTCCCTTAATCGAGAATAACAAAGTCCCCTGATCGAGTATAAAAAAGTCCCCAAATCGAGTATAACTAAGTCCTCTGATTGAGGTTAACAAAGGACCCTAATGGAGTATAACAAAGTCCCAAGATCAAGTATAACAAAGTCTTCTGATCGAGTATAACAAAGTACCGTGATCGAGTATAAAAAATCCCCCAAATCGAGTATAACAAAGTCCCCTGATCGAGTATAACTAAGTCCCCTGATGTAGTATAACAAAGGACCCTAATGGAGTATAACAAAGTCCCAAGATCGAGTATAACAAAATCCTCTGATCGAGTAAAATAAAGTCCCTTGATCGAGTATAACAAAGTCCCCTGATCGGGTATAACAAAGTCCCCTGATCGAGTATTACAAATTCCCCTGATCGAGTATAATAAAGGACCCTAATGGACTATAACAAAGTCTCAAGATCGAGTATAACAAAGTCCCCTGATCGAATGTAATAAAGTCCCCTGATCGAGTATAACAATGTCCCCTGATCGAGTAAAACAAAGCCCCCTCATCGAGTATAACAAAGTCCCCTGATCTAGTGTAACAAAGTTGTCTGATCGAGTATAACAAAGTCTCCTAATCGAGTATAACAAAGCCGCCTCGACGAGTATAACAAAGTCCCCTGATCGAGTTTAACAAAGTCCCATGGATCGAGTATAACAAAGTCCCCTGATCGAGTATAACAAAGTCCCCTGATCGAGTATAACAATGTCCCCTGATCGAGTATAAGAAAGTCCGCTTATCGATTATAACAAAGTCCCCTGACCGAGTATAACAAAGTCCTCTGATCGAGTATAACAAAGCCCCCTCGTCGAGTATAAGAAAGTTCCTGGTCGAGTATAACAAAGTCCCTGATCGAGTACAACAAAGCCCCATGATTGAGTATAACCTATTCCCTGACTCGAGAATAAAAAGGCCCATGGTCGAAAATAACAAAGTCCCTCATCGAGTAAAACAAAGTCCCCTGATCGAGTATAACAAAGTCCGCTGATCGAGTTTAACAAAGTCAAAAGATCGAGTTTAACAAAGTCCCAAGATCGAGTATAACAAAGTCCCCTCATCAAGGATAACAAAGTCCCCTGATCGAGTATAGCAAAGGCCCCTGGTCGAGTATAACAAAGTCCCCTGATCGAGTACAACAAAGTCCCCTGATCGAGTATAACAATGTCCCCTGATCGAATAAAACAAACACCCCTGATCGAGTATAACAAAGTCCCCTGATCGAGTATAACAAAGCCCCCTCATCGAGTATAAAAAAGTCCCCTAATCGAGAATAACAAAGTCCCCTGTTCGAGTGTAACAAAGTCCTCTGATCGAGTATAACAACGCCACCTCGTTGAGTATAACAAAGTCCCCTGATCGAGTATAACAAAGTCCCCTAATCGATTATAATAAAGTCCCCTGAATGAGTATAATAAAGTCCCCTGATCGAGTATAACAAAGTCCCCTGATCGAGTATAACAAAGTCCCCAGTTAGAGTATAACAAAGTCCCCTGATCGAGTATAACAAAGTCCTCTGATCGATTAAAACAAAGACCCTGATCCAATATAACAAAGGCCCCTAATGGAGTATAACAAAGGCCCCTTATCGAGTTTAACAAAGTCCCAAGATCGAGTAAAACAAAGTCCCCTCATCCAGTATAACAAAGGCCCTTTATCGAGTATAACAAAGTCCCCTGGTCGAGTATAACAAAGTCTCCTGATCAAGTATAACAAAGTACCCTATTGAAGTATAACAAAGTCCCAAGATCGAGTATAACAAAGTCTTCCGATCGAGTATAACTAAGTCCCCTGATGAAGTATAACAAAGTCGCCTGATCGAGAATAACAAAGTCCCCTCATCGAGCATAACAAAGCCCCTAATAGAGTATAAGAAAGGCCCCTGAACGAATATAACAAAGTCCCTAGTTGAGTATATACAAAGTCTCTTGATCGAGTATAACAAAGTCCACTGATCGATTACAACAAAGTCCCCTGATCCAGTATAACAAAGGCCCCTAATGGAGTATAAGAAAGGCCCCTGATCCATTTTAACAAAGTCCCAAGATCGAGTGTAACATAGTCCCCTCATCGAGTATAACAAAGTCCCCTGATCGAGTATAACAAAGTCCCCTTACCGAGTATAATAAAGCCCCGGATCGAGTATAACAAAGTCCCCTGATCGAGTATAACAAAGTCCCCTGATCGAATATAAAAGTCCCCTGATCCAGTATAACAAAGGCCCCTGACCGAATATAACAAAGTCTCTAGTTCAGAATATACAAAGTCCACTGATCGTGTATAACAAAGCCACCTGATCGAGTATAACAAAGTCCCCTGATCGAGTATCACAAAGTCCCCTGATCGAATATAAGAAAGTCCCCTGATCCAGTATAACAAAGGCCCCTGACCGAATATAACAAAGTCCCTAGTTGAGAATATACAAAGTCCCCTGATCGAGTATAACTAAATCCCTTGATTGAGTATAACAAAGGACCCTAATGCAGTATAACAAAGTCCCAAGATCGAGTATAACAAAGTCCGCTGATCGAGTAAAATAAAGTCCCCTGATCGAGAATAACAAAGTCCCCTGATCGAGTATAACAAAGTCCCCTGATCGAGTATAACTAAGTCCCTTGATCGAGTATAATAAAGGACCCTAATGGACTATAACAACGTCTCAAGATCGAGTATAACAAAGTCCCCTGATCGAGTATAACAAAGTCCCCTGATCGAGTATAACAAAGTCCCCGGATCGAGTAAAACAAAGCCCCCTCATCGAGTATAACAAAGTCCTCTGATCTAGTGTAACAAAGTCCTCTGATCGAGTATAACAAAGTCCCCTAATCGAGTATAACTAAGTCCCCTGATTGAGTTTAACAAAGGACCCTAATGGAGTATAACAAAGTCCCCTGATCGAGTATAACAAAACAAAGTCCCCTGATCAGTATAACAAAGTCCCCTGATCGAGTATAACAAAGTCCGCTGATCGACTATAACAAAGTCCCCTGAGCGAGTATAACAAAGTCCCCTGATCGAGTATAACAAAGCCCCCTCGTCGAGTATAAGAAAGTCCCTGGTCGAGTATAACAAAGTCCCTGATCGAGTATAACAAAGCCCCATGATCGAGTATAACCTATTCCCCGACTCGAGTATAACAAAGGCCCTTGGTCGAAAATAACAAAGTCCCTGATCGAGTAAAACAAAGTCCCCTGATCGAGTATAACAAAGTCCGCTGATCGAGTTTAACAAAGTCCCAAGATCGAGTTTAACAAAGTCCCAAGATCGAGTATAACAAAGTCCCCTCATCTAGAATAACAAAGTCCCTTGATCGAGTATAACAAAGGCCCCTGGTCAAGTATAACAAAGTCCCCTGATCGAGTATAACAAAGTCCCCTGATCGAGTATAACAAAGACCCCTGATCGAGTAAAACAAACACCCCTGATCGAGTATAACAAAGTCCCCTGATCGAGTATAACAAAGCCCCCTCATCGAGTATAAAAAAGTCCCCTAATCGAGTATAACTAAGTCCCATGATTGAGTATAACAAAGGACCCTAATGAAGTATAACAAAGTCCCAATATCGAGTATAACAAAGTCCTCTGATCGATTAAAACAAAGTCCCCTCATCGAGTATAACAAATTCCCCTGATCGAGTATAACAAAGTACCCTGACCGAGTATAACTATGTCCCCTGATCGAGTATAATAAAGGACCCTAATGGAGTATAACAAAGTCTCAAGATCGAGTATAACAAAGTCCCCTGATCGAGTATAACAAAGTCCCCTGATCGAGTATAAAAAAGTCCCCTGATCGAGTATAACAAAGTCCCCCGATCGAGTAAAACAAAGCCCCCTGATCGAGTATAACAAAGTCCGCTGATCGAGTTTAACAAAGTCAAAAGATCGAGTTTAACAAAGTCCCAAGATCGAGTATAACAAAGTCCCCTCATCAAGAATAACAAAGTCCCCTGATCGAGTATAGCAAAGGCCCCTGGTCGAGGATAACAAAGTCCTCTCATCGAGTATGACAAAGTCCCCTCATCGAGTATAACAAAGTCCCCTCATCGAGTATAACAAAGTCCCCTGTTCGAGTGTAACAAAGTCCTCTGATCGAGTATAACAAAGCCACCTCGTTGCGTATAACAAAGGCCCCTGATCGAGTATAACAAAGTCCCCTAATCGATTATAATAAAGTCCCCTAATTGAGTATAATAAAGTCCCCTGATCGAGTATAACAAAGCCCCCTGATCGAGCATAACAAAGTCCCCTGATCGATTATAACAAAGCCCCCTGATCCAATATAACAAAGGCCCCTAATGGAGTATAACAAAGGCCCCTGATCGAGTTTAACAAAGTCTCAAGATCGAGTAAAACAAAGTCCCCTCATCCAGTATAACAAAGGCCCTTTATCGAGTATAACAAAGTCCCCTGGTCGAGTATAACCAAGTCCCCTGATCAAGTATAACAAAGGACCCTATTGGAGTATAACAAAGACCCAAGATCGAGTATAACGAAGTCTTCCGATCGAGTATAACTAAGTCCCCTGATGGAGTATAACAAACTCCCCTGATCGAGAATAACAAAGTCCCCTCATCGAGCATAACAAAGCCCCTGATCGAGTATAAGAAAGGCCCCTGAACGAATATAACAAAGTCCCTAGTTGAGTATATACAAAGTCTCTTGATCGATTATAACAAAACCCCGTGATCGAGTATAACAAAGTCCCCTGATCGATTACAACAAAGTCCCCTGATCCAGTATAACAAAGGCCCCTAATGGAGTATAAGAAAGGCCCCTGATCCATTTTAACAAAGTCCCAAGATCGAGTGTAACATAGTCCCCTCATCGAGTATAACAAAGTCCCCTGATCGAGTATAGCAAAGGCCCCTGGTCGAATATAACAAAGTCCCCTGATCGAGTATAACAAAGTCCCCTGATCGAGTATAACAAAGTCCCCTGATCGAGTATAACAAAGTCCCCTGATCGAGTATAACAAAGTCCGCTGGTCGACTATAACAAAGTCCCCTGAGCGAGTATAACAAAGTCCCCTGATCGAGTATAACAAAGTCCCCTCGTCGAGCATAAGAAAGTCCCTGGTCGAGTATAACAAAGTCCCTGATCGAGTATAACAAAGCCCCCTCATCGAGTATAACAAAGTCCCCTGATCTAGTGTAACAAAGTCCCCTGATCGAGTATAACAAAGTCCCAAGATCGAGTAAATCAAAGCCCCCTGATCGAGTATAACAAAGTCCGCTGATCAAGTTTAACAAAGTCCCAAGATCGAGTTTAACAAAGTCCTGTGATCGAGTCTAACAAAGCCCCCTAATCGAGTATAACAAAGTCCCCTGATCGAGTATAACTAAGTCCCCTGATTGAGTATAACAAAGGAGCCTAATTCTGTATAAAAAAGTCCCAAGATCGAGTATAACAAAGTTCGCTGATCAAGTAAAATAAAGTCCCCTGATCGAGAATATCAAACTCCCCTAATCGAGAATAACAAAGTCCCCTGATCGACTATAACAAAGTCCCCTGACCGAGTATAACAAAGTCCTCTGATCGAGTATAACAAA
>NW_024740232.1:0-15876 GCF_018991925.1 Homarus americanus | reverse complement strand
GGGGACTTTGTTATACTCGACCAAGGGACTTTGTTATATGCGATCAGGGTACTTTTTTATACTCGATCAGGGACTTTGTTATACTCAACCAGAGGATTTTGTTATACTCGATCAGGGGACTTTCTTATACTCAATTAGGGGACTTTGTTATACTCGATTAGGGGCCTTTGTTATACTCGATGAGGGGGCTTTGTTATACTCGACCAGGGGACTTTGTTATACTCGATCAGGGGACTTTGCAATACTCGACCAGAGGACTTTGTTATACTCGATTAGAAAACATTGTTATACTCGATCAGGGGATATGTTATACTCGATCAGGGGACTTTGTTATGCTCGGTTCAGGGGACTTTGTTATACTCGTCCAGTGGGCTTTGTTATACTAGGCTCAGGGGACTTTGTTATACTCGATCAGGGGACTTTGTCTTACTCGATGAGGGCCCTTTGTTATACTCGACCAGGGGACTTTGTTATAATCGATCAGGGGACTTTGTTAAGCTCGATCTTGGGACGTTGTTATACTGCGCCAGGAGACATTGTTATCGTCGAAGAGGGGATATGTTATACTCGATCAGGGGACTTTGTTTTACTGGACCAGGAGACTTTGTTATACTCGACCAGGGGCTTTTGTTATACTCGATCAGGGGACTTTGTTATACTCGATAAGGGGACTTTGTTATACTCGATAAGAGGAATTTGTTATACTCGATCAGGGGACTTTGTCTTACTCGATCAGGGCCCTTTGCTATACTCGACCAGGGGACTTTGTTGTAATCGATCAGGGGTCTTTGTTATGCTCGATATGGGGACTTTGTTATACTGGGCCAAGGGACTTTATTATACTCGATCAGCGGACTTTGTTATACTGGGCCAAGGGACTTTATTATACTCGATCAGCGGACTTTGTTATACTGGACCATGGGACTTTTTTATACTCGATTAGTGGACTTTGTTATACTCGAACCAGGGGCCTTTGTTATACTCGATCACCAGACTTTGTTATACTCGATAAGGGGACTTTGTTATACTCGATAAGGGGAATTTGTTATACTCGAAAAGGGGACTTTGTTAGACTCGAACAGGGAACGTTCTTATACTCGTCCAGGGGACTTTGTTATACTCGAATAGGCGGCTTTGTTATACTCGATCAGGGTACTTTGTTATACTCGATGAGGCGCCTTTGTTATACTCGATGAGGGGCCTTTGATATACTAGATCAGGGGACTTTGTTATACTCGATTAGGGGCCTTATTTAGACTCGATCAGGGGACTTTGTTATACTCAATCAGGGGACTTTGTTATAATCGATCAGGGGACTTTCTTACTCGATCAGGGAATTTTGTCTTACTTGATCAGGGCCTTTTGCTATACTTGACCAGGGACTTTGTTATACTCGAGCAGAGGACTTTGGTATATTCGATCCGGGGATATGTTATACTCGATCAGAGGACTTTGTTAGACTCGATCAGGGGATATGTTATACTCGATCAGGGGACTTTGTTATACTCGGTTCAGGGGTCTTTGTTATACTCGTCCAGTGGGCTTTGTTATACTAGGAACAGGGGACTTTGTTATACTCGATCAGGGGACTTTGTTATACTCGATCACCAGACTTTGTTATACTCGATAAGGGGACTTTGTTATACTCGATCAGCGGACTTTGTTATACTCGACAAGGGGACTTTTTTATAATTAATCAGGGGACTTTGTCATACTCGATTAGTGGACTTTCCAATATTTGAACAATGGACTTTGCTATACTCGATGAGGGGCTTTTGTTATACTCGATCAGGGGACTTTGATTATACTCGACCAGGGGACTTTGTTATACTCGATCAGGGGACTTTGTTATACTTGATTAGGAGACTTTGTTATACTCGATCAGGGGAATTTTGTTATACTCGATCAGAGGACTTTGCTAAACTCGACCAGAGGCCTTTGTTATACTCGATTAGAAAACTTTGTTATACTCGACCAGGGGACTTTGTTATACTCGATCAGGGGACTTTGTTATACTTGATTAGGGGACTTTGTTATACTCGATCAGGGGAATTTTGATATACTCGATCAGAGGACTTTGCTAAACTCGACCAGAGGCTTTTGTTATACTCGATCAGGGGAGTTTGTATACTCGAACAGGGGCCTTTGTTATACACGATCACCGGACTTTGTTATACTCGATAAGGGGACTTTGTTATACTCAATAAGGGGAATTTTGCATACTCGATAAGGGGACTTTGTCAGACTCGAACAGGGGACTTTGTTATACTCGACCAGGGGACTTTGTTATACTCGATTAGGCGGCTTTGTTATACTCGATGAGGGGACTTTGTTATACTTGATTAGGGGACTTTGTTATACTCGACCAGGGGACTTTGTTATACTCGATCAAGGGACTTTTGTTATACTCGATCAGGGGAGTTTGTTATTCTCGAACAGGGGCCTTTGTTATACTCGATCACCGGACTTTGTTATACTCGATCAGGGGACTTTGTTATACTTGATTAGGGGACTTTGTTATACTCGATCATGGGACTTTGTAATACTCGACCAGAGGACTTTGTTATACTCGACCAGGGGCCTTTGTTATACTCGATTAGAAAACATTGTTATACTCGACCAGAGGACTTTGTTATCCACCACTAGGGACTTTGTTATACTCGATCAGGGGATATGTTATACTCGATCAGGGACTTTGTTATGCTCGGTTCAGGGGACTTTTTTATACTCGTCCAGTGGGCCTTGTTATACTAGGCTCAGGGGACTTTGTTATACTCGATCAGGGGACTTTGTCTTACTCGATGAGGGCCCTTTGTTATACTCGACCAGGGGACTTTGTTTTAATCGATCGGGGGACTTTGTTAAGCTCGATCTGGGGACGTTGTTATACTGCGCCAGGAGACATTGTTATCGTCGAAGAGGGGATATGTTATACTCGATCAGGGGACTTTGTTATACTGGACCAGGAGACTTTGTTATACTCGACCAGGGGCCTTTGTTATACTCGATCATGGGACTTTGTTATACTCGATAAGGGGACTTTGTTATACTCGATAAGAGGAATTTGTTATACTCGATCAGGGGACTTTGTCTTACTCGATCAGGGCCCTTTGCTATACTCGACCAGGGGACTTTGTTGTAATCGATCAGGGGACTTTGTTATGCTCGATATGGGGACTTTGTTATACTGGGCCAAGGGACTTTATTATACTCGATCAGCGGACTTTGTTATACTGGACCATGGGACTTTTTTATACTCGATCAGTGGACTTTGTTAAACTCGATCAGGGGACTTTTGTTATACTCGATGAGGGACTTTGTTATACTCGATGAAGGACTTTTTTATACTCGACCAGGGGCCTTTGTTATACTCGATCACCAGAATTTGTTATACTCGATAAGGGGAATTTTTTATACTCGAAAAGGGGACTTTGTTAGACTCGAACAGGGCGACTTTCTTATACTCGACCAGGGGACTTTCTTATACTCGAATAGGCGGCTTTGTTATACTCAATCAGGGGACTTTGTTATACTCGATGAGGCGCCTTTGTTATACTCAATGAGGGGCCTTTGTTATACTAGATCAGGGGACTTTGTTATACTCGATTAGGGGCCTTATTTAGACTCGATCAGGGGCCTTTGTTATACTCAATCAGGGGACTTTGTTATAATCGATCAGGGGACTTTCTTATACTCGATCAGGGGACTTTGTCTTACTCGATCAGGGCGTTTTGCTATACTCGACCAGAGACTTTGTTATACTCGAGCACAGGACTTTGGTATATTCGATCCGGGGATATGTTATACTCGATCAGAGGACTTTGTTATACTCGGTTCAGGGGTCTTTGTTATACTCGTCCAGTGGGCTTTGTTATACTAGGATCAGGGGACTTTGTTATACTCGATCAGGGGACTTTGTTATACTCGATCACCAGACTTTGTTATACTCGATAAGGGGACTTTGTCATACTCGATAAGGGGAATTTGTTAAACTCGATAAGGGGACTTTCTTAGACTCGAACAGGGGACTTTGTTATTCTCGATCAGGGGACTTTGGTATACTTGATTAGGCGGCTTTGTTATACTCAATCAGGGGACTTTATTATACTCGATGAGAGGCCTTTGTTATACACCGATGAGGGGACTTTGTTATACTAGATCAGGGGAGTTTGTTATACTCGATTAGAGGCCATTTTTAGACTCGATTACGGGCCTTTGTTATACTCAATCAGGGGACTTTGTTATACTCGATCAGGGGACTTTCTTATATTCGAGTAGTGGGCTTTGTTATACTCGATCAGGGGACTTTGTTATACTCGCTCATGAGGCTTTGTTATACTCGATCAGGGGACTTTGCTATACTCGACCAAGGGACTTTGGTATACTCGATCAGGGGACTTTGTTATACTCGACCAGGGGACTTTTTTATACTTGACCAATGGACTTTGTTATACTCTATGAGGGCCTTTGTTATACTTGACCAGGGGCCTTTGTTATACTCGATTAGAAAACTTTGTTATACTCGATTAGAAAACTTTGTTATACTCGACCAGGGGACTTTTTTATACTCCACCAGGGACTTTGTTATACTCGATCAGGGATATGTTATACTCGATCAGGGGACTTTGTTATACTCGGTTCAGGTGAATTTGTTATATTCGTCTAGTGGGCTTTGTTATACTAGGATCAGGGGACTTTGTTATACTCGATCAGGGGACTTTGTCTTACTCGATCAGGGCCCTTTGTTATACTCGACCAGGGGACTTTGTTGTAATCGATCAGGGGACTTTGTTATGCTCGATCTGGGGACTTTGTTATACTGGGCCAGGATACTTTGTTATACTCGATCAACGAACTTTGTTATACTCGATAAGGGGACTTTGTTATACTCGATAAGGGGAATTTGTTATACTCGATAAGAGGACTTTGTTAGACTCGAACAGGGAACTTTGTTATACTCGACCAGGGGACTTTCTTATACTCGAGCAGGGGGCTTTGTTATACTCGATCAGGGGACTTTGTTATACTCGATCAGGAGGCTTTGTTATACTCGATCAGGGGACTTTGCTATACTCGACCAGGGGAACTTTGTTGTACACGATCAGGGGACTTTGTTATACTCGACCAGGGGACTATTTTATACTTGACCAATGGCGTTTGTTGTACTCGATGAGGGACCTTTGTTATACTCGATCAAGGGAATTTTTTTTACTCGACCACAGTACTTTGTTATACTCGATCAGGGGATATGTTATACCCGATCAGGGGATATGTTATACCCGATCAGGGGATTTTTTTATACTCAACCAGAGGACTTTGTTATACTCGACCAGGGGACTTTGTTATACTCAATCAGGGGACTTAGTTTTACTCGATTAGGTGCCTTTGTTATACTCGATGAAGGGGCTTTGTTATACTCGATGAGGGGCCTTTGTTATACGCGATTAGGGAACTTTGTTATACTCGATGAGGGGACATTTTTATACTCGACCAGAGGACTTTGTTATTCTAATATCAGGAGACTTTGTTATTCTCGACCAGGGGACTTTGTTATACTCGACCAGAGTCCTTTGTTTTACTCGGTTAGGGGATTTTGTTATAATCGATCAGGGGACTTTGTTATGCTCGATCTGGGGTCTTTGTTATACTGGGCCAGGAGACTTTGTTATTCTCGATCAGGGGATGTGTTATACTCGATCAGGGGACTTTGTTATACTGGACCAGGGGACTTTGTTATACTCGATCAGGGGACTTTGTTGTACTCGTCCAGGGGTCTTTGTTATACTCGATCAGGGGACTTTCTTATACTCGAACAGGGGACTTTGTCTTACTCGATCAGGGCCTTTTGCTATACTCGACCAGGGACTTTGTAATAATCAATCTGGGGACTTTTTTAGGCTCGATATGGGGACTTTGTTATACTGGGCCAGGGGACTTTGTTATTCTCGATTAGGCGGCATTGTTATACTCAATCAGGGGACTTTGTTATACTCGATGAGGAGGCTTTGTTATACTCGATCAGAGGACTTTGCTATACTCGACCAGGGTACTTTGTTATACTCGCTCAGGGTATCTTTATTATACTCGACCAGGGGACTTTTTTATAATTGACCAATGGACTTTGTTATACTCGATGAGGGGCCTTTGTTATTCTCGATTAGAAAACATTGTTATACTCGACCAGGGGACTTTGTTATACTCCACCAGGGACTTTGTTATACTCGATCAGGGGATATGTTATACTCGATCAGGGGACTTTGTTATACTCGGTTCAGGGGACTTTGTTCTACTCGTCTAGTGGACTTTGTTATAATAGGATGAGGGGACTTTGTTATACTCGATAAGGGGACTTTGTTATACTCGACCAGGGGACATTGTTGTAATCGATCAGGGGACTTTGTTATGCTCGATCTGGGGACTTTGTTATACTGGGCCAGGAGACGTTGTTATACTCGATCAGGGGATATGTTATACTCGATGAGGGGACTTTGTTATACTGGACCAGGGGACTTTGTTATACTCGACCAGGGGACTTTGTTATACTCGATCAGGGGAGTTTGTTATACTCGTCCTGGGGGCTTTGTTATACTCGGTCAGGGGACTTTGTTATTCTCGTCAAGCGGGCTTTGTTATACTCGATTAGGGGACTTTGTTATACTGGGCCAGGAGACTTTGTTATACTCGATCAGGGGATATGATATACTCGATGAGGGTCTTTGTTATATTGGACCAGGGGACTTTGTTATACTCGATCAAGAACTTTCTTATACTCGATCATGGCACTTTGTTATACTCATCCACGGGGCTTTGTTATACTCGATCAGGGGACTTTCTTATACTCGCTGAGGGACTTTGTTATACTCGACAAGGGACTTTTTTATACTTGACCAATGGACTTTGTTATACTGGATGAGCGGCCTTTGTTATACTCGATCTGGGGACTTTGTTATACTCGACCAGGGGACTTTTTTATACTTGACCAATGGACTTTGTTATATTCAATGAGGGGCCTTTGTTATACTCGATTAGAGGACTTTCTTATACTCGACCACGGGACTTTGTTATACGCTATCAGGTGACTTTATTATACTCGATCATGGAAATTTGTTATACTCAATTAGGGGACTTTGTTATACTCGATCAGGGGACTTTGTTACACTCAATCAGGTGACTTTGTTATACTCGATGAGGGGCCTATGTTATACTCGATGAGGGGGCTTTGTTATACTCGACCAGGGGAGTTTGTTATACTCGACCAGTAGACTTTGTTATACTCGATCAGGGGACTTTGTTATACTCGACCAGAGGACTTTGTTATACTCGGTCAGGGATATGTTATACTCGATTAGGGGACATTGTTATACTTGATTTGGGGACTTTGTTATACTCGATCAGGGGAATTTTGTTGTGCTCGATTAGAGGACTTTGTTATACTTGACCAGGGACCTTTGTTATACTCGATTATATAACTTTGTTATACTCGACCAGGGGACTTTGTTATACTCGATTAGGCGGCTTTGTTATACTCGATGAGGGGACTTTGTTATACTTGATTAGGGGACTTTGTTATACTCGACCAGGGGACTTTGTTATACTCGATCAAGGGACTTTTGTTATACTCGATCAGGGGAGTTTGTTATACTCGAACAGGGGCCTTTGTTATACTCAATCACCGGAGTTTGTTATAGTCGATAAGGGGACTTTGTTATACTCGATAAGCGGAATTTGTTATACTCGATAAGGGGACTTTGTTAGACTCGAACAGGGGACTTTGTTATACTCGATTAGGCGGCTTTGTTATACTCGATGAGGGGACTTTGTTATACTTGATTAGGGGACTTTGTTATACTCGACCAGGGGACTTTGTTATACTCGATCAAGGGACTTTGTTATACTCGATAAGGGGACTTTGGTATATTCGATCAGGGGATATGTTATACTCGATCAGGGGACTTTGTTATACTTGATTAGGTGACTTTGTTATACTCGAACAGGGGACTTTGTAATACTCGATCAGAGGACTTTGTTATACTCGACCAGGGGCCTTTGTTATACTCGATTAGAAAACATTGTTATACTCGACCAGGGGACTTTGTTATACTCCACCAGGGACTTTGTGATACTCGATCAGGGGATATGTTATACTCGATCAGGGGACTTTGTTATGCTCGGTTAAGGGGACTTTGTTATACTCGTCCAGTGGGCTTTGTTATACTAGGATCAGGGGACTTTGTTATACTCGAGCAGGGGCCTTTGTCTTACTCGATGAGGGCTTTATGTTATACTCGACCAGGGGACTTTGTTATATTCGATCAGGGGACTTTGTTAAGCTCGATCTGGGGACTTTGTTATACTGCGCCAGGAGTCATTGTTATCGTTCGAAGAGGGGATATTTTATACTCGATCAGGGACTTTGTTATACTGGACCTGGAGACTTTGTTATACTCGACCAGGGGCCTTTGTTATACTCGATTAGGGGACTTTGTTATACTCGATAAGGGGACTTTCTTATACTCGATAAGAGGAATTTGTTATACTCGATCAGGGGACTTTGTCTTACTCGATCAGGGCCCTTTGCTATACTCGACCAGGGGACTTTGTTATAATCGATCAGGGGACTTTGTTATGCTCGATATGGGGACTTTGTTATACAGGGCCATGGGACTTTTTTATATTCGATCAGCGGACTTTGTTATACTGGACCATGGGACTTTTTTATACTCGATCAGGGGACTTTGTTATACTCGATCAGGGGCCTTTTGTTATACTCGATCAGGGACTTTGTTATACTCGACCAGGGGCCTTTGTTATACTCGATCACCAGACTTTGTTATACTCGATAAGGGGACTTTGTTATACTCGATAAGGGGCATTTGTTATACTCGATAAGGGGACTTTGTTAGACTCGAACAGGGGACTTTCTTATACTCGACCAGGGGACTTTGTTATACTCGATTAGGCGGCTTTGTTATACTGAATCAGGGGACTTTGTTATACTCGATGAGGCGTGTTTGTTATACTCGATGAGGGGCCTTTGTTGTACTAGATCAGGGGAATTTGTTATACTCGATCAGGGGCCTTATTTAGACTCGATCAGGGGCCTTTTTTAGACTCGATCAGGGGCCTTTGTTATACTCGATCAGGGGACTTTGTTATACTCGAGCAGTTGGCTTCGTTATACTCGAATGGGGACTTTATTATACTCGATGAGGAGGCTTTGTTATACTCGATCAGGGGATATGTTATACTCGATTAGAAAACTTTTTTATACTCGACCAGGGGACTTTGTTATACTCCACCTGGGACTTTGTTATACTCGATCAGGGGATATGGTATACTCGGTCAGGGGACTTTGTTATACTCAGTTCAGGGGACTTTGTTATATGCGATCAAGGGACTTTTTTATACTCGATCAGGGACTTTGTTAGACTCAACCAGAGGACTTTGTTATACTCGATCAGGGGACTTTGTTATACTCAATGAGGGGACTTTGTTATACTCGATCAGGGGACTTTGTTATACTCGGTTTCAGGGGTCTTTGTTATACTCGTCCAGTGGGCTTTGTTATACTACGATCAGGGGACTTTGTTATACTCGACCAGGGGACTTTTTTATACTTGACCAATGGACTTTGTTATACTCGATGAGGGGCGTTTGTTATACTTGACCAGGGGCCTTTGTTATACTTGATTAGAAAGCTTTGTTATACTCGACCAGGGGACTTTGTTATACTCCACCAGGGACTTTGTCATACTCGATCAGGGGATATGTTATACTCGATCAGGGGACTTTGTTATACTCGGTTCAGGTGAATTTGTTATACTCGTCTAGTGGGCTTTGTTATACTAGGATCAGGGGACTTTGTTATACTCGATCAGGAGACTTTGTCTTACTCGATCAGGGCCCTTTGTTATACTCGACCAGGGGACTTTGTTGTAATCGATCAGTGGACTTTGTTATACTGGGCCAGGAAACTTTGTTATACTCGATCAACGAACTTTGTTATCCTCGATAAGGGGACTTTGTTATACTCGATAAGGGGAATTTGTTATACTCGATAAGAGGACTTTGTTAGACTCGAACAGGGGACTTTGTTATACTCGACCAGGGGAATTTCTTATACTCGAGCAAGGGGCTTTGTTATACTCGATCAGGGGACTTTGTTATACTCGATGAGGAGGCTTTGTTATACTCGATCAGGGGACTTTGCTATACTCGACCAGGGGACTTTGTTATACTCGATCAGGGGAATTTCTTATACTCGAGCAGGGGGCTTTGTTATACTCGACCAGGGGACTATTTTATACTTAACCAATGGAGTTTGTTGTTATCGATGAGGGGCCTTTGTTATACTCGATCAGGGGACTTTTTTTATACTCGACCAGAGTACTTTGTTATACTCGATCAGGGAATATGTTATACCCGATCAGGGGACTTTGTTATACTCAACCAGAGGACTTTGTTATACTCGGCCAGGGGACTTTGTTATGCTCAATCAGGGGACTTTGTTTTACTCGGTCAGGGGACTTTGTTATACTCGAGCAGTTGGCTTCGTTATACTCGATCAGGGGACTTTATTATACTCGATGAGGAGGCTTTGTTATACTCGACCAGGGGACTTTTTATATTTGATGGACTTTGTTATACTCGATGGGGGCATTTGTTATACTCGATCAGGGGATATGTTATACTCGATTAGAAAACTTTTTTATACTCGACCAGGGGACTTTGTTATACTCCAACTGGGACGTTGTTATACTCGATCAGGGGCTATGGTATACTCGGTCAGGGGACTTTGTTATACTCAGTTCAGGGGACTTTGTTATATGCGATCAAGGGACTTTTTATACTCGATCAGGGACTTTGTTATACTCAACCAGAGGACTTTGTTATACTCGATCAGGGGACTTTGTTATACTCGGTTTTCAGGTGTCTTTGTTATACTCGTCCAGTGGGCTTTATTGCTCTACTAGGATCAGGGGACTTTGTTATACTCGATCAGGGGACTTTGTCATATGATCAGGGACTTTGTTATACTCAATCAGGGGACTTTGTTATACTCGACCAGGGACTTTGTTATACTCGGGCAGAGGACTTTGGTATATTCGATCAGGGGATATGTTATACTCGATCAGAGGACTTTGTTATACTCGATCAGGGGATATGTTACACTAGATCAGGGGACTTTGTTATACTCGGTTCAGGGGTCTGTGTTATACTCGTCCAGTGGGCTTTGTTATACTAGGATCAGGGGACTTTGTTATACTCGATCAGGGGACTTTGTTATACTCGATCAGGAGGCTTTGTTATACTCGATCAGGGGACTGTGCTATACTGGACCATGGGACTTTTTTATTCTCGATCAGGGGACTTTATTATTCTCGATCAGGGGAATTTTGTTAAACTCGATCAGGGGACTTTGTTATACTCGACCAGGGGCCTTTGTTATACTCGATCACCGGACTTTGTTATACTCGATAAGGGAACTTTGTTAAACTCGATAAGGGGAATTTGTTAAACTCGATAAGGGGACTTCGTTATACTGGGCCAGGAGACTTTGTTATACTCGATCAGGGGATGTGTTATACTCTATCAGGGGACTTTGTTATACTCGATAAGGGGACTTTGTTATGCTCGATATGGGGACTTTGTTATATTGGGCCAGGGGACTTTTTTATACTCGATCAGCGGACATTGTTATACTGGACCATGGGACTTTTTTATATGCGATCAGTGGACTTTGTTAAACTCGATGAGGGGACTTTTGCTATACTCGATGAGGGACTTTGTTACATAATCAATCGGGGCACTTTATTTATGCTTGATATGGGAGTTTGTTATGTCTACTGGGCCAGGGGGACTTTGCTCTCGATCAGCGGACTTTACATTGCACTGGACCAGGGGACTTTTTTATACTCGATCAGGGGACTTTTTTATACTCGATCAGGGTACTTTTGTTATACTCAATCAGGGGACTTTGTTATACTCGACCAGGGCCCTTTGTTATACTCAATCAACGGACTTTGTTATACTCGCTAAGGGAACTTTGTTATACTCGTCCAGGGGGCTTTGTTATACTCGACCAGGGGACTTTGTTATAATCGATCAGGGGACTTTGTTATGCTCGATATGGGGACTTTGTTATACTGGGCCAGGGGACTTTTTGATACTCGATCAGCGGACTTTGTTGTACTGGACCATGGGACTTTTTTATACTCGATCAGGGGACTTTGTTATACTCGATCAGGGGCCTTTTGTTATACTCGATCAGGGACTTTGTTATACTCAACCAGGGGCCTTTGTTACACTCGATCACCAGACTTTGTTATACTCGATAAGGGGACTTTGTTATACTCGATAAGAGGAATTTGTTATACTCGATCAGGGGACTTTGTCTTACTCGATCAGGGCCCTTTGCTATACTCGACCAGGGGACTTTGTTATAATCGATCAGGGGACTTTGTTATGCTCGATATGGGGACTTTGTTATACTGGGCCAGGGGACTTTTTTATACTCAATCAGCGGACTTTGTTATACTGGACCATGGGACTTTTTTATACTCGATCAGTGGACTTTGTTAAACTCGATCAGGAGACATTTGCTATACTCGATGAGGGACTTTGTTATACTCGACCAGGGTCCTTTGTTATACTCGATCACCAGACTTTGTTATACTCGATAAGGGGACTTTGTTATACTCGATAAGGGGAATTTGTTATACTCGATAAGGGGACTTTGCTAGACTCGAACAGGGGACTTTCTTATACTCGACCAGGGGACTTTGTTATACTCGATTAGGCGGCTTTGTTATACTGAATCAGGGGACTTTGTTATACTCGATGAGGCGCCTTTGTTATACTCGATGAGGGGCCTTTGTTATACTAGATGAGGGGAATTTGTTATACTCGATTAGGGGCCTTATTTAGACTCGATCAGGGGCCTTTTTTAGACTCGATCAGGGGCCTTTGTTATACTCGATCAGGGGACTTTGTTATACTCGAGCAGTTGGCTTCGGTATACTCGATCAGGGGACTTTATTATACTCGATGAGGAGGCTTTGTTATACTCGATCAGGGGATATGTTATACTCGATTAGAAAACTTTTTTATACTCGACCAGGGGACTTTGTTATACTCCACCTGGGACTTTGTTATACTCGATCAGGGGATATGGTATACTCGGTCAGGGGACTTTGTTATACTCAGTTCAGGGGACTTTGTTATATGCGATGAAGGGACTTTTTTATACTCGATCAGGTACTTTGTTAGACTCAACCAGAGGACTTTGTTATACTCGATCAGGGGACTTTGTTATACTCAATGAGGGGACTTTGTTATACTCGATCAGGGGACTTTGTTATACTCGGTTTCAGGGGTCTTTGTTATACTCGTCCAGTGGGCTTTGTTATACTAGGATCAGGGGACTTTGTTATACTCGACCAGGATACTTTTTTATACTTGACCAATGGACTTTGTTATACTCGATGAGGGGCCTTTGTTATACTTGACCAGGGGCCTTTGTTATACTCGATTAGAAAACTTTGTTCTACTCGACCAGGGAACTTTGTTATACTCCACCAGGGACTTTGTCATACTCGATCAGGGGATATGTTATACTCGATCAGGGGACTTTGTTATACTCGGTTCTGGTGAATTTGTTATGCTCGTCTAGTGGGCTTTGTTATACTAGGATCAGGGGACTTTGTTATACTCGTTCAGGAGACTTTGTCTTACTCGATCAGAGCCCTTTGTTATACTCGACCAGGGGACTTTGTTGTAATCGATCAGTGGACTTTGTTATACTGGGCCAGGAAACTTTGTTCTACTCGATCAACGAACTTTGTTATACTCGATAAGGGGACTTTGTTATACTTGATAAGGGGAATTTGTTATACTCGATAAGAGGACTTTGTTAGACTCGAACAGGGGACTTTGTTATACTCGACCAGGGGAATTTCTTATACTCGAGCAGGGGGCTTTGTTATACTCGATCAGGGGACTTTGTTATACTCGATGAGGAGGCTTTGTTATACTCGATCAGGGGACTTTGCTATACTCGACCAGGGGACTTTGTTATACTCGATGAGGGGAATTTCTTATACTCGAGCAGGGGGCTTTGTTATACTCGACCAGGGGACTATTTTATACTTAACCAATGGAGTTTGTTGAACTCGATGAGGGGCCTTTGTTATACTCGATCAGGGGCCTTTTTTATACTCGACCAGAGTACTTTGTTATACTCGATCAGGGAATATGTTATACCCGATCAGGGGACTTTGTTATAGTCAACCAGAAGACTTTTTTATACTCGGCCAGGGGACTTTGTTATACTCAATCAGGGGACTTTGTTATACTCGATCAGGGGACTTTATTATACTCGATGAGGAGGCTTTGTTATACTCGACCAGGGGACTTTTTTATATTTGACCAATGGACTTTGTTATACTCGATGAGGGGCATTTGTTATACTCGACCAGGGGCCTTTGTTATACTCGATTAGAAAACTTTTTTACATTCGACCAGGGGACTTTGTTATACTCCACCAGGGACTTTGTTATACTCGGTCAGGGGACTTTGTTATACTCGGTTCAGGGGACTTTGTTATATGCGATCAAGGGACTTTTTTATACTCGATCAGGGACTTTGTTATACTCAACCAGAGGAATTTGTTATACTCGATCAGGGGACTTTGTTTTACTCAATCAGGGGAATTTGTTATGCTCGATCAGGGGACTTTGTTATTCTCGGTTTCAGGGGTCTTTGTTATACTCGTCCAGTGGGCTTTGTTATACTAGGATCAGGGGACTTTGTTATACTGGATCAGGGGACTTTGTCATACTTGATCAGGGAACTTTGTTATACTCAATCAGGGGACTTTGTTATCCTCGACCAGGGGACTTTGTTATACTCGAGCAGAGGACTTTGGTATATTCGATCAGGGGATATGTTATACTCGATCAGAGGACTTTGTTATACTCGATCAGGGGATATGTTACACTCGATCAGGGGACTTTGTTATACTCGATCAAGGGACTTTGTTATACTCGATCAGGAGGCTTTGTTATACTCGATCAGGGGACTGTGCTATACTGGACCATGGGACTTTTTTATTCTCGATCAGGGGACTTTATAATTCTCGATCAGGGGAATTTTGTTAAACTCGATCAGGGGGCTTTGTTATACTCGACCAGGGGCCTTTGTTATACTCGATCACCGGACTTTGTTATACTCGATAAGGGAACTTTGTTAAACTCGATAAGGGGAATTTGTTAAACTCGATAAGGGGACTTTGTTATACTGGGCCAGGAGACTTTGTTATACTCCATCAGGGGATGTGTTATACTCTATCAAGGGACTTTGTTATACTGGACCAGGGGACTTTGTTATACTCGATCAGGGGACTTTGTTATACTCAATCAGGGGACTTTGTTATACTCGTCCAGGGGTCTTTGTTATACTCGATCAGGGGACTTTCTTATACTCGATCAGGGGACTTTGTCTTACTCGATTAGGGCCTTTTGCTATACTCGACCAGGGACTTTGTTATAATCAATCAGGGCACTTTGTTATGCTTGATATGGGGACTTTGTTATACTGGGCCAGGGGACTTTTTTATACTCGATTAACGGACTTTGTTATACTGGACCAGGGGACTTTTTTATACTCGATCAGGGGACTTTTTTATACTCGATCAGGGTACTTTTGTTATACTCAATCAGGGGACTTTGTTATACTCGACCAGGGCCCTTTGTTATACTCAATCAACGGACTTTGTTATACTCGCTAAGGGAACTTTGTTATACTCGTCCAGGGGGCTTTGTTATACTCGACCAGGGGACTTTGTTATAATCGATCAGGGGACTTTGTTATGCTCGA
>NW_024740231.1:0-48573 GCF_018991925.1 Homarus americanus | reverse complement strand
CATCGTCACTACATATAACACAACCCATCGTCACGACATAACATCACCCATCGTCATACATACCAACCTATCGTCACTACATATAACACCATCCATCATCACTACATATAACACCAACCATCATCACTACATATAACACCAACCATCATTACTACATATAACTCCACCCATCGTCATTACATATAACACCAACCATCATCACTACATATAACACCATCCATCATCACTATATAACACGAACCATCATCAGTACAAATAATACAACCTATCGTCACTACATATAACACCATCCATCATCACTCATATAAGACCACCCATCATCACTACATACAACACAATCCACATAAACATCAACCATCACTACATATAACTCCACCCATCGTCATATAACACAACCCATAAACATCAACCATCATCACTACATATAACACCAACCATCATCAGTACATATAACTCCACCCATCGTCACTACAAATAACTCTACCCATTGTCACTACATATAACACAACGCATCGTCATGACATAAACATCACCCATCGTCACTACATATAACACAACCTATCGTCACTACATATAACACCATCCATCATCACTACATAAAAACCAACCATCATTAGTACATATAACAAACCTATCGTCACTACATATAACACCAACCATCATCACTACATATGACACAAACCATCGTCGCTACATAAAACACAACCCATCGTCACTACATAATCATCAACAATCATCACTACATAAACCAAACCATCATCACTACATATAAGACAACCTATCGTCACTACATAAATCAAGCATCATCACTACAACACCAACCATCATCACTACATATAACACCATCCATCATCACTACATATAACACAACCCATCATCACTACATATAACATCAACCATCATACCTACATATAACACCACCCATCATCACTACATATAACACAACCCATCGTCACTACATATAACACCAACCACCATTTCTACATATAACACAACCCATCGTCACTACATAAACATCAACCATCATCACTACATATAACACCAACCATCATACCTGCATATATCACCACCCATCATCACTACATATAACAAATCCCATCGTCACTACATAAACATCAACCATCATCACAACATATAACACCATCCATTATTACTATATGTAACACAACCCATCACTACATAAACATCAACCATCATCACTACATAACACCAACCATCATCACTACATATAACACAACCCATTGTCACTACATAAACATCAACCATCATCACTATACATATAACATATACACACCCATCGTCACTACATATAACACAACCCATCGTCACTACATAAACATCACCCATCGTCACTACATATTACACAACCTATCGTCACTACATATAACACCATCCATCATCACTACATATAAGACCAACCATCATCAGTACATATAAAACAACCTATCATCACTACATATAAAACAACCCATCGTCACTACATAAACATCAACCATCATCACTAAATATAACACCAACCATCATCACTACATATAACACGATCATCGTCCCTACATAAACATCAACCATCATCACTACATATAACACCAACCATCATAACTACATATAACGTACACCATCATCACTACATGAACATCAACCATCATCACTACATATAACACCACCCATCATCACCATACAACACAATCCCATCGTCACTACATAAACATCAACCATCATCACTACATATAACTCCACCCATCATCAGTACTATAACTCCACCCATCGTCACTACATATAACTCCACCCATCGTCACCATATAACACAACGCATCGTCATGACATAAACATCCATCGTCACTACATATAACACAACCAATAAACATCAACCATCATCACTACATATAACACCAACCATCATCAGTACATATAACTCCACCATCGTCACTACATATAACTCCACCCGTCACTACATATAACACAACGCATCGTCATGACATAAACATCACCCATCGTCACCATATAACACAACCTATCGTCACTATATATAACACCATCCATCATCACTACATAAACACCAACCATCATTAGTATATATAACACAACCTATCGTCACTACATATCAACAATCATCTACATATGACACAACCCATCGTCACTACATAAAACACAACCATCGTCACTACATAATCATCAACCATCATACCACCATATAACACACCCATCGTCACTACATATCACAACCCATCGTCACTACATATACACCAAACCCATCATTAATTCATATAACACAATCCATCGTCACTACATAAACATCAACCATCATCACTACATATAACACCAACCATCATACCTGCATATATCACCACCCATCATCACTACATATAACAAATCCCATCGTCACTACATAATCATCAACCATCATCACAACATATAACACCATCATTATTACTATATGTAACACAACCCATCATCACTACATAAACGTCAACCATCATCACTACATATAACACCAACCATCATCACTACATATAACACAACCCATTGTCACTACATAAACATCAACCATCATCACTACATATAACACCAACCATCATACCTACATATTCACCACCCATCGTCACTACATATAACACAACCCATCGTCACTACATAAACATCACCATCGTCACTACATATTACACAACCTATCGTCACTACATATAACACCATCCATCATCACTAAAATAACACCAACCATCATCACTACATATAACACAAGCCATCGTCCTACATAAACATCAACCATCATCACTACATATAACACCAACCATCATAACACATATAACGTACACCATCATCACTACATGAACATCAACCATCATCACTACATATAACACCACCCATCATCACTACATATAACGCAACCCATCGTCACTACATAAACATCAACCATCATCACCATATAACACCAACCATCATCACAACATATAACACAACCCATCGTCCACAAACATCAACCATCATCACTACATATAACACCAACCATCATCACAACATATAACACAACCCATCGTCCCTACATAAACATCAACCATCATCACTACATAAACACCAACCATCATACCTACATATAACACCACCCATCATCACTACATATAACACAACCATCGTCACTACATATAACACCAACCATCATCCTACATATAACACAACTATCAGCACTACATATAACACCATCCAGCATGACTACATATAACACCACCATCATCACTACATATAACACAACCCATCGTCACTTCACTACATAAACATCAAACATCATCACTACATATAACTCCACCCATCGTCACTACATATAACACAACCTATCGTCACTACATATAACCACATTTATCATTCCTACATATAACACCAACCATCATCACTACATATAACACAACCATCGTCACTACATAAACATCAACCATCATTACTACATATAACACCAACCATCATCACTGCATATAACACAACCCATCGTCACTACATAAACATCAACCATCATTACTACATATCACCAACCATCATCACTGCATATAACACAACCCATCGTCACTACATAAACATCAACCATCATCACTACATATAACTCCACCCCATCGTCACTACATAAACATCAACCATCACTACATATAACACACCCATTATCACTACATATAACACCACCCATCATCACGACATATATCACAACCACATCGTCACTAAAACATCAATCATCATCATATTACACCATCCATCATCACTACATATAACACCACCACATCACTACATATAACACTGCCCATCGTCACTTACATAAACATCAACCATCATCACTACATATAACACCAACCATCATACCTACATATAACACCACCATCGTCACTAAATATAACACAACCCATTCTTCATATAACATAAACCATTAATCCACACGCTTTTAACTATCGATAAACATCAACAATTCATATAACCCATCAACTACATATAAATCCACCATCGTCACTACATATAACACCATCCATATCCAGTACATATAACACCAACCATCATCAGTACATATAACACAAGCTATCATCATTACATACACCAACCATCATCCGACATATAACACAACCATCATCACTACATATAACACAACCCATCAGCCCTACATAACACAACCCATCGTCACAACATAAACATACCATCATCACTACATATAACTCCACTATCGTCACTACATATAACACAACCTATCGTCACTACATATAACACCATCCATCATCACTACTACATATAACACAACCCATCGTCACTACATAATCATCAACCATCTTCACTACATATAACACCAATCTATCATCACTACAAATAACACAACCCATCGTCCCTACATACAACACAACCCATAGTCACTACAATATAACACAACCCATCGTCACTACATAAACATCAACCATCATCACTACATATAACTCCAGCCATCGTCACTACATATAACACAACCTATCGTCACTACATATAACACCATCCATCATCACTATATAACATCAACCATCATCACTACTGAACATCAACCATCATCACTACATATAGCACCACCCATCATCACTACATATAACACAACCATCGTCACTACACAAACATCAACCATCATCACTACATATAACACCCCATCATCACTACATATTACACACCATCGTCACTACATAGACATCAACCATCATCACTACATATAACACCAACCATCATCACTACATATAACACACTCCATCGTCACTACATAAACATCAATCATTATCACTACATATAACACCAACCCTCATACCTACATATAACACCACCCATCGTCACTACATATAACACAACCTATCGTCACTACATATAACATCATCCATCATCACTACATATAACACCACCCATTGTCACTACATATAACATTGCCATCGTCACTTACACAAACATCAACCATCATCACTACATATAACACCAACCATCATACATAACACCACCCATCGTCACTACATATAACACAACCATCGTCACTACACCATCACTACTACCATATAACACAACCTATCTTCACTACATAAACATTAACCATCATCACTACATATAAACCATCATCACTACATATAACACAACCTATCGTCACTACATAAACATCAACCATCATCACTACATATAACGCCACCCATTAATTATTTTCACAGAATACGTTTGTTCTGAACAGTGCTTTTAGTTCATTCCATTTTATCACAAAAACGCTTTTTCTGCTCCAAAAAGGTATTTTAGTTCACTGACGTGTTTTCACGGAAAACGCTTGTTTTATCCTCAAACACACTGCTGTTAGGTTTACTTCCTGTACTGAAACACTCATTTTTCTTACAAACAGTTTATTTTAGTAAGGTTTACTTCTGTCACGGAAAACGCTTTTCTCCTAGAAATGCTGTTTTAGTTAGTTTTACTTTTCTAGTAAAAATACTCAATTTTGAATGAAAAATTGGATTCGTTAGTTTCACTTCTTTTCACGGAATACGTCTGTTTTCTGCACCAAACAGTGCAGTTTAGTTCATTCTAGTTTTCACGAAAAACGCTTGTTTTCTGCTCAAAGCGTATTCCTATTTCACTGACGTCTTTTCACCGAAAACGCTTAATTTCTGTTCAAACACACTGTTTTGTTAGCTTTACTTCTCTTACTACGGAAAAAGGCTGCTTTTGTTAGTTTAAACTTCCTACTGATCAGTTTCTGCTCTAAAAAGTTTATTATAGTAAGTTTTACTTCTCCCACGGAAAACACTTTTTCAAAAATGCTGTTTTAGTTACTTTACTGTAGTGCAATTTTGAATGAAAACAGTGGAATTCGTTCGCTTTATATTTTCACGGAATACGCCTTTTTAAACAATGCATTTTAGTTCATTCTTTTTTTTACGAAAACGTTTTCCTGCTGAAAAAACTGTTCGCTGATGTCCTTTCACGAAAAACGCTTGTTTTCTGCTCAAACACACATCTTTTAGTTAGTTCTACATCGTTTACTGGAAACATGAGTTCTCCTCAAAGCAGCGCTCCGTGAAAAGAAACAAAGAAGCAAGTAAAACTAACGATTCCTCTGTTTTCATTAGAAGTGAGTGTTTTACTGGAAGATGTAAACTAACTATAAACAGCATTTTAGGTGAAAAAAATTTTCCGTGAGGAGCTTACTAAAACACACTGTTTTAGTAAAACTGAGTGTTTCCATTGCAAGTAGTACAACTAACTATAAATGCGTTTTGAAAACAAGCGTTTCCGTGATAAAGTTAAACTTACACTGCTTGGAGCAGAAAACAGGCGTATTCCGTGAAAGAAATACAACGAATTCCTCTGTTTTTCATTCAAAATTGAGTGTTTTACTACAAAAGTAAAACTAACTAAAAACAGCATTTTTAGGAAAAAAAGCGTTTGCCGTGACAAAAGTAAAACTTACTAAAATACATTGGTTTATACTAAAAATGAGTGTTTCCAGTGCAAAGTAAAACTTATTATAAATAGGGTTTTAACAGAAAACAAGCGTTTCTGTGATAAAGGTAAAACTTACTATATTACACTGTTTTTGAGCAGGAACTCCTGTTTCCAGTAAACAACGTAGAACTAACTAAAAGATGTGTGTTTGAGCAGAAAACAATTTTCGGTAAAAGACATCAGCGAACAGTTTTCAGCGGAAAACGTTTTCGTAAGAAAGAATGAACTAAAATGTGTTTGGAGGAAAAAGGCGTATTCCGTGAAAAGTAAAGCGAACGAATTCAATGTTTCATTCAAAATTTAATGTGTTTTACTCGATCAGGGGCCTTTGTTATACTCGATCAGAAGCGCTTTGTTATACTCGACCAGGTGTCCTTGTTATACTCGATCAGGGTTTTTGTTATACTCGATCAGGGTCTTTGTTATACTCGATCAGGGGACTTTGTTATAATCGATTAGGGCCTTTGTTGTACTCGATCAGGGTTTGTTATACTCGACCATGGGCCTTTCTATACTCGACCAGCGGGCTTTGTTATACTCGATCAGGGACTTTGTTATGCTCGATCAGGGGACTTTGTTATACTCGTTTAGGAGACTTTGTTGTACTCGATCAGGGGCTTTGTTATACTCGACCATGGGCCTTTGTTATACTCGATGAGGGACTTTGTTATACTCGATCAAGGGGCTTTGTTATACTCGATGAGGCTTTGTTATGCTAGTTGAGGGTGCTTTGTTATACTCGGTCAGGGGACTTTGTTATACTCGATCAGGGGCTTTGTTATACTGATCAAGGGCCTTTTTAAACTCGAACAGGGGCCTTTGTTATGCTGATCAGGGTCTGTTAACTCGATCAGGGCCTGTTATACTCGGTCAAGGACTTTGTCATACTCGATCAGGAACTTTGATATACTCCAGGGGCCTTTGTTTTGCTCGATCAGGTGACTTTGTTATGTTCGACTAGGGACTTTGTTATACGTTCAGGGGACTTTGTTGTACTCGATGGGGCTTTGTTTTACGACCTTGGGCCTTTGGTTATGCTCGATCAGGGGACTTTGTTATCCTCTATCAGGGGTCTTTGTTATGCTCGATCAGGGGACTTTGTTATGCTCGATCAGGGACTTTGTTATGCTCGATCAGGGGGTTTGTTATACTCGATCAGGGTTTTGTTATACTAGTCATGGGGCTGTGTTATACTCGTCCAGGGTGACTTTGTTATACTCGATGAGGGCCCTTTGTTATACTCGATGGGGACTTTGTTATACTCGATCAGGGGATTATACTCGATTAGGGGACTTTGTTGTACTCGTTCAGGGACTTTGTTATATGATCAGGGGCTTTTGTTAAACTCGATCAGGGGCCTTTGTTATACTCGATCATGGGCCAAAGTTATACTCGATCAATCGAATTTGTTATACTCGACCATGGGCCTTTGTTATACTCGCCAGGGGCTTTGTTATACTCGATCAGGGGTTTTGTTATACTCGATCAGGGGCTTTGTTGTTCTCGATTAGGGGCCTTTGTTATACTCGATTAGGGGCTCTGTTGTTACTCACCAGGGTCTTTGTTATACTCGATCAGGGTCTTTGTTATACTTGATTAAGGGACTTTGTTGTACTCGTTCAGGGAATTTGTATTACTCGATCAGGGCCCTGTTAAACTCGATCAGGGCGCTGTTATACTCGATCATGGGCCTGTTATACTCGATCAAGGAATTTGTTATACTCGACCATGGGCCTTTGTTATCGCCAGGGGCTTTGTTATACTCGATCAGGGTTTGTTATACTCGATCAGGGGCTTTGTTGTTCTCGATCAGGGACTTTGGTATCTCTGGGACTTTATACTCGATGAGGGAGTCTGTTATACTCGAACAGGGACTTTGTTATACTCGATTAGGGACTTTGTTGTATGCGTTCAGGGACTTTGTTTTACTCGATCAGGGGCCTTTGTTAAACTCGATCGGGCCTTTGTTAAACTCGATCAGGGGCTTTGTTATACTCGATCATGGGCCTTTTTATACTCGATCAAGGGAATTTGTTATACTCAACCATGGGCCTTTGTTATACTCGCCAGGGGTTTTGTTATACTCGATCAGGGGCTTTGTTGTTCTCGATCAGGGGCCTTGTTATATCTCGATTAGGGGCCTTTGTTATGCTCGACCAGGGTCTTTGTTATGCTCGATCAGGGTTGTTATACTCGATCTGGGGTCTTTGTTATACTCGATCAGGAGTCTTTGTTATACTGAATTAGGGACTTTGTTAACTCGAACAGGGGACTTTGTTATACTCGATTAGGGGACTTTGTTATAATCGCTCAGAGGCCTTTGTTATACTCGATGAGGTGAGTTTGTTATAATCGATCAGAGGAGTTTGTTATACTCGAATAGGGACTTTGTTATACTCGATCAGGGACTCAATGAGAGACTTTGTTATACTCGATCAGGGGACTTTGGTGTACTCTAGGGGACTTTGTTATACTCGATGAGGAAGTTTGTTATACTCGATCAGAGGACTTGTTATACTCGATTAGCGGACTTTCTTATACTCGACCAGTGGGCTTTGTTATACTCGATCAGGGTCTTTGTTATAATCGATCAGGGGCTTTGTTATACTCGATAGGGACTTTGTTATTCTCGACCATGGGCTTTCTTATACTCGACCAGCGGGCTTTGTTATACTCGATCAGGGAACTTTGATATACCCATGAAGGGCCTTTGTTATGCTCGATCACGTGACTTCAGGTTGTTATATTCTTCGGGACTTTGTTGTACTCGATGGGGCCATGGGCCTTTGTTATGCTCGATCAGGGACTTTGTTATACTCTATCAGGGTCTGTTATACTATCAGGGGACTTTGTTATACTCTATCAGGGGACTTTGTTATACTCGATCAGGGGACTTTGTTATAATAAAATAAAACTTACTAAAATACACTCTTTTGGGGTGGAACTTGTAGGTTATGTATCTTTGCTACTGTGCCAAGTAGCATCCTTGTAATTAAGCTACTGTGCCGGTAGCATCTATGTATAATTGCAACACTGCACGTGTTATGTGGCAGCATTGCCACAGGGCTGCCATATGGCAAGGCAGTCTCAGTCTGACTTCGTGGGCCGTGCTTGGCAATTATCGCATATTCTCCCATCCTTTAATAAATGGACTTCAGTGTTACCCGTGTTTCCCTACCCATCACCCTTCTTCAGGGAACACTTGGAACCTTCATGGCGCAGTGAGTAGGATCTGTGGACTTACAAGTGTGTGTGAACAATGGACAAGTAGCGGCAATGGCGTCGACTCTTGAGTTGTTTGTTGCGTTGTGTTTCGCTGCGACGTGCAGTATTGTTCCGTCACAGTGCATTTTAGTGACGGTGGCAGTGTTAGTGTCAGTATATCAGTGTGTCTAGAGCTGAGTTGAGCATTGGCCTGTTTTTAGTGGTACCCACGGACACGCAGGCGTACACCCTTCTCGTGTGACATCCGGGGAGACACTGACAGTCTTGCCTCCATGAGCCACCGCTCCCGCTCTCAGAGACACACACACACACACACACACACACACACCACCACGGAATGAACAGTGGACTCTATGGATTATTTCTGCGCTGTTTATGTCATATATATGTGGTTCGAGCTGATGAGGCGCCACTTTATACACTAAATAGCGCAGTTCAAGCATAGTAAGATGGGCGGTAAGAAGGGACAACGTCAAGATGGGTGACACGACTCCACCACCTTCTCCTCTACTGGGCACAGATGGAGCTTCTGCCGCCCCATTCCCTCATCCAGTATAAATCCCTGATCCAGTATAACAAAGTCCCCTGATAGAGTATAACAAAGTCCCCAAATCGAGTATAACAAAGTCCCCTGATAGAGTATAACAAAGGCCCTCGATCATTACAATAAAGCACCTCAACGAGCATAACAAAGGCCCCTAATCAGTATAACAAAGGCTGATCGAGTATACCAAAGTCCCCTGATCGAGTACAACAAAGTTCGATCGAGTACAACAAAGCCCACTGGTCGAGTATAACAAAGGCCTATGGTCGAGTATAACAAAGTCCCTTGCTCGAGTATAACAAAGGCTGATCGAGTATAACAAAGTCTGATCGAGGCTAAGCAAGGCCCATGGTCGAGTATAGCAAAGGCCCTCATCGAGTATAACAAAGTCCCCTCGAGTATATCAAAGCCCCTGATTGAGCATAACAAAGGCCCTAATCGAGTATAACAAAGCCCCTCCTCGAGTATAACAAAGGGCCCCTAATCGAGCATGGCCCATGGTCGAGGAGTAACAAAGCCTCATCGAGTATAATAAAAGCCTGATCGAGTATAACAAAGTCCTCTGATCGAGTATAATAGGCCCTGATCGAGTATAACAAAGCCCCTCATCGAGTATAACAAAGTTCCTGATCGAGTATAACAAAGTCCCCTGGTGAGAATACCAAAGTCCCTGATCGAGTATAACAAAGTCCCCTGATCGATTATAACAAAGTCCCCTGATCGATTATAACAAACTCTCCTGATCGATTATAACAAACTCCCCTGATCGATTATAACAAACTCCCTGGTCGAGTATAACAAACTCCCCAGATCGATTATGCAAACTCCCTCATCAGTATAACAAAGTCCCCTGGTAGAGTATACCAATATCCTTGATCGAGCATAACAAAGGCCCCTCATCGAGTATAACAAAGTCCCTCATCGAGTATAACAAGGCCCCTATTCGAGCAAAACAAAGTCCCCTGATCGAGTATAACAAAGCTCTCAACGAGTATAACAAAGTCCTGATCGAGCATAACAAAGTCCCTCATGGAGAATAACAAAGTCCCCGATCGATATATCAGTCCACTGATCGAGTTAACAAAGTCCCCTGATCGAGTAAAACAAAGTCCCTCAACGAGTATAACAAAGTCCTCTGATCGAGTATAACAAAGTCCCCTGATTAATCATAACAAAGGCCCCTAATCGAGCATAATTAAAGCCAATGGTCAGTAAACAAAGCCCCTCAACGGGTATAATAAAACCCTGATCGAGTATAAAGTCTGATCGAGTTAACAAAGTCCCCTGATCGAGTATAACAAAGGCCCCTGATAGAGTATAAAAACTCCTGATCGAGTAAAACAAACCTTATCAGTATCAAAAATATCACCTGGTCGAGTATAACAAAGCCCTCATCCAGCATAATAAAACCCCTGATCGAGTATAACAAAGTCCCTTAATCGAGTTAGCAAAGTCCCTGATCGAGTAAAACAAAGTCCCTGAACGGGTATAACAAACTCCCTGATCGAGCATAACAAAGGCCCTTCATCGAGTATAACAAAGGCCCATGATCGAGTATAACAAAGTCCCTGATCGAGTATAACAAAGTCCTCTGATCGAGTATTACAAAGCACCTCATCGAGCATAACGTGAGCCCCTCATCGAGTATAACAAAGTCCCTGATCGAGTATAACAAAGTCCCTGATCGAGTTAAAAAGTCCCCTGATCGAGTATAACAAAGACCCCTCAACAAGTTATAACAAAACTCCTCATCGAGTGTAACAAAGTCCCCTGATCGACTATAACAATGTCCCCTGATCGAGTATAACAAAGGCCAATGATAAGTATAACAAAGCCCTACCAGTAAAACAAGACCCTGATCGAGTATAACAAAATCCCTAACTATACGAAGCCCCCTCATTATAACCAAAACCCGATTGAGTATAACAAAGTCCTCTGATAGAGTATAACAAAGTCCCCTAATCGAGAATAACAAAGGCTCTAATCAAGTATAACAAAGGCCCCAATCACGTATAACTAAGTCCCTTGATCGAGTATAACAAAGCCCCTGATAAGAGTATAACAAACCCCTCATCAGGTATAACAAGTTCCCTGATCGAGTATAACAAAGGCCCTGATCGAGTATAACAAAGGCCCTCATCGAGTCTAACAATGTTCCTGATCGAGTATAAAGACCCCTGTCAGGTATAACAACGTTCCCTAATCGGTATAACAGAGGCCTGATCGAGTATAAGTTCCTTGACCGAGTAACAAAGTCCCTGATCGAGTATAACAAAGCCCCTGATTGAGCATAACAAAGCCCCTGATCGAGTATAACAAAGTCCCTGAACAGTAACAAAGTCCCCTGATTGATTAACAAGGCCCTAATCGGGCATAATAAGCCCATGGTCAGGTATTAAAAGCCCCTCATCGAGCATAATAAAACCCTGATCGAGTATAACAAAGTCCCTGATCGAGTTAACAAAGTCCCTCATCAGGTAACAAAAGGACCCTGATAGAGTATAACAAAGCTCCCTGATCGAGTATAACAAAGCACCCTCATCGAGCATAACGTAGGCCCCTCATCGAGTATAACAAAGTCCCTGATCGAGTGTAACAAAGTCCCCTGATCGAGTTAAAAAGTCCCTGATCGAGTATAACAAAGACCCCTCATCGAGTATAACAAAACTCCTCATCGAGTATAACAAAGTCCCCTGATCGACTATAACAAAGTCCCCTGATCGAGTATAACAAAGTCCCTGATCGAGTGTAACAAAGTCCCCTGATCAGGTATAACAAAGGCCAATGATCGAGTATAACAATGACCGAGTAAAACAAAGTTCCTGATCGAGTATAACAAAATCCCTGGTCGACTATGACAAAGCCCCTCATCAGTATAACAAAAAACCCTGATCGAGTATAACAAAGTCCTCTGATGAGAGTATAACAAAGTTCCCCTAATCGAGCATAACAAAGGCTCTAATCAAGTATAACAAAGGCCCCAATCACGTATAACTAAGTCCCCGATCGAGTATAACAAAGCCCCTGATAGAGTATAACAAAGTCCCTAATCAGGTATAACAAACGCCCCTGGTAGAGTATAACAAAGCCCCTGATCGAGTAAACAAAGTTCCCTGATCGAGTATAACAAAGCCCCTCATCCAGTATAACAAAACCCTGATCGAGTATAACAAAGTTCCCTGATCGAGTATACAAAAGTCCTCTGATAGAGTATAACAAAGTCCCTAATCGAGCATAACAAAGGCCCCTAATCAAGCATAACAAAGGCCCCAATCACGTATAACTAAGTCCCTGATCGAGTATAACAAAGCCCCTGATAGAGTATAACAAAGGCCCTGATCGAGTATAACAAAGCCCCTCAGCGAGTATAACAAAGTTCCCCTGATCGGGTAACAAAGGCCCCTGATCAGAGTAACAAAGGCCCTGACCGAGTATAACAAAGCCCCTAATCGAGTATAACAACGGCTCCTCGATCGAGTATAACAGCCTCATCGAGTATTAACGGCCCTGATCGAGAGCGATCGAGTATAACAAAGTCTCCTTATATGAATTATGCCTAATGAGTATAACAGATCGCTGATCGAGTATAACAGATCGTTGATCGTGTATAACAAAGTCCCCGATCGAGTATAACAAAGTCCACAGATCGAGTATAACAAAGACCCTGATCGGTAAAGAGATAACCAGTGTTCATGTCGAGTATAAAGTCCCCGATCGAGTAAAACAACTCATTCGATCGAGTATATCGTTCGATATCGAGAGAACAGTTCTTATCGAGATAACAAAGTCTCAACGAGTATAACAAAACAAGATCGAGTATAACAAAGTCCCTGATCGAGTGGTGATCCGATCGAGTATAACAAAGTTTCTAATTATCAAGCTCCTAATCAAGTATAACAAAGGCCATTATCACGTATAACAGGCCCCTGATCGATCAGGCGACTTTGTTATACGTGATTAGGGCCTTTGGTTATACTTGGATTAGGGCCTTGTTATGCTCGATTAGGGACTTTGTTATACCTATCAGGGACTTTCTTATACTGGATCAGGGTTTTTATTATACTCGATGAGGGGGCTTTGTTATACTCGACCAGGGAACTTTGTTATACTCGATGAGGAGACTTTGTTATACCTCGACCAGGGACTTTGATATACTCGACCATGAGCTCTTTATTATGCTCGATTAGGGGGTTTCTCGAGGACTTTCGATCGGGTGGAAGTTGTTTTACTCGATCGGGTGGACTTTGTTATATTCGATCGGTGAACTTTCTCGATGGGCTTTGTTATCGGTCAGGAACGATCAAGGCTGCTGTTATCGATAGAAGGTGATGATAGACTCGATCAGGGAAAGCGCTGTTATACTCGGTCAAGAAACTGTTATACTCGATCAGAGCTCTCTGATCCAGGAACTTTAGTCGATGAGGGCGTATACTCGATGAACATTGTTGGAGCTCGATGGCTAATTTCGACCCATACTCGATCAGGGCTTGTTATACTCTATCAGATGCTTTGTTATCTCGTTTCATGAGCTTTATTATACTCGATTGGAACCTTTGTTATGTCGATCGGGGACTTGTTATCTCGATCGGCGTTTTGTTATACTCGATCAGGACTTTGTTATACTCGATCGAAGGCTTTATGCTCGATAGCTCGATCAGAATCTTTGTTATACTCGATCAGAAGGGACTTTGTTATACTCGTTTAAGGGCCTTTGTTACTCTCGATCAGAACCTTTTATGGCCATGACCTTTGTTATACTCGATCAGAAGTTTATACTCGATCGATGACTTTGTTATACTCGATCGATATACTCGTCGATTAGAGTCTTTGTTATATGAATGAGGGTCTTTATCGATCAGATCTTACTCGATCAGGGTTATTATACTCGATCAGGGATATCATTGACTTTTGTTATACTCGATTCGAGGGAGGCTTTTGTTCGATTATGCTTAGTTATGCTTTTGATCGGAGGACTTTGTTATACTCGATGAGACTTTATATGCTCGATGGGGAACTTTGTCCTCGATTAGGGAACCTTTGTTACAACTTGATCAGGGCGATATACTCGATCGAAAGGTATTGTTGGGCTCGATTAAGGACTTGTTATTCGGTTCAGGACTTTTGCTCGGATCAGGGGACTTTGTTATACTCGATAGGGTTTTATTACTCGATGATTAGGTCGATGGGGACTTATACTCGTCGAGGGGCTTTATTCTTCTCGATAGGCTGTTATACTCGAATTTTTTATACTCTGTCAGGGGGCTTTTGTTATACTCGTCGGGACTAGTTACTCGTGATTGGGGCCTTTGTTATACTTGATTGGGAACCTTTGTTATGCTCGATTGGGACTTTGTTCTCGAACTGTTTTGTTATACTCGATCAAGGATTTTGTTATACTGGATGAGGGGGCTTTGTCATAGTCGACAGGGGTTTTGTTACTGATCAAGAACTTTGTTTTACTCGGTCGAGGGCTTTGTTATACTCGATCATTGGCCTGGTATACTCGATCGGGGACTTTGTTATAATCGATCAGGAGACTTTGTTATACTCGATCAGGGACTTTGTTATAGTCGATCAGGGAACTTTTATACTCGATGATTTTGTTATACTCGATGAGCGTCTTTGTTATACTCGATCAGAGAATTTGTTAACTCGATCAGGGGATTGTTACACTCGATCAGGGGTTTTGTTATTCTCGATAGAGGCTACGTTTTGCTCGATGAGGGTTGGCTGATATACTCGATCAGAAGTTTTGTTATACTCGTCGGGGAACTGTTATACTCGATGAGGGCGCGTTACTCGAAGAGGACCTTTGGTATACTCGATGAAAGCCCTTTGTTATGCTCGATCAAGGACGTTATATCGTTCGGGGACTTTGTTCTCGATCAGGGACTGTTATTCTCGATCAGGATTTTATTATGCTCATTGAGGCTTTGTTATACTCGACCATGGGCTTTTATTATATGCTCGATTGGGGCCTTTGTTATGATCATCGGGGACGTTATACTCGATCGAGGACTTTGTTATACTCGTTCAGCTTTGTTATGCTCGATCGAGGCTTTGTTATTCTCGTCGAAGGGACTTTGTTATTCTCGATGAGGGGCTCTGCTATACTTGACCATGGGCGCTGTTATCGTCAGGGGCTTTGTTATACTCGATCGAAGCGTTTTGTTATACTCGATGAGGGCTACGTTATACCCGATGAGGTGCTTTGTTATACTCGTCGAGGACTTTGTTATTCTCGATCAGGAACTTATACTCGTTCGGGCCCGTTGTTATATTCGATCGAGGGGCTTTGTTATCTCGGTCAGGCTTTGTTGTCTTCGATCAGGGGCCTCTGTACCTGATCAGGGAACTTTGTTATGCTCGATCAAGGGACTTTGTTATACTCGTTCAGGGGACTTGTTAGACTCGATCAGGGGCCTTTGTTATACTCGATCAGGGGCCTTTGTTATACTCGATCAGGGAACTTTGTTATACTCGATGAGGGGGTTTGTTATACTCTATCAGGGGACTTTGTTATACTCGATCAGGGGACTTTGTTATACTCGACCACAGGCCTTTGTTTTGCTCGAATAGGGGCCTTTGTTATACTCGATGAAGGGACTTTGTTGTACTCGATGAGGGGCCTTTGTTATGCTCGATGAAGGGACTTTTGTATACTCTACCAGGGGACTTTGTTATACTCGATCAGGGGAGTTTCCTATAATCGATCTGGGGAGTTTGTTATAATCGACCAGGGGAGTTTGTTATAATCGATCAGGGGAGTTTGTTATAATCGATGAGGGGAGTTTGTTATAATCGATCAGGGGACTTTGTTAAAATCGATCAGGGGACTTTGTTATACTCGATCAGGGGTTTTTATTACACTCGATGAGGGGGCCTTTGTTATACTTGATCAGGGGACTTTGGTATACTCTACCAGGGGACTTTGTTATACTCGATTAGGGGGCTTTGTTATACTCGATGAGGGGGCTTTGTTATACTCGATCAGGGGCCTTTATTATACTCGATGAGGGTGCTTTGTTATACTCGCTCAGAGAACTTTGTTATACTCGATCAGGGGCCTTTGTTATACTCGATCAGGGAACTTTGTTATACTCGCTGAGGGGCCTTTGTTATACTCGGTCAGGGAACATTGTTATACTCGATCAGGGGACTTTGTCATACTCGATCAGGGTTTTTTGTTATACTGGATGAGGGACCTTTGTTATACTCTACCAGGGGATTTTGTTATACTCGATCAGGGAACTGTGTTTTACTCGATCAGGGGGGCTTTGTTATGCTCTATCAGGGGCGTTTGTTATACTCGATCAGGGGACTTTGTTATACTCGATCAGGGGACTTTGTTATAGTCGATCAGGGGACTTTGTTATACTCGATGAGGAGTTTTTGTTATACTCGATGAGGCGTCTTTGTTATACTCGATCAGGGGACTTTGATATACTCGATCAGGGTTTTTTATTATACTCGATGAGGGGGCTTTGTTATACTCGACCATGGGCCTTTATTATGCTCGATTAGGGGCCCTTGTTATACTCGAGGAGGTGCTTTGTTATACTCGATCAGGGAACTTTGTTATGCTCGCTGAGGGGCCTTTGTTATACTCGGTCAGGGAACGTTGTTATACTCGATGAGGGGCCTTTATTATACTCGATCAGGGGCCTTTGTTATACTCGATTAGGGAACTTTGTTATACTCGATCAGAGGCCTTTGTTATACTCTATCAGGGGACTTTGTTATACTCGATCAGGGGACTTAGTTAAACGTGATTGGGGCCTTTGTTATACTTGATTAGGAGCCTTTATTATGCTCGATTAGGGGACTTTGTTATACTCTATCAGAGGACTTTGTTATACTCGATTAGGGGACTTTGTTATACTCGATCAGGGTTTTTTGTTATACTGGATGTGGGGGCTTTGTTATACTCTACCAGGGGATTTTGTTATACTCGATCAGGGAACTTTGTTTTACTCGATCAGGGGGCTTTGTTATAATCGACCAGGGGAGTTTGTTATAATCGATCAGGGGAGTTTGTTATAATCGATCAGGGGAGTTTGTTATAATCGATCAGGGGACTTTGTTATAATCGATCAGGGGATTTTGTTATACTCGATCAGGGGTTTTTATTACACTCGATGAGGGGGCCTTTGTTATACTCGATCAGGGGACTTTGGTATACTCTACCAGGGGACTTTGTTATACTCGATCAGGGGGCTTTGTTATACTCGATGAGGGGGCTTTGTTATACTCGATCAGGGGCCTTTATTATACTCGATAAGGGTGCTTTTTTATACTCGATCAGAGAACTTTGTTATACTCGATCAGGGGCCTTTGTTATACTCGATCAGGGAACTTTGTTATACTTGCTGAGGGGCCTTTGTTATACTCGGTCATGGAACATTGTTATACTCGATCAGGGGACTTTGTTATACTCGATCAGGGTTTTTTGTTATACTGGATGAGGGGGCTTTGTTATACTCTACCAGGGGATTTTGTTATACTCGATCAGGGAACTTTGTTTTACTCGATCAGGGGGGCTTTGTTATGCTCTATCAGTGGCGTTTGTTATACTCGATCAGGGGACTTTTTTATACTCGATCAGGGGACTTTGTTATAGTCGATCAGGGGACTTTGTTATACTCGATGAGGAGTCTTTGTTATACTCGATGAGGCGTCTTTGTTATACTCGATCAGGGGACTTTGATATACTCGATCAGGGTTTTTTATTATACTCGATGAGGGGGCTTTGTTATACTCGACAATGGGCCTTTATTATGCTCGATTAGGGGCCCTTGTTATACTCGAGGAGGGGCTTTGTTATACTCGATCAGGGAACTTTGTTATGCTCGCTGAGGGGCCTTTGTTATACTCGGTCAGGGAACGTTGTTATACTCGATGAGGGGCCTTTATTATACTCGATCAGGGGCCTTTGTTATACTCGATCAGGGAACTTTGTTATACTCGATCAGAGGCCTTTGTTATATTCTGTCAGGGGGCTTTGTTATACTCGATCAGGGGACTTAGTTATACGTGATTGGGGCCTTTGTTATACTTGATTAGGAGCCTTTATTATGCTCGATTAGGGGAATTTGTTATACTCTATCAGAGGACTTTGTTATACTCGATTAGGAGACTTTGTTATACTCGATCAGGATTTTTTGTTATACTGGATGTGGGGGCTTTGTTATACTCTACCAGGGGATTTTGTTATACTCGATCAGGGAACTTTGTTTTACTCGATCAGGGGGCTTTGTTATACTCTATGAGGGGCGTTTGTTATACTCGGTCAGGGAACGTTGTTATACTCGATGAGGGGCCTTTATTATACTCGATCAGGGGCCTTTGTTATACTCGATCAGGGAACATTGTTAGACTCGATCAGGGGCCTTTGTTATACTCGATCAGGGGCCTTTGTTATACTCGATTAGGGAACTTTGTTATACTCGATGAGGGGGTTTGTTATACTCTATCAGGGGACTTTGTTATACTCTATCAGGGGACTTTGTTATACTCGACCACAGGCCTTTGTTTTGCTCGAATAGGGGCCTTTGTTATACTCGATGAGGGGACTTTGTTGTACTCGATGAGGGGCCTTTGTTATGCTCGATCAAGGGACTTTTGTATACTCTACCAGGGGATTTTGTTATACTCGATCAGGGAACTTTGTTTTACTCGATCAGGGGGGCTTTGTTATGCTCTATCAGGGGCGTTTGTTATACTCGATCAGGGGACTTTGTTATACTCGATCAGGGGACTTTGTTATATTCGATCAGGGGACTTTGTTATACTCGATGAGGAGTTTTTGTTATACCCGATGAGGCGTCTTTGTTATACTCGATCAGAGGCCTTTGTTATACTCTATCTGGGGGCTTTGTTATACTCGATCGGGGGACTTAGTTATACGTGATTGGGGCCTTTGTTATACTTGATTAGGAGCCTTTATTATGCTCGATTAGGGGACTTTGTTATACTCTATCAGAGGACTTTGTTATACTCGATTAGGGGACTTTGTTATACTCTATCAGAGGACTTTGTTATACTCGATTAGGGGACTTTGTTATACTCGATCAGGGTTTTTTGTTATACTGGATGTGGGGGCTTTGTTATACTCTACCAGGGGATTTTGTTATACTCGATCAGGGAACTTTGTTTTACTCGATCAGGGGGCTTTGTTATACTCTATGAGGGGCGTTTGTTATACTCGATCAGGGGACTTTGTTATACTCGATGAGGGGCCTTTGTTATACTCGATCAGGGAACTTTGTTATACTCGATGAGGGGGTTTGTTATACTCTATCAGGGGGCTTTGTTATACTCGATCAGGGGACTTAGTTATACGTGATTGGGGCCTTTGTTATACTTGATTAGGAGCCTTTGTTATGCTCGATTAGGGGACTTTGTTAAACTCTATCAGAGGACATTGTTTTACTCGATCAGGGTTTTTCGTTATACTGGATGAGGGGGCTTTGTCATAGTCGACCAGGGGATTTTGTAATACTCGATCAGGGAACTTTGTTTTACTCGGTCAGGGAGCTTTGTTATACTCGATCATTGGCCTTTGTTATACTCGATCAGGGACTTTCTTATACTCGATGAGGGGACTTTGTTATACTCGATCAATGGACTTTGTTATAGTCGATCAGGGGACTTTGTTATACTCGATGCGGAGTTTTTGTCATACTCGATGAGGGGCCTTTGTTATAATCGATCAGGGGACTTTGTTAACTCGATCAGGGGACTTTGTTACACTCGATCAGGGGACTTTGTTATACTCGATGAGGGGTATATGTTATGCTCGATGAGGGTGCTTTGTTATACTCAATCAGAGGACTTTGTTATACTCGATGAGGGGGCTTTGTTATAATCGACCATGAGCCTTTGTTTTGCTCGAATAGGGGCCTTTGTTATACTCGATGAGGGGCCTACATTATGCTCGATGAGGGTGCTTTGTTATACTTGATCAGAGGACTTTGTTATTCTCGATCAGGGAACTTTGTTATACTCGATCAGGGCCCTTTGTTATATGCGATCAGTGGCCTTTGTTATACTCGGTCAAGGAACTTTGTTATACTCGATCAGGTGCCTCTGTTATACCTGATCAGGGAACTTTGTTATACTCTATGAGGGGCCTTTGTTATACTAGATCAGGGAACATTGTTAGACTCGATCAGGGGCCTTTGTTATACTCTATCAGGGGGCTTTGTTATACTCGATCAGGGGACTTAGTTATACGTGATTGGGGCCTTTGTTATACTTGATTAGGAGCCTTTGTTATGCTCGATTAGGGGACTTTGTTATACTCTATCAGAGGACTTTGTTATACTCGATCAGGGTTTTTTGTTATACTGGATGAGGGGGCTTTGTCATAGTCGACCAGGGGATTTTGTTATACTCGATCAGGGAACTTTGTTTTACTCGGTCAGGGGGCTTTGTTATACTCTATCATTGGCCTTTGTTATACTCGATCAGGGGACTTTGTTAAAGTCGATCAGGGGACTTTGTTATACTCGATGAGGAGTATTTGTTATACTCGATGAGGGGTCTTTGTTATACTCGATCAGTGGACTTTGTTAGCTCGAGCAGGGGACTTTGTTATACTCGATCAGGGGACTTTGTTATACCCGATGAGGGGGCTACGTTATGCTCGATGAGGGTGCTTTGTTATACTCGATCAGAGGACTTTGTTATACTCGATCAGGGAACTTTGTTATACTCGATCAGGGGCTTTGTTATACTCGATGAGGGGCCTTTGTTATACTCGATGAAGGGCCTTTGTTATGCTCGATCAAGGGACTTTGTTATACTCGTTCAGGGGACTTTGTTATACTCAATCAGGGGACTTTGTTAACTCGATCAGGGGACTTTGTTATACTCGATCAGGGGTTTTTATTATACTGGATGAGGGGGCTTTGTTATACTCGACCAGGGGATATTGTTATACTCGATAAGGGAACTTTGTTTTATTCGATCAGGGAGCTTTGTTATACTCTATCTGGGGCCTTTGTTATACTCGATCAGGGTCCTTTGTTATACTCGATCAGGGGTTTTTATTATACTCGATGAGGGGGCTTTGTTATACTCGACCATGGGCTTTTATTATGCTCGATTAGGGGCCTTTGTTATGATCAATCAGGGGACTTTGTTATACTCGATCAGAGGACTTTGTTATTCTCGTTCTGGGGACTTTTTTTTCCTCGATCAGGGGACTTTGTTAACTCGACCAGGGGACTTTGATATACTCGATCAGGGGACTTTGTTATTCTCCATGAGGGGACTATGTTATGCTCGATCAAGGGACTTTGTTATACTCGTTGAGGGGCTTTGTTATACTCGACCAGGGAACTTTGTTATACTCGATGAGGGGGCTTTGTTATACTCGACCATGAGCCTTTGTTTTGCTCGAATAGGGACCTTTGTTATACTCGATGAGGGGACTTTGTTACACTCGATGAGGGACATTTGTTATGCTCGATCAAGGGACTTTGGTATACTCTACCAGGGGACTTTGTTATACTCGATCAGGGGAGTTTCCTATAATCGATCTGGGGAGTTTGTTAAAATCGACCAGGGGAGTTTGTTATAATCGATAAGGGGAGTTTGTTATAATCGATCAGGGGACTTTGTTATAATCGATCAGGGGACTTTGTTATACTCGATCAGGGGTTCTTATTACACTCGATGAAGGGGCCTTTGTTATACTCGATCAGGGGACTTTGGTATACTCTACCAGGGATCTTTGTTATACTCGATCAGGGAACTTTGTTTTATTCGATCAGGGAACTTTGTTTTATTCGATGAGGGAGCTTTGTTATACTCTAACAGGGGCCTTTGTTATACTCGATGAGGGTGCTTTGTTATACTCGATCAGGGAACTTTGTTATACTCGAACAGGGGCCTTTGTTATACTCGATCAGGGAACTTTGTTATACTCGCTGAGGGGCCTTTGTTATACTCGGTCAGGGAACATTGTTATACTCGATCAGGGGACCTTGTTATACTCGATCAGGGTTTTTTGTTATACTGGATGAGGGGGCTTTGTTATACTCTACCAGGGGATTTTATTATACTCGATCAGGGTACTTTGTTTTACTCGATGAGGGGGCTTTGTTATGCTCTATAAGGGGCGTTTGTTATACTCGATCAGGGGTCTTTGTTATACTCGATCAGGGGACTTTGTTATAGTCGATAAGGGGACTTTGTTATACTCGATGAGGAGTTTTTGTTATACTCGATGAGGGGTCTTTGTTATACTCGATCAGGGGACATTGTTATACTCGATCAGGGTTTTTTTATTATACTCGATGAAGGGGCTTTGTTATACTCGACCATGGGCCTTTATTATGCTCGATTAGGGGCCCTTGTTATACTCGAGGAGGGGCTTTGTTATACTCGATTAGTTGCCTTTGTTATGCTCAATCAGGGGGCTTTGATATACTCGAAGAGGGGACTTTGTTATACTCGATGATGGGCCTTTGCTATGCTCGACCATGGGCCTTGCTTATGCTCGATCAAGGGACTTTGTTATACTCGATCAGATGCTTTTGTTATACTCGATTAGGGGCCTTTGTTATACTCGATTAGGGGCCTTTGTTATACTCGGTCAGGGGGCTTTGTTATACTCGATTAGGGGGATTTGTTATACTCGATCAAGGGCCTACTTTATGCTCGATGAGGGTGCTTTGTTATACTCAATCAGGGGACTTTGTTATACTCGATCAGGGAACTTTGTTATACTCGATCAGGGCCCATCGTTATACTCGCTCAGGGGCTTTGTTATACTCGGTCAGGGATCTTTGTTATACTCGATGAGGGGCCTTTGTTATGCTCGATGAGGGGACTTTGTTATACTCGTTCAGGAGACTTTGTTATACTCGATCAGGGAACTTTGTTATACTCGATCAGGGCCTTTGTTTTGCTCGATGAGGGGACTTTGTTATACTCGATCAGGGGACTTTGTTATACTCGATCAGGGGACTTTGTTATACTCGATCAGGGGACTTTGTTATACTCGACCACAGGCCTTTGTTATGCTCGATTAGGGGCCTTTGTTATACTCGATGAGGGGCTTTATTATACTCGACCATGGGCCTTTGTTATGTTCGATCAGGGGACTTTCTTATACTCTATCAGGGGTCTCTGTTATACTCTATCAGGGGACTTTGTTATACTCGATTAGGGGACTTTGTTATACTCTATCAGGGGACTTTGTTATACTGGATCAGGGGATTTTGTTATACTCAATCAGGGGACTTTGTTATACTCGATCAGGGTGCTTTGTTATACTCGATCAGGGGGCTTTGTTATACTCGATCAGGGGACTTTGTTATACTCGTTGTGCTTTGTTATACTCGATCGGGGGCCTTTGTTATACTCGATCAGGGGACTTTGTTATACTCGATCAGGGGCCTTTGATATACTCGATGAGGGACTTTGTTATACTCGATCAGGGGACTATGTTATACTCGATCAGGGACTTTGGTATACTCTACCAGGGGACTTTGTTGTACTCGATGAGTGGAGTTTGTTATACTCGTTCAGGGGACTTTGTTATACTCGATCAGGGGACTTTGGTATACTCGATAAGGGGGCTTTGTTATACTCGATCAGGGGACTTTGTTATACTCGATCAAGGGGCTTTGTTATACTCGATGAGGGGCCTTTGTTATGCTCGTTGAGGGTGCTTTGTTATACTCGATCGGGGGCCTATTATACTCGATCAGGGGACTTTGTTATACTCGATCAGAGGACTTTGTTATACTCGGACAGGGACTTTGTTATACTCGACCAGGGGACTTTGTTATACTCGACCAGGGGGCTTTCTTATACTCGATCAGGGGACTTTCTTATACTCGATCAGGGGACTTTGTTATACTCGATCAGGGGACTTTGTTATACTCGAGCAAGGGACTTTGTTATACTCGATGAGGGGCCTTTGTTATGCTAGTTGAGGTTGCTTTGTTATACTCGGTCAGGGGATTTTGTTATACTCGATGAGGGGCCTTTGTTATACTCGATCAAGGGCCTTTGTTATACTCGATGAGGGGCCTTTGTTATGCTAGTTGAGGTTGCTTTGTTATACTCGGTCAGGGGACTTTGTCCCTTTGTTTTGCTCATGGTCGAGGATGACAGAGCCCCTCATCGAGGTATAACAAAGTTCCTGATCTATAACAAAGCTCATCGAGTATAATAAAACCTGATCGTAACAAGTCTGATCGGTATAAGAAAGTCGATCGTATAACAAAAGCCCTCAACGGCATAACAAAGTCTGATCGAGCATATCAGTCCTGGTCGAGTTAACAAACCCTGATCATTAGTCCTGATTGATAAGCAATAAAGGCCCCTAATCGAGCATAATAGCCCATGGTCGAGTATAACAAAGCCCCATCGAGTATAATAAACCTGATCGGTACAACAAAGTCCCCTGATCAGTATAACAAACTGATAGAGTAAAAACAACTCCCTTGAACAAAACAAAGTTCCTTATCGAGTATAACAATATCCCCTGGTCGAAACAGACCCTCATCCAGTATAATAAACCCTGATCGAGTATAACAACTGTCACCTGATCGAGTTAACAAAAGTCTGATCGAGTATAACAAAGTCCCACTGAACGAGTAACAAAGTCCCTTCATCGAGGAAACAAAGGCCCTTTCGAGTATAACAAACCATCGTCGTATAACAAACCTGATCGAGTATAACAAAGTTCCCTGATCGAGTATAACAAAGAACCCTCATCGAGCATAACGTAGCCCCTCATCGTATAACAAAGTCCCCTGATCGAGTATAACAAAGACCCCTATAAGAACAACAAGTCCCCTGATCGAGTATAACAAAGACCCCTCATCGAGTATAACAAAAACTCCTCGATATAACAAAGTCCACTAATCGAGCATAACAAGGCTCAAAAGCCCAAGCAAGAAACCTAAATCGCGTATAAACTAAGTCCCGATCGATAACAAAAACTGATAGAAGTATAACAAACCCCTCATCGAGCAAAGTTCCTGATCGTGCAACAAGAACGTCGAGTATAACAAACCTGATCGAGTCTAACAATGCAACAGCGATCATAACAAAGGCCCCTCATAGACTGTATAACAAAAGTTCCCTTATCAGGTATAACAGAGGCCCCAAATCGAGTATAACAAGACGACCACGAGCCGAAGCAAGCTGACCAGAAAGTATAACAAAGCTCTGATCGAGTATAACACCCTGGTCAAGTATAACAAAGCCCTCATCCACAAAATAAAAACCTGATCGAGTATAAGTCCCCTGATCGATGACCCCTATCGAGATAAAAACACGATCGAGTATAAAAACCCTGATCGTAACAACGATCGAGTATAACAAACTGATCGAGTATAACAAAGTCCCTGAACGAGTATAACAAAGTCCCTTCATCGGGGATAACAAAGGCCCTTCATCGAGTATAACAGCGCCCTTCATTGAGTATAACAGAGGCTCGTAAATAAAGCGTCGAGTATAACAAAGTTCCTGATCGAGTATAACAAAGTCCTCTGATCGAGTATAACAGCACCATCGAGCATAACGCTGGCCTCATCGAGTATAACAAAGTCCCCTGATCGAAATATAACAAAGATCCCCTGCTCGGTAACAAAGTCCCCTGATCAGTATAACAAACCCTCATCGTATAACAACTCCTCATCGAGTATAACAAAGTCTGATCGACATAACAAAGTCCTGATCGGTATAACAAATGCCAATGATAGTATAACAAACCTGACACAAGTAAAACAAAGTTCCCTGATCGAGTATACCAAAATCTGATCGACTATGACAAAAGCCCTCATCCAGTATAACAAAAACCCTGATAGAGTATAACAAAAGTCCTCTGATAAGTATAACAAAGTCAACTAATCCAACATAACAAAGGCTCCTAATCCAAGTAACAAAGGCCCCAATCACGTAACTAAGTCCTGATCAGTATAACAAAGTGATAGAGTATAACAACTACCCCCTCATCGAGTATAACAAAGTTCCCCTGATCAGTATAACAAAGGCCCCTGATCGAGTATAACAAAGGCCCCGATCGAGTCTAACAATGTTCCCTGATCCGAGTATAACAAAGGCCCCTCATAGAAGTATAACAAAGTTCCCCTGATCAGGTATAACAAGAGGCCCCAATCAAGTATAACAAAGTTCACTGGTATAACAAGGCCTGATAGAGCTATGCAACGCTCTATCGAATAAAACAAAAGTTCCTGATCGAGTATACAATATCCCTGATTCATATAACAAGCCCCCCCCTCATCACTAAAATAAAACCCTGATCGAGTAAAAACCCTGATCGATCATACGACCCCTCATCGAGTATAATAAAACCCTGATCGAGTTAAAAAAGTCCCTGATCGGCTTATAACAACTGATCGAGTATAACAAGAGCCAATGATCAGTATAACAAAAACCCCCTGACCAGTAAAACAAAGTTCCCTGATCGAGATAACAACAAAATCCCCCTGGTCGGCCCTCATCCAGTAACGAAAACCCTGATCGAGTATAACAAAGTCCTCTGATAGAGACAACAAGTCCCCTAATCGAGCATAACAAAGGCCTACCATCAAGTATAACAGCCCAACTAAAATCACAGTCCTTCTAAAAAAGCCCCTGATAGAGAATAACAAAACTGATGAGAACAGCAGCCTGATCGGCCGATCGATAAATAATAAAGGCCCCTCATCGAGAAACCTGACGAGTATAACAGGGCCCAGCAGTATAACAAAATTCCTCGTCGAGATAACAAAACCCTGATAAAGTATAACAAAGTTCCCTGATCGATAACAACACCCATCGAGTATAATAAAGGCCCTCATCGAGTATAACAAAGATCCCTGACCGAGTATAACAACGGCCCCTGATCGAGGCTATAACAATGGGCCCTGATCGGTTAACAAAGTCCCTGATCGAGCAAAACAAACTGATACAGTATAACAAAGCTCCTGATCTAAAATAAACAAAGTTCCTGATCGAGTATAACAATATCCCTGGTCAAGTATAACAAAGCCTCATCAGTATAATAAAAACCCTGATGAGTATAAATTCCTTGTTAACAAATCCCCTGATCGAATATAACAAAGTCCCTGAACGAGTATAACAAAGTCCCTTGATCAGCATAAAAGGGCCTTCATCGAGTATACCCTGATCGCTATAACAAAGGCCCTCATCGAAGTATAACAAAGTTCCTTATCGAGTATAACGTCCTCTGATCGTATAATCAAAGCACCCTCATCGAGGAAACCAACGCCTGATCGAGTATAAAAAGCTATCGAGTATAACATCATCGAGTATAACAAAAGTCCCTAATCGACTATAACAAAGTCCCTGATCGGTATAACAAAGTCCTGATCGAGTATAACAAAGTCCCCTGATCAGCAAAGGCCAATTATCGAGTATAACGGCCCGATCGAGTAAAATAAGTTCCCTGATCGAGTATAACAAACTCCTGGTCGACTATGACAAAGCTCATCCAGTATAACAAAAACCACGATCGAGTATAACAAAGTCTCTGACAGCAAAGTCCCTAATCGTAACAAGGCCTATCAAGTATAACAAGGCTATCACGTATAACTAGGTCTGATCGAGTATAACAAAGCCCCTGATAGAGTATAACAAACCTCATTGAGTATAACAAAGTTCCCTGATCGGTACAACAAGGAACCCTCATCATTCTAACAATGTTCCTGATCGAGGTAAAACAAGGCCTCATCTATAAAGTTCCGATCAGGTATAACAGGGGCCCTGATCAGTATAACAAAGTCCCCAGCAAAAAGGCCTCATCGGATATAACAAGATCTGACCGAGTATAACAAGGCTGATACAGGCGATAACAAAGTTCCTGATCGAGTAACAACAAAGCACCTCATCGTATAATAAGGCCCCTGATCGAGTATAACAAAGTTCCCTAATCCGAGTATAACAAGTCTCCTGATCGAGCATAACAAAGGCCTCTCATCGAGTATAACAGATCTGACCGAGAATAACAAGGCCGCTGATCGAGTATAACAATGGGCCCTGATCGGTATAACAAAGTTCCCTGATCGAGTATAACAAAGTCCTCTGTTAGTATAACAGCACCATCGGCATAAAGTAGGCCCCTGATCGAGGTATAGCACTTCGATGAGTACAAAGGCGCCTCATCGAGTATAACAAAACTCCTCATCGAGTATAACAAAGTCCCCTGATCGACTATAACAAAGTCTGATCGACGTATAACAAAGACGTCTGATCGAGTATAACAAAACTCCTCATCGAGTATAACAAGCCCCTGAAATAACAAAGTCGTCCCTATCGAGTATCAAAGTCCCCTGATCATACTGATCGGATAACAACCCTGATCGAGCCTCATCGGTACAACAAAAACTCCTCATCGAGTATAACAAATCGATCAGTATAACATCCCCGATCGAGTATAACAAGCCCCTAATCGAGTATAACAAAGCTAATCAGTATAAGGCCCCTAATCGAGTATAACAAAAGCATCTGATCGAGTAAAACAAAGTCCCTGATCGAAGCAAGCAGGCCCATGGTCGAGAGCATAGCACCTCATCGAGTATAACAAAGTCCCCTTCAAAACCCTGATTGAGCATAACAAGGCTATCGAGTATAACAAGCCCCTCATCCAACAAGGCTAATCGGCATAATAAAGGCCCATGGTCAGTAATAAAGCCCTCATCGGTATAATAAAAACCCTGTGTCGAGTATATCAAAGTCCCTGATCGAGTATAACAAAGACGCCTCATCGGTATAACAAAACTCCTCATCGAGTATAACAAAGTCCCCTGATCGACTATAACAAAGTCCCTGATCGACTATAACAAAGTCCTGATCGAGTATAACAAAAGACGCCTCATCGAGTATAAAAACTCCTCATCGAGTATAACAAAGTCCCCTGATCGAGTATAACAAAGTCCCTGATCGAGTATAACAAGTCCCTGATCGAGTATAACAAAGTCCCTGATCAGAGTATAACAAAGACGCCTCATCGAGTATAACAAAAACTCCTCATCGAGTATAACAAAGTCCCCTGATCGACTATAACAAAGTCCCCTGATCGACTATAACAAAGTCCCCTGATCGAGTATAACAAAGACGCCTCATCGAGTATAACAAAAACTCCTCATCGAGTATAACAAAAGTCCCTGATAGAGCATAACAAGCCCCCTCATCGAGTAAAACAAAGTTCCCTGATCGAGTATAACAAAATCCCTGGTAGAGTATAACAAAACCCCCTCATCAGTATAACAAAAACCTGATCGAGTATAACAAAGTCCCTGATCGAGTATAACAATGTTCCCTGACCGAGTATAACAAAGGCCCTCAGCGAGTATAACAAAGTTCCTGATCGATTATAACAAAGTCCTGGTAGAGTATACCAAAGTCCTTGATCGAGCATAACAAGGCCCTCATCGAGTACAACAAAGTCCCTTCATCGAGTATAACAAAGGCCCCTATTCGAGCAAAACAAAGCTCATGGTCGAGTATAACAAAGCCCCTCATCGAGTATAACAAAGTTCCCTGGTCGAGTAAAACAAGCCTCCTGATCGATTATAATAAAACCCATGATCGAGTATAACAAAGTCCCCTGATCGAGTATAACAAAATCCCTGATCGAGTATAACAAAGCCCCTCAACGAGTATAACAAAGTCCCCTCATCGAGCATAACAAAGTCTCTTCATGGAGAATAACAAAGTCCCCTGATCGAGTATATCAAAGTCCCCTTGTCGAGTTAACAAAGTCCCTTGATCGAGCATAACAAAGGCCCCTCATCGAGTACAACAAAGTCCCCTCATCGAGTATAACAAAGGCCCATATTCGAGAGCAAAACAAAGGCTCATGGTCGAGTATACTAAAGCCCCTCGCCAGTATAACAAAGTTCCCTAGGAGTATAACAAAGCCTCCTCATCGAGTATAATAAAACCCTGATCGAGTATAACAAAGACCCTGATCGAGTATAACAAAGCCCTTCAACGAGTATAACAAAGTCCCTGATCGAGCAAAAAAGTCCCCTCATGGAGAATAACAAAAGTCCCCTGATCAAGTAAAACAAAGTCCCTGAACGAGTATAACAAAGTCCTCTGATCGAGTATAACAACGTCCCTGATTGATCATAACAAGGCCCCTAATCGAGCATAATAAAAGCCCATGGTCGAGTATAACAACCCCTCATCGAGTATAATAAAAACCCTGATCGAGTATAACAAAGTCCCTGATCGAGTATAACAAAGGCCCCTGATAGAGTATAACAAGCTCCTTGATCGAATAAAACAAAGTTCCTTATCGAGTATAACAATATCCCTGGTCGAGTATACAAAGCCCCTCATCCAGTATAATATAAACCCTGATCGAGTATAACAAAAGTCCCTGATCGAGTTAACAAAGTCCCCTATCGAGCATAACGTAGGCCCCTCATCGAGTATAACAAGTCCCTGATCGAGTAACAATGTCCTGATCGAGTTAACAAAGTCCTCTGATCGAGTATAACAAAGACCCTCATCGAGTATAACAAAACTCCTCATCGAGTATAACAAGTCCCCTGATCAACTATAACAAAGTCCCTGATCGAGTATAACAAGGCCAATGATAGAGTATAACAAAGCCCTGACCGAGTAAAACAAAGTTCCCTGATCGAGTATAACAAAATCCCTGGTCTTCTATGACAAAGCCCCTCATCCAGTATAACAAAAAACCCTGATCGAGTATAACAAAGTCCTCTGATAGAGTATAACAAAGTCCCTAATCGAGCATAACAAAGGCTCTAATCAAGTATAACAAAAAGGCCCCAATCACGTATAACTAAGTCCCCTGATCGAGTATAACAAAGTCCCCTAATAGAGTATAACAAACCCCTCATCGAGGTATAACAAGTTCCCTGATCGAGTATAACAAAGGCCCCTAATCGGTATAACAAGGCCCCTGATCGAGTCAAACAATGTTCCTGATCGAGTATAACAAAGGCCCGCATCGAGTATAACAAAGTTCACTGATCAGGTATAACAGAGGCCCCTGATCGAGTATAACAAAGTTCCTTGACCGAGTATAACAAAGTTCCCTGATCGAGTATAACAAAGCACCCTCATCGGGTATAATAAAGGCCCCTGATCGAGTATAACAAAGTTCCCTGACCGAGTATAACAAAGGCCCCTGATCGAGTATAACAATGGGCCCTGATCGAGTATAACAAAGTTCCCTAATCGAGTATAAAGTCCTCTGATTGAGTATAACAAAGCACCCTCATCGAGCAAAGTAGGCCCTGATCAGGTATAACAAAGCCCCTGATCGAGTATAACAAAGCCCCTGATCGAGTATAACAAAGGCCCCTAATCGAGTATAACAAAGGCCCCAAATCGAGTATAACAAAAGCTCTGATCGAGTATAACAAAGTCCCCTGATCGAGCATAAGCAAGGCCCATGGTCGAGCATAGCAAAGGCCCCTCATCGAGTATAACAAAGTCCCTCTTCGAGTATATCAAAAAGCCCTGATTGGGCATAACAAAAGGCCCCTAATCGAGTATAACAAAGCCCTCCTCGAGTATAACAAGGGCCCTAATCGAGCATATAATAAAGGCCCATGGTGGAGTATAACAAAGCCCCCTCATCGAGTATAATAAAAACCCTGATCGAGTATAACAAAGACGCCTCATCGAGTATAACAAAAACTCCTCATCGAGTATAACAAAGTCCCCTGATCGACTATAACAAAGTCCCCTGATCGAGTATAACAAAGTCCCCTGATCGAGTATAACAAACGCCCCCTGATCGAGTATAACAAAGGCACCTAAACGAGTATAACTTAGCCCCCTGATCGAGTATAACAAAGTCATCTGATCGAGTATAACAAAGTCCCCTGATCGAGGATAACAAAGGCCTATGGTCAAGTATAGCAAAGGCCCCTGATCGAGTATAACAAAGGCACCTAAACGAGTATAACAAAGTCCTCTGATCGAGTATAACAAAGCACCCTCATCGAGCATAACGTGAGCCCCTCATCGAGTATAACAAAGCCCCTAATCGAGTATAACAAAGTCCTGATCGAGTATAACAAAAGCCCCTGATTGAGCATAACAAGCCCCTGATCCAGGTATAACCTAGTCCCCTGAACGAGTATAACAAAAGTCCCTCTGATCGAGGTATAACAAAGTCCCTCATTGATCATAACAAAAGGCCTAATCGAGCATAATAAAAGCCCATGGTCAGGTATAACAAAGCCCCTGATAGAGTATAACAAAACCCCCTCATCGAGTATAACAAAGTTCCAGTCGAGTATAACAAAGGCCCCTCATCGAGTCTAACAATGTTCCCTGATCGAGTATAACAAGGCCTCATCGACTATAACAAAGTTCCCTGATCAGGTATAACAGAGGCCCCTGATCGAGTATAACAAAGTTCCTTGACCGAGTATAACAAAGGCCCCTGATCGTGTCTAACAATGTTCTCTAATCGAGTATAACAAAGGCCCCTGATCAAGTATAACAAAGGCCCCAAATCGAGTATAATAAAGCCCCCTGATCGAGTAAAACAAGTCCCTCCTCGAGTATAACGTCCCCCTAATCGAGCATAATAAAGAGCTCATGGTCGAGTATATCAAAGTCCCTGGTCGAGGTATAACAAAGTCTCCTCATCGAGTATAACAAAGTTCCCTGGTCGAGTATAACAAAGCCCCCTCATCGAGTATAATAAAAACCCTGATCCAGTATAAGAAAGTCCCTGATAGGTATAACAAAGTCCCTAATCGAGCATAACAAGGCCCTAATCCAAGTATAACCAAAGGCCCTAATCACGTATAACAAAGTCGCCTGATCGATCAGGGGCCTGTTATACGTGATAATGGCCTTTGTTATACTTGATTAGGAGCTTGATAATTAGAAACTTTGTTATACTCGATCGGATCACCACTCGATCAGGGACTTTGTTATACTCGATCTTGTTTTGTTATACTCGTTGAGACTTTGTTATCTCGATAAGAACTGTTCTCTCGATATCGAACGATATACTCGATCGAATGAGTTGTTTTACTCGATCGGGGACTTTATACTCGACATGAACACTGGTTATCTCTTTACCGATCAGGGTCTTTGTTATACTCGATCTGTGGACTTTGTTATACTCGATCGGGGACTTTGTTATACACGATCAACGATCTGTTATACTCGATCAGCGATCTGTTATACTCATTAGGCATAATTCATATAAGGAGACTTTGTTATACTCGATCGCTCTCGATCAGGGCCGTTAATACTCGATGAGGCTGTTATACTCGATCGAGGAGCCGTTGTTATACTCGATTAGGGGCTTTGTTATACTCGGTCAGGGCCTTTGTTACTCTGATCAGGGGCCTTTGTTACCCGATCAGGGGAACTTTGTTATACTCGCTGAGGGGCTTTGTTATACTCGATCAGGGCCTTTGTTATACTCTATCAGGGGCTTTGTTATACTCGATCAGGGACTTAGTTATACGTGATTGGGGCCTTTGTTATGCTTGATTAGGGGCCTTTGTTATGCTCGATTAGGGACTTTGTTATACTCTATCAGAGGACTTTTGTATACTCGATCAGGGAACTTTGTTATACTCGATCAGGGTTTTGTTATACTGGATGAGGGGCTTTGTTATACTCGATCAGGGAACTTTGTTTACTCGATCAGGGGCTTTGTTATACTCTACCAGGGGCGTTTGTTATACCTGATTAGGGACTTTGTTATACTCTATCAGGGGCTTTGTTATACTCGATCGGGGACTTAGTTATACGTGATTGGGGCCTTTGTTATACTTGATTAGAGCCTTTGTTATGCTCGATTAGGGGAACTTTGTTATACTCTCATCAGAGGACTTTGTTATACTCGATCAGGGTTTTTTGTTATACTGATGAGGGGCTTTGTCATAGTCGACCAGGGATTTTGTTATACTCGATCAGGAACTTTGTTTTACTCGGTCATTGTTATACTCGATCATTGGCCTTTGTTATACCTGATCAGGGGACTTTGTTACACTCGATCAGGGACTTTGTTATACTCGATCAGGGGACTTTGTTATAGTCGATCAGGGGACTTTGTTATACTCGATGAGGAGTTTTGTTATACTCGATGAGGGGTCTTTGTTATACTCGATCAGGGACTTTTTAACTCGATCAGGGGACTTTGTTACACTCGATCAGGGACTTTGTTATACTCGATGAGGGGCCTACGTTATGCTCGATGAGGGTGCTTTGTTATACTCGATCAGGGAGCTTTGTTATACTCTATCAGGGTCCTTTTGTTACCTGATGAGGGACTTTGTTAACTCGATCAGGGACTTTGTTATACTCGATCAGGGTTTTATTATGCTCGATGAGGGGCTTTTAATACCTGACCATGGGCTTATTATGCCCGATTAGGGCCTTGTTAATCAATCAGGGGACTTTGTTACTGTTCAGGGACTTTGTTATACTCGATCAGGGGCTTTGTTATGCTCAATCAGGGGCTTTGTTATACTCGATCAGGGACTTTGTTACTCGGTCAAGGAACTTATACTCGATCAGGCCTCTGTTATACCGATTAGGGAACGTTGTTATACCTGACAGGGGTCTTTATACTCGATCAGGAACATTGTTAGACTCGATGAGGGCCTTTGTTATACTCGATCAGGGCCTTTGTTATACTCGATCAGGGAACTTGTTATACCTGATGAGGGGTTTGTTATACTCTTATCAGGGGCTTTGTTATACTCGATCAAGGGACTTAGTTATACGTGATTGGGGCCTTTGTTATACTTGATTAGAGCCTTTGTTATTCTCGATTAGGGGACTTTGTTATACTCTATCAGAGGACTTTGTTATACTCAATCGGGTTTTGGTTATAATGAGGGGGCTTCGTATAGTTAGGGATTTTGTTATACTCGATCAGGGTCTTGTTTTACTGGTAGGGCTTTGTTATACTTATCATTGGCCTTTGTTATACTCGATCAGGGGACATTGTTATAGTCGATCAGGGGACTTTGTTACACTCGATGAGGAGTTTTGTTATAACTTGTTGAGGGGTCTTTGTTATACTCGATCAGGGGACTTTTTAACTCGATCAGGGACTTTGTTATACTCGATCAGGGACTTTGTTATACTCGATGAGGGGCTCACGTTATGCTCGATGAGGTGCTTTGTAATACTCGATCAGAGGACTTTGTTATACTCGATCAGGGACTTTGTTATACTCGATCATGGGCCTTTGTTATACTCGATGAAGGGCCTTTGTTATGCTCGATCAGGGAGTTTGTTATACCCGTTCAGGGACTTTGTTTTACTCGATCAGGGACTTTGCTAACTCGATTAAGGGACTTTGTTATACTCGATCAGGGGTTTTATTATGCTGGATGAGGGCTTTGTTATACTCGACCAGGTGATATTTTTGATACTGATAAGGTTTGTTTTACTCGATCAGGAGTTTTTATACTCTATCAGGGGCCTTTGTTATACTCGATCAGGGGACTTTGTTAACTCGATCAGACTTTATACTCGATCAGGGTTTTATTATACCCGTTGAGGGGCTTTGTTTACTGACCATTGGCTTTAATTATGCTCGATTAGGGGCCTTTGTTATGATTAATCAGGGGACTTTGTTATACTCGATCAGAGGACTTTGTTATACTCGTTGAGGGACTTTGTTTTACTCGATCAGGGGACTTTGTTAACTCGATCAGTGGACTGATATATCGATCGGGGACTTTGTTATTCTCCATGAGGGACTTTGTTATGCTCGATCAGGACTTTGTTATACTCGTTGAGAGCTTTGTTATACTCGATCAGGGGACTTTGTTTTGCTCGAATAGGGGCCTTGTTATACTCGATGAGGGACTTTGTTATACTCGATGAGGGGCCTTTGTTATGCTCGATCAAGGATATTGGTATACTCTACCAGGGGACTTTGTTATACTGATGAGGGAGTTTGCATAATCGATCTGGGGAGTTTGTTATACTCGACCAGGGAGTTTGTTATAATCGATCAGGGGAGTTTGTTATAATCGATCAGGAGAGTTTGTTATAATCGATCAGGGGACTTTGTTATAATCGATCAGGGGACTTTGTTATACTCGATCAGGGACTTTGGTATTCTCACCAGGGGACTTTGTTATACTCGATCAGGAACTTTGTTATACTCGATGAGGGGCTTTGTTATACTCGATCAGGGCCTATTATACTCGATCAGAGGACTTTGTTATACTCGATCAGGCTTTTATTATACTCGATGAGGCTTTGTTACTCCTCGACCATGGGCCATGCTCGATTAGGGGCCCTTTGTTATACTCGAGGAGGGGCTTTGTTATACTCGATTAGGGCCTTTGTTATGCTCAATCAGGGGCTTTGTTATACTCGATGAGGGTCCTTTGTTATGCTCATTGAGGGTGCTTTGTTATACTCGATCGGGGGCCTTTGTTATACTCTATCAGGGGACTTTGTTATACTCGATCAGGGGCCTTTGTTATACTCGAGCAAGGGACTTTGTTATACTCGACCATAGGCCTTTGTTATACTCGACCAGTGGGCTTTGTTGTACTCGATCAGGGGACTTTGTTGTACTCGATCAGGGGACTTTGGTATACTCGATCAGGGGCCTTTGTTATACTCGATTAGGGGCCTTTGTTATGCTCGTTGAGGGTGCTTTGTTATACTCGATCGGGGGCCTTTGTTATACTCTATCAGGGGACTTTGTTATACTCGATTTGGGGACTTTGTTATACTCTATCAGGGGACTTTGTTATACTGGATCAGGGGACTTTGTTATACTGGATGAGGGAATGAGGGGCGGTGGGCGCAGAAGCTCCATCTGTGCCCAGTAGAGGAGAAGGTGGTGGGGAGTCGTGTCACCCATCTTGACGTTGTCCCTTCTTACCGCCCATCTTACTATGCTTGAACTGCGCTATTTAGTGTATAAAGTGGCGCCTCATCAGCTCGAACCACATATATATGACATAAACAGCGCAGAAATAATCCATAGAGTCCACTGTTCTGTCCGTGAGTGCGTGCGTGTGTGTGTGTGTGTGTGTGTGTGTGTGTGTGTGTGTGTCTCTCAGAGAGCGGAGCGTGGTGGCTCATGGAGGCAAGACTGTCAGTGTCTCCCCGGATGTCACACGAGAAGGGTGTACGCCTGCGTGCTCCGTGGGTACCACTAAAAAACAGGCCAATGCTCAACTCTCAGCTCTAGACACACTGATATACTGACACTAACACTGCCACCGTCACTAAAATGCACTGTGACGGAACAATACTGCACGTCGCAGCGAAACACAACGCAACACAACACACTAAGAGTCGACGCTCACATTGCCGGCTACTTGTCCATTGTTCACACACACTTGTAAGTCCACAGATCCTACTCACTGCGCCATGAAGGTTCCAAGTGTTCCCTGAAGAAGGCAGTGATGGGTAGGGAAACACCGGGTAACACTGAAGTCCATTTATTAAAGGATGGGAGAAATACAAGTAGTGACTAGCGTGTGCCAAGCACGGCCCACGAAGTCAGACTGAGACTGCCTTGCCATATGGCAGCCCTGTGGCAATGCTGCCACATAACACGTGCAGTGTTGCCACGTAATTATATACATAGATGCTACTCGGCACAGTAGCTTAATTACAAGGATGCTACTTGGCACAGTAGCAAAGATACATAACCTACAAGTTCCACCTCAAAAAGAGTGTATTTTAGTAAGTTTTATTTTATTATAACAAAGTCCCCTGATCGAGTATAACAAAGTCCCCTGATAGAGTATAACAAAGTCCCCTGATAGAGTATAACAAAGACTCCTGATAGAGTATAACAAAGTCCCTGATCGAGCATAACAAAGGCCCATGGTCGAGTATAACAAAGCCCCCTCATCGAGTACAACAAAGTCCCCTGAAAGAATATAACAAACTCCCCTGATCGAGCATAACAAAGTCACGTGATCGAGCATAACAAAGGCCCTTCATGGAGTATATCAAAGTTCCCTGATCGAGTATAACAAAGCCCGCTGGTCGAGTATAAGAAAGGCCCATGGTCGAGTATAACAAAGTCCCTTTATCGAGTATAACAAAGGCCCTTGATCGATTATAACAAAGACCCCTGATCGAGTATAACAAAGCCCACTGGTCGAGTATAAGAAAGTCCGCTAATCGAGTATAACAAAGTCCTCTGATCGAGTATAACAAACTTCCCTCATCGAGTATAACAAAGTCCCCTGGTAGAGTACACCAAAGTCCCCTGATCGAGTATAACAAAGTCTCTCATTGAGTCCCCTGATCGAGTATAACAAAGTCCCCTATTCGAGTATAACAAACTCCTCTGATCGATTATAACAAACTCACCTCATCGAGTATAACAAAGGCCTCTGAGCGATTATAACAAAGTCCCCTAATCGAGTATAACAAAGTCCCCTGTTCGAGTTAACAAAGTACCCTAATTCAGTATAACAAAGACTCCTGATCGAGTATAACAAAGACCCCAGATCGAGTATAACAAAGACCCCTGATCGAGCATAACAAAGACCCCTGGTCGAGCATAACAAAGGCCCCTAATCGAGTATAACAAAGGCCCCTGATCGAGAACAACAAAGCCCCCTGATCGAGTATAACAAAACCCCCTGGCGAGTATAACAAAGGCCCATGGTTGAGTATAACAAATTCCCTTGATCGAGTATAAAAAAGGCCCATGATCGAGTATAACAAAGGCCCCTGATCGAGTTTAACAAAGGCCCCTGATCGAGTTTAACAAAGGCCCCTGATCGAGTATAACAAAGTCCCCTGAACGAGTACAACAAAGTCCCCTAATCGAGTATAACAAAGTCCCCTGTTCGAGTATAACAGACTCCCCTCATCGAGTATAACAAAGTCCCCTGGTAGAGGATACCAAAGTCCCCTGATCGAGAACAACAAAGCCCCCTGATCGAGTATAACAAAACCCCCTGATCGAGTATAACAAAGCCCCCTGGCGAGTATAACAAAGGCCCATGGTCGAGTATAACAAATTCCCTTGATCGAGTATAACAAAGGCCCATGATCGAGTATAACAAAGGCCCCTGATCGAGTTTAACAAAGGCCCCTGATCGAGTAATACAAAGTCCCCTGAACGAGTACAACAAAGTCCCTTAATCGAGTATAACAAAGACCCCTGATCGAGTATAACAAAGACCCCTGGTCGAGCATAACAAAGGCCCCTAATCGAGTATAACAAAGGCCCCTAATCGAGAACAACAAAGCCCCCTGATCGAGTATAACAAAACCCCCTGATCGAGTATAACAAAGCCCCCTGGCGAGTATAACAAAGGCCCATGGTCGAGTATAACAAATTCGATTGATCGAGTATAACTTTGGCCCATGATCGAGTATAACAAAGGCCCCTGATCGAGTTTAACAAAAGCCCCTGATCGAGTATAACAAAGTCCCCTGAACGAGTACAACAAAGTCCCCTAATCGAGTATAACATAATCCCCTGATCGAGTATAACAAAGTCCCTCATCGAGTATAACAAAGGCCCCTCATCGAGTATAACAAAGTCACCCTGGACGAGTATAACAAAGCCCCATGACTAGTATAACAAAAAACCCTGATCGAGTATAACAAACTCCCCTGATCGAGCATAACAAAGTCCCCTGATCGAGCATAACAAAGTCCCCTGATCGAGCATAACAAAGACCCCTGATAGAGGATAACAAAGTCCCCTGATCGAGCATAACAAAGGCCCAAGGTCGTGTAAAACAAAGCCCCCTGATCGAGTACAACAAAGTCCCCTGAACGAGTATAACAAAGTCCCCTAGTCGAACATAACAAAGTCACCTGATCGAGCAAAACAAAGGCCCCTCATGGAGTATATCAAAGTTCCCTGATCGAGTATGACAAAGTCCCCTGACCGAGTATAACAAAGGCCCCTGATCGAGTTTAACAAAGACCCCTGATCAAGCATAACAAAGGCCCCTGTTCGAGTTTAACAAAGGCCCTTGATCGAGTATAACAAAGGCCCCTGATCGAGTATAACAAAGTCCCCTGACCGAGTATAACAAAGCACCCTCAACTAGCATAACAAAGGCCCCTCATCGAGTATAACAAAGCCCCTTGATCGAGTATAACAAAGTCCCCTCATCGAGTATAACAAAGGCCCATGGTCGAGTATAACAAAGCCCCCTGATCGAGTACAACAAAGTCCTCTAAACGAGTATAACAAAGTCCCCTGATCGAGCATAACAAAGTCCCCTGATCGAGTATAACAAAGCCCGCTGGTCGAGTATAGGAAAGGCCCATGGTCGAGTATAACAAAGTCCCTTGATCGAGTACAACAAAGGCCCCTAATCGATTATAACAAAGTCCCCTGATCGAGTATAACAAAGACCCCTGATCGAGTATAACAAAGACCCCTGATCGAGTATAACAAGGACACCTGGTCGAGTATAACAAAGGCCTCTGATCGAGTATAACAAAGGCCCCTGATCGAGTAAAACACATTAAATTTTGAATGAAAACATTGGAATTCGTTCGCTTTACTTCTTTTCACGGAATACGCCTTTTTTCTGCACCAAACAATGCATTTTAGTTCATTCTTTTTTTCTTACGAAAAACGTTTTCCTGCTGAAAAAACTGTTCGCTGATGTCTTTTCACGAAAAACGCTTGTTTTCTGCTCAAACACACATCTTTTAGTTAGTTCTACGTTGTTTACTGGAAACAGGAGTTCCTGCTCAAAAACAGTGTAATATAGTAAGTTTTACCTTTATCACAGAAACGCTTGTTTTCTGTTAAAACCCTATTTATAATAAGTTTTACTTCTTGCACTGGAAACACTCATTTTTTAGTATAAAACAATGTATTTTAGTAAGTTTTACTTTTGTCACGGCAAACGCTTTTTTTTCCTAAAAATGCTGTTTTTAGTTAGTTTTACTTTTTGTAGTAAAAACACTCAATTTTGAATGAAAACAGAGGAATTCGTTAGTTTTACTTCTTTTCACGGAATACGCCTGTTTTCTGCTCCAAGCAGTGTAAGTTTAACTTTTATCACGGAAACGCTTGTTTTCTGCTAAAACGCTATTTATAGTTAGTTGTACTACTTGCAATGGAAACACTCAGTTTTTACTAAAAACAGTGTGTTTTTAGTAAGCTTTACTTCTCTCACGGAAAATGCCTTTTTTTCACCTAAAAATGCTGTTTATAGTTAGTTTTACATCTTCCAGTAAAAACACTCACTTCTAATGAAAACAGAGGAATTCGTTAGTTTTACTTGCTTCTTTTGCTTCTTTTCACGGAGCGCTGCTTTGAGGAGGAACTCATGTTTCCAGTAAACGATGTAGAACTAACTAAAAGATGTGTGTTTGAGCAGAAAACAAGCGTTTTTCGTGAAAAGACATCAGCGAACAGTTTTTTCAGCAGGAAAACGTTTTTCGTAAGAAAAAAAGAATGAACTAAAATGCATTGTTTGGTGCAGAAAAAAGGCGTATTCCGTGAAAAGAAGTAAAGCGAACGAATTCCACTGTTTTCATTCAAAATTGTGTATTTTCACTACAAGAAGTAAAGTAACTAAAAACAGCATTTTTAGGAGAAAAAAAGTGTTTTCCGTGGGAGAAGTAAAACTTACTATAATAAACTGTTTTAGAGCAGAAACTGATGTTTCCAGTAGGAGAAGTTTAAACTAACAAAAAGCAGCCTTTTCCGTAGTAAGAGAAGTAAAGCTAACAAAAAACAGTGTGTTTGAACAGAAATTAAGCGTTTTCGGTGAAAAGACGTCAGTGAAATAGAATACGCTTTTTTGAGCAGAAAACAAGCGTTTTTCGTGAAAAAACTAGAATGAACTAAACTGCACTGTTTGGTGCAGAAAACAGACGTATTCCGTGAAAAGAAGTGAAACTAACGAATTCCACTTTTTCATTCAAAATTGAGTATTTTTACTAGAAAAAGTAAAACTAACTAAAACAGCATTTCTAGGAGAAATAAAGCGTTTTCCGTGACAGAAGTAAACCTTACTAAAATAAACTGTTTGTAAGAAAAAATGAGTGTTTCCAGTACAGGAAGTAAAACTAACTAACAGCAGTGTGTTTGAGGATAAAACAAGCGTTTTCCGTGAAAACACGTCAGTGAACTAAAATACACTTTTTGGAGCAGAAAAAAAGCGTTTTCGTGATAAAATGGAATGAACTAAAAAGCACTGTTTTGTGCAGAAAACAAACGTATTCTGTGAAAATAATTAATGGGTGGCGTTATATGTAGTGATGATGGTTGATGTTTATGTAGTGACGATAGGTTGTGTTATATGTAGTGATGATGGTTGGTGTTATATGTAGTGATGATGGTTAATGTTTATGTAGTGAAGATAGGTTGTGTTATATGTAGTGGTGATGGTGTAGTGACGATGGTTGTGTTATATGTAGTGACGATGGGTGGTGTTATGTATGATGGTTGGTGTTATATGTAGTGATGATGGTTGATGTTTGTGTAAGTGACGATGGCAATGTTATATGTAGTGACAATGGGTGGTGTTATATGTAGTGATGATGGATGATGTTATATGTAGTGACGATAGGTTGTGTTATATGTAGTGACGATGGGTGGTGTTATATGTAGGTATGAGGGTTGGTGTTATATGTAGTGATAATGATTGATGTTTATGTAGTGACGATGGAGTGTGTTATATGTAGTGATGATGGTTGGTGTTATATGTAGTGATGATGGTTGATGTCTATGTAGTGACGATGGTGTGTAATATGTAGTGATGATGGGGTGTTATATGTAGTGATGATGGTTGATGTTTGTGTAGTGACGATGGTTGTGTTATATGTAGTGATGATGGGTGGTGCTATATGTAGTGATGATGGTTGATGTTCAGTAGTGATGATGGTTGATGTTATATAGTGATGATGGATGGTGTTATATGTAGTGACGATAGGTTGTGTTATATGTAGTGACGATGGCTGGAGTTATATGTAGTGATGATGGTTGATGTTTATGTAGTGACGATGGGTTGTGTTATATTGTAGTGACTATGGGTTGTGTTGTATGTAGGGACGATGGGTTGTGTTATTTGTAGTGATGATAGATTGGTGTTATATGTAGTGAAGATGGTTGATGATTATGTAGTGACGATGGGTTGTGTTATATGTAGTAGTGATGATGGATGGTGTTATATGTAGTGACGATAGGTTGTGTTATATGTAGTGACGATAGTGGAGTTATATGTAGTGATGATGGTATGTTTATGTTGTGACGATGGGTTGTGTTATGTAGGGCTGATGGGTTGTGTTATATGTAGTGATGATGGTTGTGTTATATGTCGGATGATGGTTGGTGTATGTAATGATGATAGCTTGTGTTATATGTACTGATGATGGTTGGTGTTATATGTACTGGATATGGATGGTGTTATATGTAGTGACGATGGTGGATTTATATGTAGTTGATGGGTTATATGAATTGTTGATGTTTATCGATAGTTAAAAGCGTGTGGATTAATGGTTTATGTTATATGAAGAATGGGTTGTGTTATATTTAGTGACGATGGTGGTGTTATATGTAGGTATGATGGTTGGTGTTATATGTAGTGATGATGGTTGATGTTTATGTAAGTGACGATGGGCAGTGTTATATGTAGTGATGTGGTGGTGTTATATGTAGTGATGATGGATGGTGTAATATGATGATGATTGATGTTTTAGTGACGATGTGGTTGTGATATATGTCGTGATGATGGGTGGTGTTATATGTAGTGATAATGGGTGTGTTATATGTAGTGATGGTTGATGTTTATGTAGTGACGATGGGGTGGAGTTATATGTAGTGATGATGGTTGATGTTTATGTAGTGACGATGGGTTGTGTTATATGCAGTGATGATGGTTGGTGATATGTAGTAATGATGGTTGATGTTTATGTAGTGACGATGGGTTGTGTTATATGCAGTGATGATGGTTGGTGTTATATGTAGTAATGATGGTTGATGTTTATGTAGTGACGATGGTTGTGTTATATGTAGTGATGATGGTTGGTGTTATATGTAGGAATGATAAATGTGGTTATATGTAGTGACGATAGGTTGTGTTATATGTAGTGACGATGGGTGGAGTTATATGTAGTGATGATGTTTGATGTTTATGTAGTGAAGTGACGATGGGTTGTGTTATATGTAGTGATGATGGTGGTGTTATATGTAGTCATGCTGGATGGTGTTATATGTAGTGCTGATAGTTGTGTTATATGTAGGATGATGGTTGGTGTTATATGTAGTGACGATGGTTGTGTTATATGTAGTGATGATGGGTGGTGTTATATGTAGGTATGATGGTTGGTGTTTATGTAGTGATGATGGTTGATGTTTATGTAGGGACGATGGGTTGTGTTATATGTTGTGATGATGGTTGGTGTTATATGTAGTGATGATGGTTGATGTTTGTGGACGATGGGTTGTGTTATATGTTGTGATGATGGTTGGTGTTATATGGTGATGATGGTTGATGTTTATGTAGTGACGATGGGTTGCGTTATATGTAGTGATGATGGGTGGTGTTATATGTAGTGATGATGGTTGATGTTCATGTAGTGATGATGGTGTACGTTATATGTGTTATGATGGTTGGTGTTATATGTAGTGATGATGGTTGATGTTTATGTAGGACGATGGCTTGTGTTATATGTAGTGATGATGGTTGGTGTTATTTTAGTGATGATGGATGGTGTTATATGTAGTGACGATAGGTTGTGTAATATGTAGTGACGATGGTGATGTTTATGTAGTGACGATGGGTTGTGTTATATGTAGTGACGATGGGTGGTGAATATGTAGGTATGATGGTTGGTGTTATATGTAGTGATGATGGTTGATGTTTATGTAGTGACAATGGGTTGTGTTATATGTAGTGATGATGGTTGGTGTTATATGTAGTGATGATGGTTGACGTTTATGTAGTGATGATGGGTTGTGTTACATATAGTAATAATGATGGTGTTATATGTTGTGATGATGGTTGATGATTATGTAGTGACGATGGGATTTGTTATATGTAGTGATGATGGGTGGTGATATATGCAGGTATGATGGTTGGTGTTATATGTAGTGATGATGGTTGATGTTTATGTAGTGACGATGGATTGTGTTATATGAATTAATGATGGGTTTGGTGTATATGTAGTGACGATGGGTTGTGATATGTAGTGACGATGGGTGTGTTATATGGTGGTATGATGGTTGATGATTATGTAGTGACGATGGTTGTGTTTTATGTAGTGACGATGGGTTGTGTCATATGTAGATGATTGTTGATATGTAGTGACGATAGGTTGTGTTATATATACTAATGATGGTTGGTGTTTATGTAGTGATGATGGATGGTGTTATATATAGTGACGATAGGTTGTGTTATATGGTGACGATGGGTGATGTTTATGTCATGACGATGCGTTGTGTTATATGTAGTGACGGGTGGAGTTATATGTAGTGACGATGGTGGAGTTATATGTACTGATGATGGTTGGTGTTATATGTAGTGATGATGGTTGATGTTTATTGGTTGTGTTATATGTAGTGACGATGGATGTTTATGTCATGACGATGCGTTGTGTTATATGGTGACGATGGGTGGAGTTATATGTAGTGACGATGGGTGGAGTTATAGTACTGATGATGGGTGGAGTTATATGTAGTGATGATGGTTGATGTTTATGTAGTGACGATGGGATTGTGTTGTATGGTGATGATGGGTGGTGTTATATGTAGTGATGATGGTTGATGTTCATGTAGTGATGATGGTGTACGTTATATGTAGTTATGATGGTTGGTGTTATATGTAGTGATGATGGTTGATGTTTATGTAGGGACGATGATCGTGTTATATGTAGTGATGATGGTTGGTGTTATATTTAGTGATGATGGTTGATGTTTATGTAGTGACGATGGGTTGTTTTATATGTAGTGATGATAGGTTGTTTTATATGTACTGATGATGGTTGGTCTTATATGTAGTGATGATGGATGGTGTTATATGTAGTGACGATAGGTTGTGTAATATGTAGTGACGATGGGTGATGTTTATGTAGTGACGATGGGTTGTGTTATATGTAGTGACGATGGGTGTGTATATGTTATATGTATAGTGATGATGGTTGATGTTTATGTAGTGACAATGGGTTGTGTTATATGTAGTGATGATGGTTGGTGTTATGTAGTGATGATGGTTGATGTTTATGTAGTGATGGGTTGTGTTACATATAGTAATAATGGATGGTGTTATATGTTGTGATGATGGTTGATGTTTATGTAGTGACGATGGGATTTGTTATATGTAGTGATGATGGGTGGTGATATATGCAGGTATGATGGTTGGTGTTATATGTAGTGATGATGGTTGATGTTTATGTAGTGACGATGGGTTGTGTTATATGTAGAAATGGTGGTTGGTGTTATATGTAGTGACGATGGGTTGTGTTATATGTAGTGATGATGGGTGGTGTTATATGTAGGTATGATGGTTGATGTTATATGTAGTGATGATGGGTTGTGTTATATGTAGTGATGATGGATGGTGTTATATGTAGTGATGATGGTTGGTGTTGTAGTGATGATGCTTGATTTATGTAGTGACGATAGGTTGTCTTATATGTAGTGATGATGGTTTGGTTTATGTAGTGATGATTGTTGATGATTATGTAGTGACGATGGGTTGTGTTTTATGTAGCGACGATGGTTTGTGTCATATGTAGTGATGATGGTTGGTGTTATATGTAGTGACGATAGGTTTGTTATATGTACTAATGATGGTTGGTTTTTATGTAGTGATGATGGATGGTGTTATATGTAGTGACGATAGGTTGTGTTATATGTAGTGACGATGGGTGATGTTTATGTCATGACGATGCGTTGTGTTATATGTAGTGACAATGGGTAGAGTTATTTGTAGTGACGATGGGTGGAGTTATATGTACTGATGATGGTTGGTGTTATATGTAGTGATGATGGTTGATGTTTATGGGTTGTGTTATATGACGATGGGTGGAGTTATATGTAGTGATGGTTGATGTTTATGTGGATTGTGTTGTATGTAGTGATGATGGGTGGTCTTATATGAGTGATGATGGATGGTGTTATATGTAGTGACGATAGGTTGTATTATTTGTACTGATGATGGTTCGTGTTATATAGTGATGATGGATGGTGTTATATGTAGTGATGATGGTTGGTGTTATATGTAATGACGATGGGTGGAGTTATATGTAGTAATGATGGTTGGTGTTATATGTAGTGATGATGGTTGGTGTTATATGTAGTGATGATGGATGGTGTTATATGTAGTGACGATAGGTTGGTATGTATGACGATGGGTGATGTTATGTCGTGACGATGGGTTGTGTTATATGTAGTGACGATG